>NW_027468837.1:28723961-28811461 GCF_046254945.1 Alosa pseudoharengus
ATCTCCTCAAAGAACATTGTACAATAGGATAACATGTATGACGCTTCAAGTCAAGAGGAAAGGATTTAAGCCTAAGTTTAGGCTTTCATTTTTTTGTTTTTAACAACACATCTATTTAAATGCTTAAAAGACAAAATGGGTCAAGTTGGTTTTGTTTCTTATCAATACAGATATTTTGTTTTGATTTCTGAGGGTACTGAAAGTGCGAGTTTCATGATGGTTAAGAATGTTCATTATTTCTCTACAAAGGCAAGAATTTCTCTCCCTCATAAGCAACACGTGCTGTAGAGCTTGAAGCATGTGTAGATCATGGGCTAGGGTATAACTAAAGGTTTACACACAGTTTAGTATTTAAAAAATAGTGATAATCAAAATGGCATATGTTTTTTTTGTTCTTTTTTGAGTAATAATGTAAACAGACAGAAGCCTCTGTCCAGTGATGACTTTCGCTAAGTCGCCGTTCTGAAGTGCCTTTCGACTTCGCTGAGTCGCCGTTCTGAAGTGCCTTTCGACTACCTCACTTCATATGCACGGGTGGAGAGAGAGAGGACTGAGGGGTCACACACTACACCCCTTTAGGCATCTGAACACTCAACACTACAGCCGCATCTGGACGCAGCAAAGTGCCTCAGCATCCTCGACCTCTACTCAAGTACACGTCTTCACTATCACAGGCACATATGCATCACTGAGAGGTCAAAGAAGATGATGGGAAACAGATGTGATGCAAGGGACCTGGTATCTATTTTAACCTTGAAATGAAGCAATACTAGATTCAACCATCCGCAGGGCCTGTATTCAAACATCAACTAATCATTTGTTGGTGCTCTGACGTCTGTTACACGTTATCCTTTTCATAGTTGCCTTTCTTCTGCTCAGTCTGACTTTTGCTTGGACGTCAGTATGACTTTTGCTTGAACATCAGGGCCTATGAGGCCTGTCTGATCCCAAAACAAAAGCACTAGGGCCTCAGCCTTTCTCACAGACTGACAAACCAGATGAATTAGGCTGCACCCTGTGAATTAGTGACTGTGTGGACTGAGCATTGTGCTTGCAAGAATGTGTACACTTCAGTGTCAGGCTTAGCAAACATATCCTTTCTTTTGTCTAGAGTGGAAAAGACACTGTTTAACTGAGTGGGTGTGTGTGAGAGTAACAAAACTTGAGTTGATGAAAGCCATGAGATTTTGAAAGCTGAGAAAGAGAGCCAAGCTGAACTGGACATAAACAAAGTCATCAGTATCTGAGTAAGAGAGGAAACTTTTAAAACCGTGACCTTCTGGCCCTTAAAAATCACCACTCAGTCCAATATGTGAACAAGCGTGTTATAAAGATGGCACGTTTTTTTAATTCAAATTCTTTATTTTTGTTTTATTTGATTTCATAAGCCCACTCCATTCTTCCCTCCTTCCATGGACACACCACAAGTATCCGGAATGGTACTTCTCTACTTTTTGGAATTTTTATGGGTTTTTTGCTATTTGTGGTGTGTGTGTAAATTTGGTCGTATGTCGAGGATAATTTTGTTGTTGGATGTGTATGTTTAAATAAGTCTTTTGTTCTGTGTTGAGTACTTAAAAACGGCAAGGATAACTGACGACTCCAACTCTCAGGGCATCCCCTTTTAGAGAAGAATAATATTAATACAAAAATGATAATATTTTATAAATAATAATTAAGAATGCGCTCTGCAGGATACTGACACATGTTCTCCAGCCTTAAGAGGTTGTTTGACTTGAACCTGAAGTGGCCCTTATGGAACCAAGCACCAATCACTGAGAGTGACAGTCATGCCGTGTTAATGAGAGGGAGTGAATCACTGGTTTTGTTGGAAGTATAAGTTGGCAAATGGTTAGTTTTGTGACTATGGTGGAGAGAGCCAAACCACTGTGAATTTTATTGAATGTACTTGGACATGTTAGTCAAGGTGATGGTGTATTACATCTGAGAATCTGCAGACTATGTGTGTACATTGAATTGGCCTAACAATGTCTAATATTCATTTTTTTGTTAATGTCACAAATAATGTTTTGACACTGGTTTTGGGCCTATCGTAAAAAGTATTTCACCAAGATGTTTGTACAGTTTATCAGTGTTTATTGAGGAGTGGAATAACTGAAATTCCTTTGGAGTGATATCAAGCAACAGAAGAGCTTTTCTACCAAAGTTAATATGTGATGTATCTAGAACAAGCAACCAAAGGCTTAAAAATAACGTTGTGTTGTAAATACAAACAACAAAACAGAAATCTCTGCACTGTTTTCACTATTCTTCTCATGAGACTATCCCAAAGCGTATGCACCAGAGCTTTTGAAACAGTAGGGCAGATGTTTGTGGAAAAACATCCAGCCACTATTCTGGCATCCAACACAGATGTACAGCAACAGACATGAATGGTAACATGAACGTATTGTAGCAAGCCGTGTGGCATGGACTTCAACTCCAGGTGAATAGGCATATGACTTCACAGCACCATTTTGATAAAACTCAGAACTCAGAAAAGCTTTAAATGACTGCTGCCTTGTGTAGCTATTTTTACTGGCTCTTGTTTTTTGTATTATTATTGTTATTATTATTAATAATATTATTATTATATATTTGTGCTTGTTCCTTGACTTTCGATGGATGCTGTTTGCTTCCTTTGAAAACTGTGTTTATTTTTTAAATATGTTGTATCTAAATGGTGTGGGTGTTTTTTTTGTTTATTTGTTTGTATTGGTTTGTTTGTCTTTTTTTCAGATTTTGGTTCCTTGTGGCCTTGGTTACCAACTGTGCATTGTGATCTTGTATATTCTGTTACATTCAAAGTGAGGGGTGTGTATAATATAATCGTAATGACATGTATAATCTTTCAATAAAAGGTTCATGGTTCATCATGGGCCATTTCTCTTCAGAGAATGTACTGACTCACAGGAACTCATTTAAGAGGAAAATATTGTTACCGCTAGACATGTAGCCTAATCAAAGTCCTTTTAGGCAAGTCCCTCCATTCGGCGGCCATATTGCAACGCATTTTGGGCACTTATCGGGCATCTATTTTGGGCAGAACTGCACGTGCACAAGGCTTCACAACACCAACCTTGCTCCAGCGGCACATGATTGGCACGATGTATTCACAACACACCACATTGGCACAATAATCATTTGTCGATTTTTTGGCCGCAGAAGGGCTTTGTCTCCTCATTAGAAAGTCTCTGGCCTAATATAACTACTGTTGAAGGTAATAATATCCAAATAGTCAAATGGCATATGATTTTCATATAAATGCAAAGGGGTCCAGTGAGACACAATAATAGGGCAGGGTATTGTAATTGGGTCCATCTATATGTGTGTGTGTGTGTGTGAGGACATTCCAGTAGTCTTGGATGAGGATAAAATCAAGGATCACCTGTTATACCTGCATTTGCTTCCAAAATCCTGATTTTCTATATTCATCACACTACAGTATATCCTTTGCAGCTTTGACTCACCATTGGTCACTAATGACGAGGGCGCTGACGAGGTGGCTGGAAAGGGAGATTCATTCACTGTGCCTCATGCCTGTCAACCCTCATAGAAAGCCAGGACATGTCAACCCTGATTGAGAGTCAGGCGATGACCGCATATGGAGGGGGGGGGGGGTATTCTGGTGTATTTTGGGGATGGCCAATACTAAATTCAATCAGATTAATAACCTACATCCTGATTTGTTGACATTGAGGCAATGATTCCATGACCCCATGGGCCCCTGGGCCTGGGTTAGTGTAATAGACTATTATGCTACCAAATGTTTCATATCCTACGTAAAAAATAAATAATAAATAAAAGGGGACAATATAAATAACAGCATCCAGAAACATTTAAAAGCAGCAGGCTAACGCAAAATGTAACGTGTTACTTAGAGAGTAGCCTAAGAAGTAAGGGATTACATTTTTTACAGTAACGAGTAATGTGTAGCCTAATACATGGTTTTAGTAGCCTAAGGACCCCAACACTGGCTGAGTGGCAAAGCAAATAGGCCTAAGCAGGCCTACAGCAAATACAAAGCAAGTGCCAGCTCTAGGCCTACCCTCCAGAATTATTGCACCTTTGGTAAAGTTGACAAAAACAGGTAGAGCCTATAAAAAATAATCTTTTGGTGATTTATTGAAATCTCACAATGAGGGAAAATCCTATAAGGAAGAAAATGTATTCTGAGAATGAAAAAGCCTATATTTACAGTTAAAACAATAATTCAAAGGTTATAATCAACTGGAAATGTGACAAACATGCTTGGACCAAGACATATCTTGTCCCCACCCACAATGTGGAGGATGCAGAGAGGCAAAAAAAAATCACACACACACACACACACACACACAACTGAGTTGCAAGAGTAGGGGATGGAGTACGAGATGGAGAGAAATTGACAAGCTTTGATTTGGTTTTGCGGAGATGTGACTGAGCGGAGGTCATATTAGTGCCTACATACATTTTGACTACAAATCCCAGTAGACTATTCATTGCAGTCTGTTGCTTCGTCACAGATTGTCTGCATGGCTAAAATGAGGAAGAGTTTTTTAGGTTCCCATTCAATGACAAGAACGTGAAGGACTGACACGCGCGGGACCATAAACCACCAAAACGTCGTTAATAGTTTTATGTCTGGAGTCGTTGGTGACATTGGTTCGCTTTATGGACTTTCGGAACTTGTGACTTTAACGGAGCTTGTTAGCTAAGGCAGCTAACTACAGAAGACCAACTGTTTAAGGTAAGACTGTCTTAACTTGCTTGTAACTTAACTGATGGTCAGCACTGGTCAGCAGTTTATTCTGACTGTGTATTCAGGCTAGTTTAACGTTTATCAACACTCAACACTTTATGGAATCAGGGATGTGTGTGTGCCAATGATAACTGTAGCCTATTTTAGTGGCAGTTTTGACTCCCTATTAACAATTTGCGAAAGCGCGTAGCCTTGCAGAGCCATGCAGAAGTAGCCTATGGTTCAACGTCACACATTAAACATCGGCGGTACTTGTATCACTTCAGATTTGCGTAGTCACTCTTCATTGCATTGCAGGGCGTGTCTGTAGTTAAATTTTAACTAGGGCTGTTTTTATTCGAAAGACTTTTAAACACATTTATGCTTTATTTAATTAACCCCCTCCAACACATAATGAAGGCATCACTTATTTGGTACAGTTATTCACAAACTGTGCCAAACTCAGCACCAACATGCTCTGTATGATCATTTGTTTCCCCCAAAACCACTTTCAACATCGCATGAACGTTAAAAATGATATCCAAGACAAGTGCCTAAAATAGAAGCATATAGACGCGGTAAAGACTTGCAACATGTAAAACCTTAATCCACCATACTCATCTAAGTGAACGCAACTTGTCGGATCCACCCTTTCTCCCTCTTCAGGGAGGCCAGTTAGGGTTGTGTAGCCTATGCGGTCGCCATAGTAGCATCTCTGGGTTTGTCAGCACCACCTGTCACCCCTGGGGTTTGGAGTGCCCTACAGGCCAAGGATTGTGTTGTTTTGAGAGTGGAGGGGATCGAAGACCCGATGAACTGTGTGTGTTGTACTTGTAGGTTTTCTCAAACCTACACAAAACCTGAATTTCAAACTATATTCACAAAACCCTTGACTCTTCCCACAAAATCGAACAATCAGCTCCCAACAGTTCCTCTAACCATGGCGTCCCTCCTACCTCACTCAGCACAAGTCACAGTTATTTGTTGGGCATGCAGTGGTGGGTCTCCAATGGCTGCCATTTGGGCAAGTTTGGGTATGACACGTATGTCAGTATCATCTCAAATAAAAGGACACAGTTGGTTTGTGTGGTTGGTGTTGACTGTTTGTGTCTAATAAAATGCAGGCACATTCTATGCACAGAAATCTCTTGGTGTCATGTGTGGCTGCCTGTAAGTTAATGAAGCAAATCGGTATCAGTTTGCTTGTTTCTTGCTTATGTTTCCTGATGAGGTTTTTTTTGTTTCCACAGCTGCACCAGTCGCTACTCTGTAGGGTGGGTTGCCAAGCCAACTCCAGCTTGACCGGTCACCATGGCTACCAACGAGTCTGTGCCTCTGCGGATCTTCTCCCTCAACTGTTGGTGAGTGTTCATCAGTGTTATCAGGGGCATCACATTTCTCACCAGGACTGTATGTGCCTGTCCACTTGTCCTAGTTTCGCCAGGGTGCACACGTGTGTTTTATTTGTGTGAGAAAAAAGAGCCATTAAGAGTCATTAATGAGTGTGTTTTCATCAGTGTCCAGAGGGTGATTGCTTATGTGGAAAAAAGGAGGGATCTGTGCAGTTAGCACTGATGTGTGTGTGTGTGTGTGTGTGTGTGTGTGTGTGTGTGTGTGTGTGTGTGTGTGTGTGTGTGTGTGTGTGTGTGTGCGTGTGTGTGTGTGTGTGTGCGTGCGTGTGTTTCCTCTAGGGGCCTCCGTTATGTCAGTAAGAACCGTGAGGAGCGCATGGTCATGATTGGAGATAAGCTGAGCAGAGAGAACCACGACATTGTCCTTCTACAGGAGGTGAGGAATGTAAACACACACACACACACACACACGCACATACACACACACACACGCACACACACGCACATATCTTAGTGCTACTTAACATACTCCCCTCATTAAAATAGACCCCTTATGCCCTCACACCAAGCAGAAGCACTCAACACCAATCTACAGCAGACCTCCCCACCTCCTTCACACACACACACACACACGCAAGAATACACACACACACACACACACACACACACACACACAAGAATACACACACACACTCACACACACGTCCCTGCGTAACCCCCCAATCCCCACCCTCCCCCCACCACCACCACCACTAACACCAACACCAACACTACCCCTTTCTGCCATCCCGTCTCATGACACCCTCTCTTAGAACCAGGGAGTGGGACACTATATATTACTTGGGGTTGATATTTTGATTATTAACCCTTAGAACCCGATTGACGCAAAGTGCGTCAAAAAACACACCCTTTCTTCTCTGTTACATTGCTCCGGAACTGTTCATCGCAGCGAGATTAAACCTGTATTGCATGACAGAGCAGAAGTGGGGCTTTCCAAAGAGACTACACACTTGTCTGTACGATCAAGTATGAAAATGAAAAAAAATCATGAAATTAAATCAAATTGCATCATATTTACAGTCTATACTTCTCTGCGTTCACCTGCGCACCCATTGCTCTCGTTTGAATTACTCGCGAACCCGTGATTGCATCGATATGGCAAGCATATCAGATGAAAGAGGGGGTACAGGGCTATCCATTGATACCATGTTCATCGATCCTTCTGGCTTATAAAAACAGACGAAGTGACCGCAAAATAATAACGTCATGTACAAACTAACGCTGCACACCCATTACTCTCATTTGAATTACTCGCGGACCCGTGATCGCATACTGTAGCATCATACATACAGCATGTCAGATGAAAGAGGAGACTCAGAGCTATAATTTGATACCAAGTACATCCTTCTGGGTTATAAAACAGACGAAGTGACAGCAAAATAATAACTTCATATAGCTGGACTTACCCCACGTTTTTGTCTGTTCTTGTGGCAAAGCATGTTTATAATCCAACGCTATCATATGTTTCTCTATGGCAAAGCATGTTCATATTCCGGTTTTGAGATCCCAGCAAATTCCTGCATGGCATCCAATTCAAGGCTCACATTGCATCCCAATTTGTTCAACAAATAAACACCTTTTTTGCCTTTACTTTGTTCATGGCAATGCAGTAAAAAGTTGAGAATTATTATGACTGCATACACATAGGCACGCAGGCTAACACGCAACCTCGGGTCAAGTCAGGTCAGATCAGTTCGTGTCACAGATATGGAGCGCAGAAAGGTAATTTTTCATCACTAAATAAAAAATGGCATTTATTTCCGTAAATCACACAGCACATATTTCTGTAAATTGCTCAGCCCCAGAGTATCCCTCCAACATGGCAATTATATTGCCCGATTCAGGACAGTCTGCCCTACACACACATGAAATGCATGTAGAGCTGTGAGCTTGCTGTGGTGAGATACATGTCGAAATATAAGAATTTTTATAATACACTTTTTAGATTTTAATTCTTTAAAAATCAAAATAAAATCAATGCTAGTATTAATACACGAAATGATGGCAGATCTGGATAGCCTAGACACTCCCGAAAAAAACAATATATAATATGTGTGTGTGGCACTTACAATGACCAGAAAAAATCTTTATGAATAAAGGTAGTGAAAATGCCCTAAAAACAGCTTAGGATTCTAAGGGTTAATAGTATTTTGTGATTTGCATAATTACTAGTAAGCTCAAAATATTTTGTAATAGGTGTTTCATATTGACTTTTGTAAAATTACACTTACCTTTAAAGTCATCATTAAATTGTATTGCTGGTGTAAGTCGAACTGGGTGCCTTTCACTTTAAGAACTGTAGCCTTGGGTAATTTTTTCTGTGAAGACCTGTAAATATATGAGTGGATTGGAAGACGCCTCACGTTTTTTGGACTGTGCCACCGTCCATGTTATTTAAGCTAGTAGTGTAAATTACTTGTGCATAAAGATATGTAGAAAGCTGAAAGCATGAGTTTTCGTCCTTATTCAACTGTTGCCATAAGTAAACAAAACTAGTCAACTAGCACTACACTGCAGACGTTAACTAGCATTTTACACAGCTAATTTCTGCCATTTTACGGGACAACTGTCATATCATTCTCCCGTTCATGCATGTCATTAAATTTTGTTTGGCATGCAACACCCATTGTTGATGACGCACCCTTGGTTTGGTTTAAAACTGGTGGAAATGTGGACTGGTTAACTAGATAGCACCAAGGTTCAAAGAATTCTGAATAGAACCGGTTCAAGAACGGGTTTTCTGTCGGTGTAAAAATGCCCACCTTGTACTCTTTTCCCTCAGGCTTTGATCCCACCTCTCCGATGTGTTGCATTGCCACGGAATGGCAGGGCTCTTTAGAGGCGTCAGAATCTCGGATGTGTTGCATTGCCACGGAATGGCAGGGCAGGGCTCTTGAGAGGCGTCAAAATCTCTGTTGACATCCACACCTGTCAGTAGAGGGGCAACCACACTTCCATAGACCCACACTTCCATTCCCATCATGCACTGCATGTCAAAGAATAGCAGTAGAAGTATCCCAGAGTGCCTCAGTGTTTGGCTCTGATGGGGAGCTGTCAGTGCGGACCCTCAGCTCTGTCATCTGTTCCACGCCCGAGACCAGGGCTGGTGTCTGGTTGCTAGTGGAGCAGCTGTTAAGATGGGCGCTGCCACAGGTGGACTGGGCTCCAATGGACTTTATATAGTTAATGTCTCAAGACTGTAAATGATCACCATCATTTAAAGTCATTGACACCCAGTCACTCAGTGGCATTTCAGCCATGCATACTTTCGGATTTTTCTACTCACGTGCCATGCATTTGTTGCATGTTTATAACTCTGTTCTTAACGGGAGTCAGGAAAGACTGGCACACAGAGGGCCAAAAAGTTACACAGTATCTCTGTTCTTCCCATCTGAAGTGTTAGGTAGAATCCGTTTGTAGACCAATCTCTATTCGATCACCATTACGTCTGATGTTGTAGTAGTGGTGTGTGTGTGTGTGTGTGTGTGTGTGTGTGTGTGTGTGTGTGTGTGTGTGTGTGTGTGTGTGTGTGTGTGTGTGTGTGTGTCTGTGTGTGTGTCTGTGTCTCTGTGTGTGTGGTAGATTACTGATAGTTGTAACTGTTGCAGGTGTGGAGTGAGAAGGATTTCCTCTATCTGAAGAAGACCCTCTCCAGTACTCATCCACATTCCTATAACTTCAAAAGGTAGGTTGCTCATCTCCTGCAAAATGTTAATGAATGCTGAAATACTGTATAATTGCATCCAGTATACATTGGTCTAATTGAAAGGCAGGCCAGTTAATAGAAAGCCAGACTGTGGTGGTGAAGTGGCAGGTTTTCATGTCCAGTTCTAGAAATAATTTCAAGTGCACCCCAAACACAAGCCACAGTTTTGATATCGAGAAGGTGGTTTAAGTGCAAAAATGTTGATATAGACCAGTGGTTCTCAAACTTTTTCTTTCATTCCCCATTTTGATCAAGGGGGCATTCTCGAGCCCCACCTGTCCCTCATCGCTCTAAGAAAGTGGTAGGTCAAGCTAAAAATTGTCAAATTTATTGAAATAATGACAAGTTCTAAATAGTTAAAATCAGCTGGTGCTGCAGATATAATAATAAAATATAACCGCAAGCGGTGATTTACGGGGTCCGAGCAAAACAAACATGATGGCATAGCTTTTTAGTTTTACATATGCTTTGATTGTTTGGGCACAATTGTTCAAAAGAAACGTGATCGGATTTCGGTTATCGGATTTCAGTTACCGGATTTCAGCTATCGGATTGGATCAAATCTTGAAAATGGGTTGTTCAAAGGGAAACAAGGATCCTGAAATTGGGTTAGATCACATAATCTATTCTTGGTTTTGATCTGGATAAAACCTTCACTTTGTGTCGTTCAAAACTTTTGAGTTGGATTGGAATAAATTTGATGCATAAAATTAGGATTACCCTGTGCTGTAACATTATAGTGTGCTAACCTCCACAACCCAACAGTATTCTAACAATACTTGATTCTACAGGACTATTTATTTGTTGTGGATAAGATGAAGGGTTTGATAATGGAAGGCAGTGTTTCCCACAGAATTGAATTGTATTTGTGGTGGTGGGTTCTGTGTTGGAGTCAATAAGATAAACGGCGTATAATTATACAGTTAAACTTGCCTTGCACTACAAGTCCATATTGACAAGTAGCTGTAATGCTGTAATGTTATAGTGTGCTAACCTCCACAACCCAGCAGCATTCTATTCTAGTATGCTAACCTCCACAACCCAACAGTATTTTAACACTAATGCTTCAGGTGGGATTTGAACACTCAACATAAAAGTTGACCAGTACAAGGCATTATCCCACTAAGCCACTGTCAATCCTACATCTTTGCCAGTCACATTCACATGGTGAAAATGTGTATTGGTAAACACACAAGAAAAACTCCAAGTATACATTTGACAATAAAATTAAGGGCTTTCCTGAAAGAGAACACCTGAAAACGTTTGGAAATTCTGGGACAATTAGACATTTGTAGAGAAGAACAGTAATGGATGAAATATAAATATGATAGACTTAATGATGAAGGAAAAATAGTAAACAAAGAAGTTCCCCTATATGTCTTCGAGTGTGTCGGCATTCTGATTCTTGGCAACTAATGAGTGTGAATGTTGATTGCCTGATGTCATTCAGGTGCAGTTCAATGGTGTGACTCTTCAATAACCAATAGCATGTGCATCTTGAGCCTAAAGCTCTAGCAGGATTCGAACTCTCAACCTAACAAACACCAGCACTAGGCATTATCCCTCTGAGCCACTAACAATCCGACATATTAGGCAGTCACATTCACATGGTGAAAATGTGTGTTGGTAAACACACAAGAAAAACTCCAAGTATACATTTGACAATAAAATGAAGGGCTTTCCTGAAAGAGTACACCTGAAAACTTTTGGATATTCTGGGGCAATTAGACATTTATTGAGAAGAACAGTAATGGATGAAATATAAATATGATAGACTTAATGATGAAGGAAAAATAGTAAACAAAGAAGTTCCCCTATATGTCATAGAGTGTGTCGGCATTCTGATTCTTGGCAACTAATGAGTGTGAATGTTAATTGCCTGATGTCATTCAGGTGCTGTTCAATGGTGTCAATCTTCAATAACCAATAGCATGTGCATCTTGAGCTTCAAGCTTTAGCAGGATTCGAACTCTCAACCTAACAAACACCAGCAGTGTGTAATGAGTGTGAATGTTAATTGCCTGATGTCATTCAGGTGCTGTTCAATGGTGTGACTCAGAAGGCTCAATGGTATGGAGTGATGACACGAAGATGGCAGGTTTCGGTGCAACACAAGTTAACTTTATTTGAGTTTCAATTCATCTGTTCTTTTGTTCTTTACTTGTATGTGTGCTGCATCAAAGAGGAAACAAACAGAAAATGGAGTAATCAGTGAAATGGGGTAAATCAGTACAGATCCCAACTCACAAACAAACCAATTGACATTTGAACAATAAACTGAAATCATAAGGCTATATAAGGTACAACTAAACAATACTTGACATCCCAAGTCAACCAACATCACCTAATCATCTCTCACATGGGACTCCAACACACCAAACCAACAAACAAAGACCTTAACTTTACACATGATGGCAGAGCTACTCTACAAACTGATAAACATCACAAAAGTCATAGTGAGGGTGATTAAAGTGATGACTTACGTTAACTCAAAGACGCACACAGAGCAGGACACACTGGAGTGCTGGGTTGAGATGAACAAAAGAGCGAACTGAGGGCGAGCAAACAATTTATCCTGGTCTGAGCCCCTGCTCCGGAGCTACAGGGTTTCCCAGCGGGTAAACTTTGGAAAGATTTGCAAAGATTTGGAAAAGATTTTTGAAAGACTACAGTCTCAGACCCTCTCACATCTAAAGACAAGTAGTAGAGTTTTAAGTCACAGACTATGATTTTGCAATGACTAGGGATCTTGCAGGGTCACTATTTACAAGACTGCAACATGATTCCTTTAAATTATTACCCATTGTGCAATAGATAAACAGGAACTGAAAATTATAGCCTACTAAACTCAAAGTCGTATTTTCATGTTTCTGCAGCATTGTTTCATGCGTGACATCCTTAACCGATATAGAGTTGTTCTGTCAAGTGGAAGAGCCGACTAAATATGTATAAGAAATGACAAATATTATAAGAATAACAAATAATTATAGGCTACAGCTTATAATTATACAGTAATACTTGCCTTGCACTACAAGTCCATATTGACAAGTAGCTGTAATGTTATAGTGTGTTATCCTCCACAACCCAACAGCATTCTATTGTAGTATGCTAACATCCACAACCCACTAATGCTTCAAGTGGGATTTGAACTCTCAACCTAAGGATCACCAGTACAAGGCATTATCCCACTGAGCCACTGTCAATCCTACATGTTGGCCAGTCACATTCACATGGTGAAAATGTGTATTGGTAAACACACAAGAAAAACTCCAAGCATGGAGGGGCGATTAGACATTTGTAGAGATGAACACTAATAGATTAAATATAAATATGATAGACTTAATGATGAAGGAAAAATAGTGAACAAAGAAGTTCCCCTGAATGTCATAGAGTGTCTCGGCATTCTGATTCTTGGCAACTGATGAGTGTGAATGTTGATTGCCTGATGTCATTCAGGTGCTGTTCAATGGTGTGAATCTTCAATAACCAATAGTATTCGAGCTAGAGCCTAAAGCACTACCGGGGATTCGAACCCTCAACCTAACAAACACCAGCACTAGGCATTATCCCACTGAGCCACTGACAATCCTACATATTGGGTAGTCACATTCACATGGTGAAAATATGTGTTGGTAAACACACAAGAAAAACTCCAAGTATATATTTGACAATAAAATGAAGGGCTTTCCTGAAAAAATACACCTGAAAACTTTTGGATATTCTGGGGCAAATAGACATTTATAGAGAAGAACAGTAATGGATGAAATATAAATATGATAGACTTAATGATGAAGGAAAAATAGTAAACAAAGAAGTTCCCCTATATGTCATAGAGTGTGTCGGCATTCTGATTCTTGGCAACTAATGAGTGTGAATGTTAATTGTCTGATGTCATTCAGGTGCTGTTCAATAGTGTGAATCTTCAATAACCAATAGCATGTGCATCTTGAGCCTAAAGCTCTAGCAGGATTCGAACTCTCAACCTAACAAACACCAGCACTAGGCATTATCCCACTCTGCCACTGACAATCATACACATTCAGCAGTCACATTCAAATGGTGAAAATGTGTGTTGGTAAACACACAAGAAAAACTCCAAGTACACATTTGACAATAAAATGAAGGGCTTTCCTGAAAGAGTACACCTGAAAACTTTTGGATATTCTGGGGCAAATAGACATTTATAGAGAAGAACAGTAATGGATGAAATATAAATATGATAGACTTAATGATGAAGGAAAAATAGTAAACAATGAAGTTCCCCTATATGTCATAGAGTGTGTCGGCATTCTGATTCTTGGCAACTAATGAGTGTGAATGTTAATTGTCTGATGTCATTCAGGTGCTGTTCAATAGTGTGAATCTTCAATAACCAATAGCATGTGCATCTTGAGCCTAAAGCTCTAGCAGGATTTGAACTCTCAACCTAACAAACACCAGCACTAGGCATTATCCCACTCTGCCACTGACAATCATACACATTCAGCAGTCACATTCAAATGGTGAAAATATGTGTTGGTAAACACACAAGAAAAACTCCAAGTATACATTTGACAATAAAATGAAGGGCTTTCCTGAAAGAGTACACCTGAAAACTTTTGGATATTCTGTGGCAATTAGACATTTATAGGGAAGAACAGTAATGGATGAAATATAAATATGATAGACTTAATGATGATGGAAAAATAGTAAACAAAGAAGTTCCCCTATATGTCATAGAGTGTCTCGGCATTCTGATTCTTGGCAACTGATGAGTGTGAATGTTGATTGCCTGATGTCATTCAGGTGCTGTTCAATGGTGTGAATCTTCAATAACCAATAGTATTCGAGCTAGAGCCTAAAGCACTACCGGGGATTCGAACCCTCAACCTAACAAACACCAGCACTAGGCATTATCCCACTGAGCCACTGACAATCCTACATATTGGGTAGTCACATTCACATGGTGAAAATATGTGTTGGTAAACACACAAGAAAAACTCCAAGTATATATTTGACAATAAAATGAAGGGCTTTCCTGAAAAAATACACCTGAAAACTTTTGGATATTCTGGGGCAAATAGACATTTATAGAGAAGAACAGTAATGGATGAAATATAAATATGATAGACTTAATGATGAAGGAAAAATAGTAAACAAAGAAGTTCCCCTATATGTCATAGAGTGTGTCGGCATTCTGATTCTTGGCAACTAATGAGTGTGAATGTTAATTGTCTGATGTCATTCAGGTGCTGTTCAATAGTGTGAATCTTCAATAACCAATAGCATGTGCATCTTGAGCCTAAAGCTCTAGCAGGATTCGAACTCTCAACCTAACAAACACCAGCACTAGGCATTATCCCACTCTGCCACTGACAATCATACACATTCAGCAGTCACATTCAAATGGTGGAAATGTGTGTTGGTAAACACACAAGAAAAACTCCAAGTACACATTTGACAATAAAATGAAGGGCTTTCCTGAAAGAGTACACCTGAAAACTTTTGGATATTCTGGGGCAAATAGACATTTATAGAGAAGAACAGTAATGGATGAAATATAAATATGATAGACTTAATGATGAAGGAAAAATAGTAAACAATGAAGTTCCCCTATATGTCATAGAGTGTGTCGGCATTCTGATTCTTGGCAACTAATGAGTGTGAATGTTAATTGTCTGATGTCATTCAGGTGCTGTTCAATAGTGTGAATCTTCAATAACCAATAGCATGTGCATCTTGAGCCTAAAGCTCTAGCAGGATTCGAACTCTCAACCTAACAAACACCAGCACTAGGCATTATCCCACTCTGCCACTGACAATCATACACATTCAGCAGTCACATTCAAATGGTGAAAATATGTGTTGGTAAACACACAAGAAAAACTCCAAGTATACATTTGACAATAAAATGAAGGGCTTTCCTGAAAGAGTACACCTGAAAACTTTTGGATATTCTGTGGCAATTAGACATTTATAGGGAAGAACAGTAATGGATGAAATATAAATATGATAGACTTAATGATGATGGAAAAATAGTAAACAAAGAAGTTCCCCTATATGTCATAGAGTGTGTCGGCATTCTGATTCTTGGCAACTAATGAGTGTGAATGTTAATTGTCTGATGTCATTCAGGTGCTGTTCAATAGTGTGAATCTTCAATAACCAATAGCATGTGCATCTTGAGCCTAAAGCTCTAGCAGGATTCGAACTCTCAACCTAACAAACACCAGCACTAGGCATTATCCCACTCAGCCACTGACAATCATACACATTGAGCAGTCACATTCAAATGGTGAAAATGTGTGTTGGCAAACACACAACATCAAAAAAATTCCTAGCATACATTTGACAATAGAATTAAGGGCTTTATAAAAAAGAGTACATATCTGAAAATGTGCACTGTTAATGGTATCCACCTAATGATGGTTGTATGGTTGTTATCCAAGAAAAAAAAAATACTCATATAGGAATATAGGTGATATAGGAGAAATGGGCTGAGTGGTCGAACTTTATTGGCCTATATCTCTGAAATGGAACAACGTATCCAAATTCTTTTGATAACTTTTGTGAGGCTTTGTCTAAACATTGTCTGTGAGAATTTTGGTGAAGATTTGATAATTTTTGAAGCCTGTGAAACTTTTTATGATGTTTGGCTTTTCTCTGAAATTGTGGCAAAAGTAAACATTTTTAGAGCATAAGACCAGGGTGAAAAAGATGCATCTGAATGTAGAGATTAATATGATGAAAGAATTTTGAGTCTAGGTGAATCTGGTAAGGAGAAATAAGCGTTTTTGACATAAGCGCCACCTTTGGGTGCAGTACCCCAAATTTGGGTTATGGGTAGTGGGGGGTACTGGTAACAATACTTGAAAATGTCAAGTTTCTAGGACTTACGGTTTATAGGAATATAGGTGATCTAGGAAAAAAGGCCTAAGTGGTCTAACTTTATTGGCCTATATCTCTGAAATGGAACAAAATATCAAAATTCTGAGCGATAACTTTTGTGAGGCTTGGTCTAAACATTGTCTGTGAGAATTTTGGTGAAGATTCGATTATTTTTGAAGAGTGTGAAACTTTTTATAATGTTTGGCTTTTCCATGAAATTGTGGAAAAAGTAAACATTTGTAGACCATAAGACCAGGGCCAAAAAGATGCATCTGAGTTTAGAGATTAATATTCTGAAAGAATTTTGAGTCTAGGTGAATCTGGTAAGGAGAAATAAGCATAATTAACTTTTTTTTTCAATAGCGCCACCTTTGGGTGCAGTACCCCAAATTTTGGGTTATGGGTAGAGGGGGGTACTGGTAACCATACCTGAAAATTTCAAGAGTTTTGGAGTTACGGTTTAGGCTGCAGTATGATTTTTACAGAATTTTGGCCAAAAAATGAACGGTACAGAAACAATAGGGTTCCTGCAGCTACGCTGCTCGGACCCCTAATAAATACATAACACACATATTTCTGTTTTCCGGCAACATATTAGGAAGCATAGGCCATTTTTCAGCATTGTACAATATATTCAATGAAATACCAACATGCTGCATTAAATGGATCTATAATCCAGTCATACTGAGCACTGCTGGTTGGGAAATATTTTTGAAATAAACTTTGCAGGGATGTGATGTAGGCCTACTGTTTAATACATGGGATCACAAGAGTGCCTCCCAATCAGACGTTTCAGCGATTTCACTCAGAAATCTCAAAGGCATAATACTGTCGCGATCGAGGCGCCTGTCCCATACTCAAGTTTTTTTGGTGAATGCAGTAATCTTATTTGCTAGGTGAGGTAGGTGCTTGTCTTTGCCTTGTAACTGGACATTTAACTCAAATGTATCGCTAAGATATATCAAATATATCGCTAAGATAGGCCAGCTTCGTCAAGAAATGTTCATTAGTGAACGTGCCTGCAGATTCAAACATGCGCTCTTCCTCCAAGAAGAGGCGACTCGGAGCTCAAACACGCGCGACAGCACTTTACCTCGGGAAAGCCACCTTGCCTCGCTGTGAAAAAGTACAGCCTTTTGGTCAGCTACCATCTCTTCGCAAAGTGTGGAGAATAGACGGGCTTTTAAGGGCCGGGTTTTGATGAAATTCACCACTCTCACAACAACGTTCAAAATCTCATGTAGGTCGGGACTAACTAAGCTGCCTTGACACGAGCGCTTCCCTGTGAATAACACAGTGCGTCCATTGCGCATCAGGTGCTACCTGGGCCCAGGCTACAGATAAAAAAATAAATAAAAAAACTCCTGTTTTTCATGTCAGTTCGCGCCCCACCTGGCATGTCTCCCACAGTTCGAGAAACGCTGATATAGACAGTGCAGTGCAAGTTATTTCCTTGTGTTATAGTTTTTTTTAATGTAATGTTGGTCCAGGCCTGAACCCCTGAGAGCATAACAGTATAAGGGTAACAGCGCTATGGCAAAACCTCCCTGTTATCACTGCTGGTGATGAACCCCTGAGAGCATAACAGTATAAGGGTAACAGCGCTGTGGCAAAACCTCCCTGTTATCACTGCTGGTGCTGAACCCCTGAGAGCATAACAGTATAAGGGTAACAGCGCTGTGGCAAAACCTCCCTGTTATCACTGCTGGTGCTGAACCCCTGAGAGCATAACAGTATAAGGGTAACAGCGCTGTGGCAAAACCTCCCTGTTATCACTGCTGGTGCTGAACCCCTGACAGCATAACAGAATAAGGGTAACAGCGCTGTGGCAAAACCTCCCTGTTATCACTGCTGGTGCTGGCGCTGTAGGGCAGAGTGCTAAACAGGCCGAAAGAAGAAGTGACCAGCTACCATACAACAGGAACAAGGCTCTGCTCCATGGGGTCACGTGTGGGGATTGCACACACAGCCTTAGATGGTATCAGATTTCAGGCTGTTTTTCCACGCCTTGTTCTCACACTTGTGTTGAATAAATTGTACTGTTTTATCACATATGCACTTCACTGATGCTGCAATGATGAGAGTATTTGAAGACCGATAAACTCATTGACATACTGTGTTATTAATATCTCATCCTCTCGTAGGGGGACAGTTGGTAAGTGTTCTTAACAGTCTTCTGTAAAAAACTCCGGGTTCGCTAACTAGGTTGTTGGTTTGGTGCTGTTTTGAACAATATTACTGGTTAAAAAATGCTATTTGGGATGTGTTTGGCTCACCACCCCTAGCTAATCCACTGTTTGCGATTTGGGGCTATATACCGGGCCAAGCTCTGTAGTGATTGATCAACGAAAAATACTGTCTCAACGGCTTATTTGATGTGTTTTAAGGCAGAAAAACACTGCTTATATTTGAACACATGCTTACTGTATATTTGATGTTTGCAGTGGAGTTATAGGCAGTGGACTCGCCGTTTTCTCCAGACACCGAATCCTTGATGTCTTTTTCTACCGTTTTTCTGTGAATGGATACCCTTACATGGTGAGTGACCTAGTGTACAGGAATAGTCCTCTTCACGTAGAACCTCAATAAACACACAAATCTGCAAAGATTCAATGTACATCGATCCAACTGAGCGTTGAAGATTAAGGTCAGTTTTGTGATATTCATAATACAAGATTGTAATTATGTTAGTGTGTGTGTGTGTGTTATTAGATCCACCAAGGAGACTGGTTCGGAGGGAAGGCTGTGGGAATGGTACAGATGAAGATCAATGGGCTGATGGCCCATGTCTACGTCACGCATGTGAGTGTGTGTGTGTGTGTGTGTGTCTGAGAGAGAGAGAGCGAGAGTAAGTGTGTGAGTAATACAATAGGTGTGTGGGATGATGTCAGAATGAGCCAGAAAGCATAGTTGATTTTGTGTGTAGACATCAGTATATTATAAGGTGTGGTGTGTGAGAGAGAGAGAGAGACAGACAGAGAGACAGACTTGACAGACTCTCTGCACTCCTTTCTCCCTGCAGTTCCACGCAGAATACTGTAGGGAGAGGGACATCTATCTGCCTCATCGAGTCGTTCAGGCCTGGGAGCTGCAGCAGTTCATCCGGTATGGATGGAAACCATAGCAATGGTCACCATGACGTCATGACATTTGTATCACATTAACAGTGCAGTCAAGCCCAATCATATAACTGCCCCATCACACATTTCATTCCATATTTTCAGTCAGGAGGACTCTAGCCCTACAACCTTAGAGCTCTCTACAACATAACTATCATAATCATATTATATATATATATATACTATAAATATATTTATACTGTATATATATATATATATATATATATATATATATATATATATATATATAATATCATATCAACAGTCCAAACCAAGTCTAGTCCAGTTAGGACTCACAGGTACTGTACAGTACTGTTGGTCAGTCTTGGGGAACTAAAAGTGTCATCATCATCTGCAATAAACCATGCAAATACAAATCTACATGAGCACTGGATTTGGGCTTGGGCTTAGCTGTGCTTGTGTCCCCAGGCACACGTCCAGAGGGGCCGACCTGGTCATCGTGGGCGGGGACTTGAACACGCACCCCCAGGACCTGGGCTGCCGTCTGGTGCGGGCCTACACGGGCCTGAGGGACAGCTACACAGAGACGGGCGCGTTTGACGTGAGTTTCCACCCAGGTGGCACGCAGCAACAGGAGATGACAGAGAACTTGTTTTCACAACTTGTCTGTTAAGATATGAGATGTGAGATTACCACGAAGCTGACAGTTAAAAGTTGGCCAGTAAGTTGTCATGATTTTTTGTTTTACAGTATCACACAGAAAGTGTAATAACATTTGATTAACAGCGTGGGTATAGTATAAGTATAGCATAATCATAATATAGCAACATTTGATAACATTTTTTTTTTCAGTTTAGCTGGTAGGAAAATATGCTGACCACATTATGGGCGTTGTTTTGTCACTAAGGAAGTACACATGCTGATAAACTGCCTTCCTGTGCTGTGCTGAAAGTCGATTTGGAAAGACCTGCATGTTAGATTATTGATGAATAGAAATGTGAATTGTTGTCATGTTATTGTATGTATCATTGTTGCAGGGGTGTGAGAATGGGCTGACTCTTATAGCCAAGAACCCCTACGTCTGTGCAAAAGAGCTGGGTCCCTTTGAGGAGGGCATCCGTATCGACTACATTCTCTTCAGGGTGAGTTTGTGAGGAGAGTTCAGAAGCAACACATACATAATATACAGTACACTCCAGAATTATTGGCACTTTTGGTAATGTTGACTAAAAACAGGCATAAAAAATAATTTTTTGATGATTCATTGTACTCTCACAATGAAAACAACAAGGAAAAGTCCACCCTTGAAGGGAAGAAAATGTATTCTGAGAAAAAAGAAAATCTTATAAAGAAATAAATATTTTTAATGAAAACACGTTGCTCGCAATCATTGGCACCCCTAGAAAATCTTACATACAAAACAGAAGCATTTCCCTATCTAATTTCAACTTTGTTAAGTTAATCAGAGTGTCTGTGAACTTTCAGAGGTAGTTCATTACTTTGTTTTTCACTAAGGTATGAAAATAAAGTGACACAGAGGCTAAATCCTCTTGTCCTTTTTCAACATCAGAAAGACAAGAGAATACACTAAATTTAGATAAAAAGAAAGTGTGTTGACATTTGTAAGTCAGTGAATGTCTATTAAAAAGGTATTTTGTTGAAAATGCCTATATTTACAGTTAAAACAATGATTAAAAGGTTCTAATGAACTGGAAATCTAACAAACATGCTTGGACAAAGACCCATGATTATCTTGCCCCCATGTACAGTATGGAGGATGGTAAGATAGGCAAAAAATTCCATAAGGACCAATATTGGAGAGTTACAGACAAAGGTGTCATCTTGGGGTCACCAAGTCCCCCAAACAATCTTCAAAAGTGACCTGACTGCTAATAGCTTATTTAGAGGGCATGCTGGGTAAACGCCTGTCCAGTCATTTAATTACCAATATAAACGGCAGGAGTTACTGAATGGTACTGTGACTTTGTCTGGAAGAGTGGTGTCAGATGACATGAAATTTGCGCTCTTTGGCTAGGAACACTTTAGGTGTGTTTGGCGTACATAGAAGAATGACTATACTGAAAAGAACCCCATACCTAATGAGAATTATGGTGGAGAGGCTGCGCTATTGTGGGGCTGTTTTTATTCCCAAAGGCCTTGGGAATCTAATTAAGGTGCATGGTATCACGAACAACATGAAAAACCTGAACATTTTTAAAGGAAATCTGTCAATCTCTGCCAAGATACTAAACGTTGGTCATGATTGGATAATTCATCAGGTCAATGAACCACAACAAACGTCCAGATCAAAACAAATATGGTTTACTGAACGCAAAATCAAGCTTTGGCCATTGCCATCTCAGTCCCCTGATTTAAACTCCATAGAAAAACAGTGGCGTGAGTCAAGAGGAGAATGCACAAGTGTGGACCTAGGAATCTGGACGATCTGGGGAGATTTTGTAAAGACCAACAGTCGTAAATCTCTTGCTTTGTATTCTCCAACTGTATGGGGTGTCATAGGTGAATATTACAAGCTGTTTTATTGGGAAAGGGAGGCTTAAGAAGGTATTTTAAGTTAACCTGACCCTAGCCAGATGAATTTCGTTCCGCTTAGCTCCGCCTAGCTTCACTCACATCCATCTGGGACCTCTTCCATTGAGAGTGATTTCTGCAACCGATTTTATGGTACAGCCAATCAGGACGCAGGGCGGGAGTTTCATAGATGTGACATAGCGTAGAAGCGACTGTGAGACTGTTATCAGCGTCACGGGTTGGCTTCGATGTGAGTGGTTGAAGTAGCACGTCAATAGATGACGGACAAGTGGCTTATTCAATCATATGCAAGCATTTTTTGATTAGGCCCAGCCTTCTGAAGCAACACTTCAATGGATCGGTTCCAGATGGATGAGTGGAGCTAGGCGGAGCGAAATTCATCTGGCTAGGGTCAGGTTAATTATAAGCAGGGGTGGCAATAATTGTGAGCAACGTGTTTTTGTTAAAGATATTTATTTCTTTATGATATTTTCCTTTTTCTCAAAACAAATTTGCTTCCCTTCAAGGTTGGATTTTTCCTATTTGTTTTCATTGTGAGATTACAATAAATCACTAACAGATTATTTTTTATACCAGAGTTTAGTCAACTTTAGCATGGGGTGCCAATAATTCTGGAGGGTACTGTATACATCGACACCCTTTGTGCACACTGTGCGATCTCTACTGGCAGGGTTGTGTACAAGCAACAGAAATGGGAGAGATGAAAGTTGAGGCTTGGGGAAAATACTTTTTTTATGAAGTAGGGGTTTAACAGTACACAAAAATCACGATTAGGTACGTACTTTAGTGTTGAAATGTGTATGTGAATGAAGTGTTATACTTCATTTCCGTCAGGTTCAGGTTGCACATCGAAGGTGTTTTATCATTTCAAAGTGTTTCTAAATGCCAATAAAATGGTTGTTGTTGCTGTTGTTGTTGTTGTTATTGTTCAGGGATCCAAGTGTGTGGAGGTGAAGTGTGAGTCGCTTAGCATCACCCAGGGATCGTGTCCAGGTCAGGCCATTCCCCTGTCGGACCATGAGGCCCTGAGTGCCCAGCTCTTGCTGGTGCCCACTGACCCCAACAGACAGAAGAGGGAGCCAGAGAGCAGCGAGGAGAACACAGGTACTCCTCCAGTCACTCACTCACTCAGGAAATACACAGCTCACTGAAGAACTGCATATGTTAACCAAACTATTCTGTAACAATAATGCAGTGTTTATTGTTATTTTTTTTAAGTCCCTTTGGACAAAAGTGTTTGCTAAGAACCATAAACATAAACATATGTTCAACCAGCTAAACTGTTTGCACAGACATACTTGCAGTTTAAACTACAGTGTATATGAACATCACATCATATTAAATATTATATATATTGTGTGCTAGTGTGGATGGGATATATGTCACATGGGTGATGTATGATGGGATGTATGTGTATGTCTGATGTTTGGATGAGATATGTCACATGGGTGAATGGGACATATGTGTTACATTTTAAATGTGTTTATATGTGAAGTTTGTGCTATGGAACATGAAATTGAAAATGTGTGGAAATGATTATCCCTATGGGACAATAAAGACTCTATCTATCTATATATTAAAGTACACAGACATAATTTATCCAGCATGTGTATCATAACAGCACATCACACAGCCACTCAAGCAGCTCAACAAATCATATGCTTTAGTCCATAGGTCATAGGTCATTGTTTGCTTTGTTTGTTGTAGTAGTTTTGTAGTGTAGTTTATCTGATGTACTTTATCTGCATATTGTATACTGGTGTGTATTGATTGGAAGCGACTAGACTAAATAGTTTGTAAAAAAGTTGAACGTTAAGAGCTGTATGCCTAATCATTATTGTCCTGTGTTGACATGTGTAGTGTTTTAAGAGTGGCGTTTCTCCACCCGTGGCAGGTAAGCTGGCGGAGCTGGTGGACCTGGTGACGGAGGCGCGTACGGAGGTGAAGGTGGGGGTGCACTGCGCCGAGCGCCAGCGTCACAGGGCAGCGCGGACGGGTGCAATGGGCCTGGCGCTGCTGCTGCTGGAGCTGGCCATGGCGCTGGTGCCTTGGCTCCTCCCGGCGTCAGCGGCCGCCACGCAGCCCTTCCCGCGCGGCTCCTTCTGCCTGCTGGGGGCGCTGTGCTTCTGCCTGCTGCTGCTCGCCACCCTGCTCTGGGTCTTCCACAGCGGCGAGATCAAGGCCCTGCGGAGTGCCGACGACCACATGAGGCTCGCCGCCGCCAGCCTGCTGGAGGAGCATCGCGGGAGGACACCGACGCCCGTGAGACACGCCCACGGGGACAGCCCGGCCAATCAGCATGCGGGATCCACCTCTAAGGAGGACTGAGGAGAGCAGTTATATTAACAGTTAGCAGGAATGATAAGGTGTGGTTTTTTGACTCCCCGACTGAATCAGTTGAAACAATCTCTGATGCTCTGAAAGGGACCAATTTCCTCCTCAAGCCGCATAGAAAGCACAGTGACTTTTCTGAATAAGCTCAAACGGAACGTAGAGATCGAAAGACTAAATCTCTCCTCACCCTTTTTACTCAAAGTAGCTCTGCTCTTCTCTCAGGAATGTGTGAGTGCTACCATGGTGACGGAAGTGGGCTGTTTTACCTCTTTTCCTCTGCCCTCTGAGGTTACCATGGTGATGGAAGCAGACTGTTTTACCTCTTCTCCTTGGCCCCCTGATTTTACTACCATGGTCATTGAAGTAGACTGTATACGTAGCCCTCTGATGTTGCTGTGGTGAGGGCTGAAGGCTGTTTGACCTCCTCTGTAAGGTTGGCCTTCTCTTCATGACTTCCTGATGAAAGCCCTGCCGGACAGTGGCTCTTTGGGACAAGCCAGCTCTATTATCTACAGTGTATCTATGTCTTGGTCTTATGTACAACTCATCATCATCATCATCATCATCATCTGTGAGAGTTGTTTTATTTTCATCTGTATCAAGCTTGTCAAGTTTTGGTATGCATGCATCATCATTATTATCTGCAGTTAAGGGAAAATGAGGTGTCACGCTTGCACTTTCCTTGTTCTCCCTCTCTCTCTCTCTCACTCGCTGTCACACACTCACACACACACACACACACACACACACACACACACACACACACACACACACACACACACACACACAGTCACACAGTCACACAGTCACGCTTGCACTTTCCTTGTTCTCTCACTCACTAACTCACTCACTCACACACACACACACACACACACACACACACACACACACACACACACACACACACACACACACACACACACACACACACACACACACACACACACACACACACACACACACACACACACACACACACACACACACACACACACACACACACACACACACACACACACACACACACACCTGTGAGAGCAAGTGGGAACTGCTCAAGTGGGAAAGTGGGGGCAGCCGTGGCCTGCTGGTTAGGGCTTCGGGCTTGTAACCGAAGGGTTGCCGGTTCGATCCCCGACCAGTAGGAGAAAATGTGGGCGGGGGAAGTGGTTGAGCACTGCTCTCCCATGCCCACATCCACGGCTGAAGTGCCCTTGAGCAAGGCACCTAACCCCTCACTGCTCCCCTGTAGCAGGCATCGAGATTAGTGTGTGCTTCACCTCACTGTGTGTTCACTGTGTGCTGAGTGTTTCACTAATTCACGGATTGGGTAAAATGCAGAGACCAAATTCCCCTCACAGGATCAAAAGAGTATATATACTTATACTTATATACTTAACTCGTCAGTTTGACCCACATTTTCAAATGGAACTGAGCCATGACTGAATAAATTACACCCATATATTAGATTTCTGTGGTATATGTCTTTAAAAATTATTAATTACTGATGGTGCAAGCATTTCACTGTACTGTAGTCCTAATCATGTCTTAATAACTTGCATATCTCCTCTGTAATGATAGACATTTATGAAAATAATAAATACTTTCTTGTATAAATTCCTATGTTGGAGCAGGCCCTACTTATTTAAGCATACTTATTTAAGTAAGAGCCACACTTTTGCCAGAAGGTCATTGCCCGAAGGTTATCAATTTGCTCCTGAACATTATAAAACACCCTTCCAAACAAGGGAGCCTATGGCTTTCTTCCTATCATGGGACTGTTTATCCCATGTACTGCTATTCTGGTCCTCCGCAGCAGGAGGCGCTGTTAGACAAGACTGCCTGTGAATAGGGATCCTTGTTGGAAAGTTTTGTGGTATTGGAATATGATTTCATAATATTTTTTTTTAATTGCCTACTTGGAGTTTATTAAACCTAATTACATATGAGCGCATTAGTCTAAAATAAGTGGTGCAAATAACATCCTCACTGAATACAAATAAGTGTAGGCCTACGGGAAATGGCCTATAGCCTACTATAGAGCGTTCCAACATATTAGGGGTTTGCACGGCGTGTCATCAGATCTGGACGTTGCCATATTGGAGATGCTCGCCTCATTAGAAAGGATACAAGGAAGTTTATTGTCACATATAGTTGCTGGAAGTAAGAAATGCAGTGAAATTATGTCTGGTGTCAGCCTATTTGTGCATTTATGGGGAGGGGGGTAAAAAGTGCAGTAGAAGAGGGGTTTAGTAGATTAAGTGGCAAGGGCTGCATAAGAAAGGTGGGGGAGGATTGGGATGGGGGGGGGCACCAACAAGGAGAATTAGGCACTGAAGTAAATCCCTAACATCGTCAAGGAAAATGGTTAATTATTGCCGTGTTTTAGGTTGTACCAATAGGTCAGACTGAGAAAAACATCTGGTGTAGGTATCGACTTTCAAAAGTTATTAAAAAACCAGGGAGAAAGGAGAATAATGCCAGAAGTTATCAGAGGAAGGGGGGCGCTTGTGGTTGAACTTGGTACTTCGTCTCCCTCACCCAACTCATATGGATCTGCGCTGCCAATAAACCGTAATTTCTCGAAACATCGCGCCTTTTCTTGTGGTCCAAGTTCTGCCCTATATGCCTCTGCATCTTAGACGCATTTTGATAAGCTTTTCTGTTGTTTAGACACTGCTACAATCACGTAAGATATCCAAAGTGCATAATACTCCATTGTAGTCAGGTAGAACTTTGTGGAATTTGGGCATAAGTGTGACATAAGGTACTAATGCATTTTTTTTGCATAAATTGATAGGTAAGGGGGTGTCCTTTCAGAATCTGACGGGTGCCGCTCTGGCACCCTTGAGCATTTTCTTTAAAATGGCATCACCTGCCACACCCCTTTTTTGATCATAGAAAATCATCTAAATAGACATTAATATAAACCCATCATGTATGGTATCAAATTAAAGCTCTTTTCATACAGAAATCAGCTTTGACCATAATAAAGTAGAAAACTTTTGCAAAGTGACCTTTAAGGTCAAATTAGGTTTCTTTTTGCTGCATAATAGCTTATACCTCTAAATCGTGTCATGTTTGGTATTAAATTAAATAAATTATGAAACTGCCATGTAGCTTAATACATACAGGAATTCAATAGTAATTCATTTTAATATGAATTACAGCAAGTCTGATGTACCCTAGTTCACCAACTTGCGGGTTAGCTAGCACGTTAGCTTTAATTTCCCTTGAATCAGTCGCTGAATTTCAGACAGCAATGTTGTGAGGTACTTCCCAGGTAGTTAGCACATTAATTATAACTGTCCTTGGATTTCCCCCCAGAATTACAGACAACAATATTTTTCATCCTAACATTTTTTTTAATGCTTTAAAAACAGACAACACAATCCAGGATTGATACAAACTAGTCTGAGTTATGAGGTACTTGCCAGTTAGTCAGCACATTAACTATAATAGTCCTTGAATTTGCCCCTTTAATTACAGAGAAAACTGCAAAGTTGATTACAGGAGGAGAGGACAGAATCAAGAAAATTATTTCTTCCAGTATTGCAAGGAATGACTCGAATCATTTGGAAATACAACAAATGTAAATCAGGTTTATAGCCCAAGTATAGACCCTTTCAACAATAAAAACAAATGATACTAGGAGTAAACATACACACCCGGAGCAGTGGGCAGCCCTTGATCCGGCGCCCGGGGAGCAGGGCTCAAGGGCACCTCATCCGGATGTGGGTACCTCACATGGATGTGGAAGAGCGCTGTTAAGTCACTCCCCCCACTCACATTTTTTCCCACAGTTGGGGATCGAACTGGCCACCCTTTAGTCACAAGTCCGATTCCCTAACCAGTAGGCCATGGATGCCCAAAGTAATTGACATAAATGCCTGGGCTGCAAAATTAGACAAATGTTATGATTTGTTGGCTGTTCATGCATTGTTTGGTTGTGACAGTGTGTCATATCCATATGGCAATGGGAAAACCTCAGCAATCACTTTGATGCTCAAGAGGAATCTTGATTTGAAGAATTGTACATATGTACTGTAGAAGCTGATGAGCATGAAGGCAGGAATGGATTTCCTTTCTTGCCTTTACTATGGAAAGACTGTTGAAAGCCTCAGTAACTTGATACATGCTATTCACCAAGAAAAGAGACCCTGCTAAAATAAAGAGTCTTCCTCCAACAAGAGAATATGCAGCGGAACACATCAAGCGTGCACGGCTGCAAGTCCTTCTGTGGAGAGCTGCTGACAAAAAAAACACCTCCAGTGTGAAAATAGAGGATGGAATTCCTGTGCCTGTTCATGGCAACACTGACATTGCACCCAAAACAGGTCTACAGCTTGTTGCTAGTGGATGCAATGCAGTGCCAGCATGCTCCAGGGCCTCTTGCACCTGTCAGTCAGATGGACTACCATGCACCACCTATTGCCATTGCCAAGGTGGTGAACAGTGTGCAAATAAAAATTCGAAGATGGCTACACTTTCAGTGGAGGATACTGATGACAGCGAGGGAGAAATGTCTGATTGAATGAATGTTTTTTGGAGGAGACATTTGATGTTTGTGATGTGTACAAGGCCAGCCTGGCAACATGTTCTGTATATAGTTGCTTTCAGAATCTGTGAGAAAGTTCTACTTTGTTCCTTATAACTTTGTCTATTTGATTAACTGTTGAGGGTTGATACAATTCTCTTGTGGTTGTTGCTCAGCCTACCATTTCAGCGGTGTGACCTTACCAGGCTTTACAGTTATTATGTTCTCTGGAGGGACTTGAAATCATTTTTAGCATGTTTTTATTGACATTGTTGATATTTGAGAAGAGCTTTCATTTGATACCATACATGATGGGTTTATACAGTAATGTGCATCTAGTTATTTTTTTTATGGTCAAAAAAGGGGGCGTGGCAAATTATGTCATTTAAATAAAAAAAAATGCTCAAGGGTGCAGGAGCGGCACCCGTCAGATTCTGAGTCTAAACCCCCTAAACTATCAATTTATGCAAAAGAATTGCATTAGTAGGCTACCTTATATCACACCTATCCTGGGGTTCTACCTGAGTATCAATATGGCCGCGCGTGCTGGGTTACCATGGTTACCGGCCAGAACGTGACGTCCGTGCAAACCCCTAATTTGTTTTGGGGAACAGCATGCTGGTGTGGTGGGCGCTTGTTTCAGTGCAGGGTGTAACTTGCCTTGGGAATCCACACAACTTTAAGGCTAGAGGCTCTTCTCGCCTCTTTTTGACAACACCCGAGAACAAGATGTGCCTAGCTGATAAGTGATATGTTATCTGTGATGTATCTGCACAACATCGCCGACAACAAGTCATTTTGCTAATTGTTCATTAAAAAACTGTTTAGTCTTGTTTAGTGTAGCCCTAGTCATCATAAAGTTTGACTTTGACTGAGATGACCATGACGTTATTGCCACAACATGTTCAGTCAAAATGGTATGTGTCCTTAATCGTCTAGACGGGAGTGAGTTGATCTAGGGCGTGGCTGAAGGGGACTTCACAAGCCTTGAAGCCGGGTTCACATTGTACACGCTAGCGGCAGCGCTGCGCTAAAACCCATGTTGAACTTGACGCCGCTAGGTTGCTCTTGGTTGAGGTAATGTCCCAAAGATTTTTGTTTCGCTTGCCGCCGGACTCAGCGCAAAATACTATGATTTACAGCACGTCGCGGTCAAAGTTCAACATGGGCGTGCAGTAGTTGTCCCTGCTGTCTCCTCCATGGTCTCCTCCAACATTGGAGAAACAGCAACGCCCCTGGCGGGAGCCTCCTCCTCTGTAGGCGTGGTGGCATGAGCACAGGTAAGGTACTCCACCCATAGACATAGGCCACTGCTTTAAATAATTCCTCTTTAAATTATCCCTCATCAGGAGAGAGTGGACTTAGGAATCGGTCACAGCTGTCATTCAGTAACATTCTTCAGCGAGACTAACGACCGTGTGCTCTGCGAATTTGTACTAAAGGGACTGCTAGGGAAAATATCCGCTGAAATGACGCTGGAGCATTTTCGGTCAGCTATGGCCATGCCCGTCGGTGAGTCCGGCGACACGTCTCTTGCTGTTCCCTCGGACATCAAAATGAGATCAGCGCAGCAGCGAGTTATGGATCAAGTTCAAACGATTGCTAGAAGCAAGTCCCGATACAGTACAAAAAGTGGATCTGGGCTTATACTTCCAACAAGTAAGTTAAATAAATCCACACTCATTATGGTGAAAAGGGCTAATTAGCTACTTGTGAGTGTTCCATTCATTCATTGAATTCATTCATTGTCCCTTATCTAGATAGAGTTTATGGTGCACGTGAGCCTACCTGAAATTAAGGTCATAGGCTACACATCCAGATAATATCCAGGGAGTCTCTGAGATTATTTCGTCTTCATGAAAAAACAACACTTCAAATAATATGAAAATGTATTTAATAAAAAAAATCCTTAAACATGTGATCTCCGAAGTTAAATTTAAACTAGTTTTTGTTTTCCTTCAAAAAAAAGCATAAAGAAATAGCCCTTCTACAAGCCTAGTCTAGTTAAATTGGCCTATGCTACTGTATTTTAATGCCGGTCATAATGGTGGTACTTAGAGAGCCAATTGTTTTCTAAGGTGGCACTCACTGAACAGTTTAAGAACCACTGTTATGGACTATACACAAAGTCCTTGGTAGCAACTGAACATTATTGATACATTGGGTTTTCTGGAGGTGGAAAAATAACTCAAAGGATCTCTCTGTCTCTCTTTCTCTCTCTGTCTCTCTCTATCTCTCCAGGTCCAAAAAGTGACCATGTGTTTTATGATGTACTGACTATCAACACATCTCCTACTACACACAAAGGATACCTTTCAGAATTTAAAAACACCACCATGAACAAGGGATCTGTCTTTGTCAACGGAACCATGAACGGATTAAAGGATCCATTAAGATCCACCATTAAAGGATCTGCACAAGTCAATGGTCATGCAAAAATGGTGGGAATTTTTTTCTCATGTTGTTAGTCTTAAATAATTTTTTTCAGCATTCTTTTCCTTTGTTCTATTTTAAATTAATTCAAATTTCAATGCTTATTAGTAGAGCAGTTAATTGCAATGATGACAGTGAATAAAAGGATACAGTGTTGCTAAAAAAATAACTGATCAGTCATTAGTGGACTGCGTGTGTAGTCAAGTTCTGACCAAAGAGGAAATAGATGAAATAGAGGAAGAAAGCCAGAATGAAATAAAAGAAAGGAGAAAGCAAATGAAAGAAAGTAACACTAGCTGGGCTCTCAGCTCTGTGTTCATTGGAAAGGTAACTTAAGATCCTCGGCTTGTTCCCAGTTGGTTAGTGTAGAAAGAGAGTGCTGGCCCGCAGAGACCTGCTGGCTATGTGCCCAGTCGTCCTCTGGTGACATGAGTGGACCTCACCTTAGGCCCAAGCTACACCGGGTCCGCAACTGAAGCGCTCCGTTTGTATATCGTAAAAATAATTTTAGAAGACTTGTCTAACGAGTTCCATTGATTACAGGGGAAGCTAATTGTTGCAGCAGATGCTATGTATACTTGTAGAAAACATCAACATGCTGTTACTCTTCCTTACTTCACACACACACACACACACACACACACACACACACACACACACACACACACACACACACACACACACACACATCCCTATGAATTAGAACAATATGTAGTTCTTTTACCTTACAATAGGACATTTGGTGCCACACTGGCATTTCCCAATTCTACATCAGGTTACCTTAACCTGGGTAACTTAAACATTCAAAGATTTTATTTTTTGTGAGTCCTCCAACAGAGACCACAAAGACATTGAAATATTTCTTGTTGTTCTCATTGGATTAGTCCATAGAACTTAAATAGCCTGTTTGAATGTGTGTTTGTACATTCATATACATGTACACATGAATACATGAATTAATTCATGGATCAACAGCAAAACGTACTACTTTTTTTTGTGATCAGCTGTTTATTGAGTTTTATAAACAGGGGGGGGGGGGGGCAAGATGGTTACATGAAATGATATATAAAATCATACCCATAATCATGTAAAAAAGAAGAGAGAAGAGTGAAACCAAAAGATAAAAATGCTGCAAAACTTAAAAAATACTTCTAATGGCCTTAGCCTACATTAAATGCCTGAATATATTTAGTAGAATATAAATTGCCATAGGAGACAAATGCCATTTGATTATATTCTCCTATCATCTTCTAATATAGTTTTGATCTTTATGGATATGGAGAGAGAGTTATTTAAGTGACATTTACAGTACTCTATAACAGACTCCATTACCATTTGGAGTGTGATTCACAGTGTTGCCTGATTGACTCTTTACTCAGTGCTGGTTGCCTGGTTCCTATTAAGAGAGCACATATACGAATGAGGTGTCAGTTAGGATGTTTATGCCAGAAAGCACTCAGGGAGTTCCCACTCCAGGAGGTGTTCATAGTCAGGGAAATATAGTTATTCTCTGACATCCACCTTTTTCTCTAGACCTGAAACTCTTGGCAGATTGACAGTGTTGATCAGGCGTCTGCTTGAATAGTCAGGAGGTAACCATAAGGTATTTTGTGTACTTTGTGCCACTCTGTTCACAGGACTCTCTGACAGTGTCCATTGTTTTTCAACACCGAACACTGTTTGCTTTCACAAAGTGCACTGAACTGCATCAACACACTAGGGCTTAAGGAATCGTGGTCAATCTGCACGATCGCTATGGCGTAAGCCGACTCGAATTCTTGTCATATATTGTAGGCAGGATGAATTTGAGCTGGATTCTAGGCTACAAGTTTGCCATTTGTAAATGGACTGCATTTATATAGCCTAGCGCTTTTCTACTCCTTCGAGCTCTCAAAGTGCTTTATAATTGAATGCCTCAAATTCTCTCACTCACACAACGAGGTCGGAGGCTGCCATTGCAAGGCACTAATCTTCGCATCAGAGGCCGTTGGCAGTCAATTGTCCTGCTCAAGGACGCTTTGACAGCGTTAAGAGGAGCTAGGCTTGAACCTGCAGAACTTCTCTACCCCCTGCACCACAACATGGCATGAATTCAGATGCTTGGGAACAAACTGGCTTTTAGAGTAATTAAGGAAAGTATCGGAACGTCACCTATTACCGCCCGTCCCTTATTTCCGCTCTCTTACCAAAAAACAGATTTTGTTCAAATCTACACACCTATGCCTACTAAAAAATGTAAGGTTCATTTATCAAATGTTATTTTGAAGTATTAAAAAACATTGTTGTTTTAAAATTTTCAAACGAAAGGGAAAGTAATTGGTGCTTTTATGATACACACTATGTTCTCTGCAGTTTGTGGATCAGGAGTCCCGGAGGACTGTGAGCTCCTCGCGCACTGTGTCCTGGAGAACCAACGCCGCCACCAGTTGGAAGAGGCACAAGAGCGCCCCCGCGCCCCGCCTTCTCCCCATCAGCCCCACGGCAGGGTACCAGACCAGAATACAGCTGGATGGCCACAGACAGGTCGGCCAAGGCAGTCGCCAGGCCAGTAGCCGCAGTGTGCCTGACCTGACCACCCGCATCGGGATTCAGCAGAGGATGGAGGTGGCGGGTCAAGCCAGGCAGACCGCGAGCCAGTTCCCGGCCAGCTTGAGCAGCCCACATATGGATGTGGACGGACCCGGGCTCCTCCAGATCCAGAAGGGGGGGGCACTCAGTCAGCACAGCATGACGCAGATCAGGCGCCCTCCCTCCAACCACTCCCTTGCCGACTCCAAGATGTCAATGGTCAAGGGGTGAGAACAGCCACATATACACAAAGGTTTGGTTGGTTGGATGGCCTGGATAGACTGTTGCATCATGGGTGGGTGGATAGGGAAAATTAACACCCACATGCACCCATATGTGCTGTGCATGCATCCATCCATCCATCCATCCATCCATCTATCCATCCATCCATCCATCCATCCACACAGGCATACACACACACACGCAGGCACTCATGCATACACACATACAAACACAGCTCTTTATTTGTTAGACTCTTACCTGCTTGACGGAGGTGAGTTTGTGCCTGTCTGTGGTTTGTGACCTTGTGGTTTTGCCCTCACAGGCAAACAATTGATGGCCAGAAGATGGACATCAGCATGTCAGACGCCATTCAGTACCTGTCCAGTCAGGATGAGAGCTACCAGCTGTTGGGGGCCTCCTTCATCCAGCACAACACCTTCACAGAGGACAAGGCCAAGCAGCAGGTAGCCTAGCATCAGATTGTTAGCATATGTGTATAACACAGCTAAAACAGTTCATGCATCCCACAGTTTGGTGTGTGTGTGTGTGTGTGTGTGTGTGTGTGTGTGTGTGTGTGTGTGTGTGTGTGTGTGTGTGTGTGTGTGTGTGTGTGTGTGTGTGTGTGTGTGTGTGTGTGTGTGTGCGCCAGCTCACAAAGTGCTGGTTTGATGAACTTCAAATCACTTCAAAGCACAGGGTCACAGTATCTCAGTGTAATTTGGTTTCACTCCAATTAATATTGTGTGATAGGGATGAGGGTCTGCATTTATTTATGTGTGTGTGTGTGTGTGTGTGTGTGTGTGTGTGTGTGCGTGTATGTGTGTGTGTTTGTGTGTGTGCGTGTGTTCCAGGTGTTCCAGATGAAGGGCATCCCTGCTCTAGTTGCCCTCCTCCAGAGTCCCAATCTGCAGATCCAAATGACGGCCTCTGCAGCCCTCCGCAACCTTGTGTACAGACACTCGGGCAACAAGGAGGAAGTGCAGCGCTGCGGGGGCCTGGCCCAGGTAGTACAGCTGCTGATGGACACCCCATCAGCAGAGATCCAGAAACAACTGACAGGTGAGAGACAGAGAGGGGGAGGGAGGAGGAGAGGGAGGGGGGAGGGGGGTGAGGGAGGAAGAGAGAGAGAATTAGTATGCATTGGAATGTGGTTAATGTGGATATGCAGCCTGTCATTGGGGGCAGCCGTAGCCTACGGGTTAGCCGTAGCCTACGGGCACCTGTAGCTGTTTTCTTAAGGAAGAATAAAAACACATATGTTACCTTGCATTTTGCTGTCAGGAAGAGTCTTACTTAACCAAACCAGTTATGAGATTTCACAAAACCACTTATGAAAAATATGAAATATTAGAGTGTGTGTGAGTGTGTGTGTGTGTGTGTGTGTGTGTGTGTGTGTGTGTGTGTGTGTGTGTGTTGTGTGTGTGTTGTGTGTGTGTGTGTGTGTGTCTGTGTGTGTGTGTGTGTGTGTGTGTGAGAAGTAATGAAGAGTAACAGCATGTTGATGTTTTCTACAAGTATACAATAAGGACTAGGTTTACAGGGTTACATTTTAATAGTATTAATATGAATTTTGTAATTAATAGAACAGTAACAGTTGGAATGGAATGTGGTTTCTGAGTGTTTCTGGGTTGTATGGTTCTATTCTGCAGGTCTGCTGTGGAACCTGTCCTCAGCGGACTCTCTGAAGGCAGATCTGCTGAAGAGCTCTCTGCCGGTTCTCACCGAGCACGTGGTGGTACCCTACACTAACATCATCAACCTCAACAACAACATGGAACCGGAGATCTTCCTCAATGCCACCGCATGTCTCAGGTGCATTATTCAAGCATTATGTTTACCTGCTTTGTGTGCTGTGTGAGAACAGTTCTGTGTAGGAAATAGCAAGAGTCAGCAACCTCCACAAATGTTCTGTGTTTTCATTTTTGTCACTTAAAAGGTTTTCTAGAGAACTTTTATCAATTGGGTAGCATTCCTTGAGAAGTTGAGCACATTTTTTAAAATTAAATTAAATAGCAATTGTTTACCCATAAAAGCAGCTGAAACGTGCCCAGGCCAGGCATGAATATGATTGTAATCCAGTTAAACTATGGAAATCTGAGGATAGACGTGATTGTAATAGTGATGGATACTTTGTGGTTTGAAGGAGTGTCTTGGAAGGATTTATTTGTGTTGAGTACATTTTCACTGAGAACACCTTATTGAAAAGTCTGGCTCAAGAATTATCTTTGTTTTGGCAACTTTAAAAAGCCAAATTCTTAACAATGAAATCACACATTCATAAATATAAATATAAATATAGTTTATAGAGTTATGAGAGAGAAGTTTGACAAATGTCCAGAGTATTCAACAAGGTGCTTTTGTTCTTGGTGAAAGATTCAAAACTAATAAATCTTGTTATTTTAGAGACACTTCCTGAAACCGCCAAGTCATATCTTCCACTGAAATCTTACGAATTATGACACCCCCCCCCCCCCTTCCCAAATACACACATACACACATATAGGAACCTGAGTGCAGCCAAGGTGGGGAACCGCCAGTCCATGCGAAAAACCAGTGGCCTGATCGATGCGCTGGTCAAATACATCCAGAACTGTGTGGCCGATGATAAGCCTGATGATGAGGTGGGTGGAGGAGTTGTGTTTTGTTCAAGCATCAGTGAAAAGCAGGTTTGACTGGCCATTTCTGTTCCTGTGAATTTATTCTAAAGATGTCAAACTTCTATAGCACTTGTATAACACAGTGTGTTATTTTTTTTGCTTTTTTGCTTTTCTTTGGTAAAATGCCACTCTTTTTACCTTTACTCTTTAAAAGAACCTGCGCCCGGCCTCTAACGCCGAGGAGACATAGCAAAGTTTTTTCTTTCTTCTTTATTTAGTAGCATACCATGAGAGGTGAGCTTTTCTAATGGCCTGAGCCACAACCTGTTCACACTAATCCCATTGGGAAGCTGATACTCTAGCAGCAAACAAAGGGGGTGAGACACTGCCAGGCCAGCAGGCTGATGAGTCAACGCAAGGAATGTTTTTTTTTTTTGTCTTTATACTGAATGTCAAAAGACAAAAGTGTAGCTTTTATCTTTTATACAACTACTGTTCCTTTCAAATGTTTTCCTTATCTGTATCGTTTCATTCATCTTTATTTATTGATCCCAATATCTGAATGACAGTAATCTTGAAACTTGAAGTTAAACCTTAATTAATTTGTCTACGAATTATGTCTATAAATTAAAACCTATTAACAAATAATATGTTTATAGAATAGTAATAAAATAAAATACATCAATAAAAAAGTAATACTTCCAAAAATAATATATAATAAAATAAAATACATTTAAAAAAAAAAATACATTTTACGTGTGTGTGTGTGTGTGTGTGTGTGTGTGTTTGTGTGTGTGTGTGTAGTCGGTGGAGAACTGTGTGTGTATCCTGCACAACCTGACATACGGGCTGGAGAGTGAGTGTCCGCTGCTCTTCACCAGACTGAATGCTCTGGCGCGCTCCCCCACCACCACCCAGACCAGCACACCTGGACCCCTCAGCTGCTTCAGCACCCAGAGCAGCAAGATCCAGCAGGAGGTGAGACCAGCACCGCACCCCGCCACTGCACCACAGTAACACACGCGCACGCACACACGCACACACACACATTTTATTGCTTTTATTTGCTTTTATTTGCTTTGAGTATGTGATAAAAGTGCTCTACAAATAAAATATATTATTATTAATTTATCATTTGTTTATTCAAAAGTCCAAAGGCAGTCCAAAGTAGCCTAGGCTGTAGCAGCTGCATAGAGTTGGTGTGTTGTTGCGAAATCAGCAGAATCATTTTATTCTGCTATATTGCATTTCATTTTATGCCAAAGCTCCGCTGCCTTCTACCCTCTCTGGTGCTGAGTTGCCAGTGGCTAGAGCAGCAAAAAGCCAATGTGTGCTTCTTTTACCGATATATTTAACAATATCTTTTGCATTTCTTCCCAAAAAAACATCACATTTGCGCTGCACTCATTTGTGCCTGTAGCAAGACACCTGCAAAGTTTGAAATCATACAGACAGACAGACGTACCTGTCATGATAGATCATAATGTGATAGATGGAATGAAATTGTTGCAGTGTTGTTAAATAGTATATGTCAGTGATTTTCTCTTTCCAGTGAAGCTCATTTGTGCGTTTTCGTGCCCTTGTATTGTCTGTGTGTGTGTGTGTGTGTGATGCTGTGTTCTCTAGGCCCACTTTGACTATCCGGTGATGGAGGACAACAATCCTAAGGGAACTGCCTGCCTGTTCCATTCCAAAACTCTGCAGATGTACCGCAGCCTGCTCGGAACCAGTGAGAACCCAGCCACCCTGGAGGCATGCTGTGGAGCCATGCAGAACCTTACAGCCACCACAGGAACCGTAAGAAGCCTCACATACAAAAACTTAATAAACAAATAATAGCAGAACCTCTTGGCTAACTCAGGAACTGTAACAATCCTGAACATATCAAATAAAAATATGTGTGTGTGTGTGTGTGTGTGTGTGTGTGTGTGTAGGTATCGGCCGTGTTGAGCCAGACCATTGTCCAGAAGCTGAATGGCCTGCGTGTGATCTGCCCCCTGCTTAAGAGTGAAAATGTCAACTTGAAGTGCTCTGCTGTGCAACTTCTTGGGAACCTCTCACGCCACCCCCAACTACATAGCAGCATGGGTTAGTCAGTAACACACACATACACACCGCACACACACCCACACACACACACACACACACACACAGCAAACTACACAGCATCATGGGTTAGTCTGTGTGTAGCCAGGTTTCTTTTCTTCTCCAGATTAACATGTTAGATCCTGCCTCCACTCCTAGTCCTTCTTAGCCCGTCTTTGATGTGTGTGTGTGTGTGTGTGTGTGTTTTCCGCAGCCCGCCAAGCCCTTCCTTCACTCACAGACTTCATCAGTGCTGGTGTCCCAAACGTGACCCAAGACGAGACGGAGATGGACGAAACTATGGCAACAGCTTGTCACACTGCATACGTCCTAATGAAGGCGGAGCAAGAGCTGAGCAAGGGGTTGCTAAGCAACAGCCTGATAAACTCCTTGAACAATATGAGCCACAATAGGTGAGTAGCTCTCATCAGCTTGTCTGTTTGGTAGGTTTCTATAGAAAGCCTGAAAAACTCTTGACGGACATGACTAGTGTTTTGTTGGTATTTTTCCATAGTGTGTGTTGGTGTGTAGTGTGTTTTGGTGTACCGTAAAACTTCAAATAATCGCAGAGTCCCTAAGAGACGCCTGTCTCTTTTAAACGCCTGGCGTGGCTACAGGTTTGGGTTAAAGGCCGGTCTCCAGTAGAGGCCTGGTCGGTTTTTTAGTTTCGGGTTGTATTTAATGTTCTAAAACCCTTCAGATCGTCTGTTTAAAGATTCGCAATGACACAAAACCGTTAAAGGAGGTTACAGCAGTGTGAATTAGATGTTGCACGTCGTTACAAGCCGTCGCAAAGCATTTACATGTCCGGTCACAGTTGCAAGGTTTTAGAATGTTGCATCAAGTTGCTGCTCATCTCGTTGCGAATCTTGGGTGTGATTTGGGCTTAAGTATGGCGCAGACTGCGCACGTTATGATTAGATGGCATTAAAAGACTGCGGTGGGGAAAAGCTAGAGTTCCAAATTGTATAACTTTTTTTCCAATATGAACTATGCATGTCCGATTTCGTCATCGTTCAATTCATCCCTTGTGTTCATTTACGGATAGGCCGATGGTAAGCTTGTTTTTATGCTGGCAACAAAACCAGAACGGTTCGCGAACGTTATTCTTTATTCTAAATGCCATGGCGATAAAGAGAAAGAAGTCAGAAAAGGAATTTACCTTAGACTAGGCTATATCAGAGCCCGTCTACTGACATTCTCTGGCTATATAACCTACTGAAATAGGTTAATGATGTAAAGTCAAGTGCGCTTCTATGGGACTGGACTGTGCGCGCACAGTTTTTATTGATGAGTCGGAGTGGCAAGTGCTGCGCATAGTTGCAGTGGAATGTGGCTGCCCAGGGCATTATAAAACTTCTCACTCTTAGACCTACTCATACACGGCGGTGAAATGGCGTATTTAGCTGTCTAAATTCGAATCATATGCTGGGGGAGAAATCGTCGGACATCCATGATTATTTTGTTATTCAGCACCCCTGGTCAAAAATATGTTCCCGTGCGCCTGGAAGTAGGCTATGATTTGAATGTAGACTGTTGTCAAATTTGGCAAATAGAAAACGGGAGAAACAGTATGGTTCATGCTCTCTCATGCTGTTTCATTCCTGCCGAAAAGGAGGGAGAATGAAACATTAAGCACGTTCCACTTTTGCATAAATAATTCCTGAACAGTTTTGGTCAGGGCTGATAATGCAACTGTATTTGACAAAGGACCGATATAGGCTATTTGCTAGTGACAAAATATGAGCTTTCAGTGTGATACGATCTCTTTGTAGATTACGTTTAATTAAAACGTGTTTCATCTGTTCTGGCTATCCCTGCTATTTGGATCTTACTGTATCTCACTCAATGAACAACATCTCAACACTAAATGAATGATGATTCATAATTGTCATCAGATAGCCTAGTCATATAGGTAGACATTCAGTGTGTTTGAAATAATTAATTCGATAATATTTTCCATCTTTGCAGAGGAAAAGTTTTATGTAAAGGGAATTAAAGGCCTGTCTCATATAGACGCCTGTCTCTAATACTAGCCGGTGCAGTTTGGAGCTTTGGGAAAATAAAAGCCCGGGCTATTATTTGGAGTTTTACGGTATGTCTGCGGTATGCTGAAACCCCATTAATAGTTATTGATGCACAAAAAACCTCACTAAGGGAAGAATACAATGCATTATACAACCTCCCATTTTTGTGTGAAATCAGGTTTAAAGGAATGTAGCAAATATGGATGTCTTTCTGTTTCATTCTTTCTGTTTAACTAGTTTTATTTTAATTTTATATATATAAGAGAAAATCTTTTTTTTTTTTCAATCAATTGTGGTCTTCTGTCTGGCCAGTAACCTACCGATGTCCAGCAAAGCAGCGGCTTTTCTCCTTTACAACCTGTGGGCAGAGAAGGACTTCCAGAGCTTATTTAAGAAGGTACAGTATGTTTGGAGACTCTGCTGGATGCGTCAGAAATCAGTTTCCCCCCCACATACTAGAGTAGAGTGACTCAGAACACTGTTGTGTGTGTGTGTGTGTGTGTGGGTGTGTGTGTGTGGGTGTGTGTGTGTGTGTGTGTGTTTCTGAGTGTTTCCGTATACGTGAGAAAGTGAGAGAGAGGGGAGGGGGGGCTTGAGAAAGAGGAAATGCAGTCGGTGGAGATGTGCCAGGGTGTGGCAGGGCGTGTTATTTTGTCTGTCACCGAGTCCAATTTCTCAACCATTTAAAAACACACACAGACATGAAGACAGACTGACTTACTGATTAACTTACTCAGAACCTGTTTTTTTTTTCTGGCCTTTTTACAACCGTTTACACATTTTCAAAACCCTCTGTCTATTTTTCAGAACTCTACACACAAAACCCAAAATTGCTCATACAAAATGCAAAATGCCTCAAATCTCCAGCAAAATGACACACAACATTCAAAATGTCATAAACACTCTAAAGCAAGCGCTCGCCTCACATAAAAAACACTTTTGTCATAATATGACATTTTGGATACATCATATGCACAGTTGCTCAAAACTTAAGGGTCTTCTGTCTTTCATTGGCATCTATGTATATTTTTATTCAAAAGTGAAAGTCATCTATAGAGAGGAGTTTAAATTCAAAGTAAACATGTAAGCAATATAGAAATAGTGATTTTTCCCCAAATAATTTGCTGTTGTGAATACAGTATTTTAGAGCCAACAAAAAAAACAAAGCAAAATACAATGACCACCAGATGTACATGGAGTTGTGAAAGAGTTGATTTAGGTAAAGACAGAAATTACTGTATTTCCTAAAGAAAGAAATTACTTTGCTTTTTCCAAAGAAAATGTACTACTGTGTGTGTAGGGTGGATTGCAGTTGGGCGTGTATTTATTCATAGGTCTATAGACTCTTTCAACAGCAGAAACGCGTTCCTAAGGCATTTCCAGATGGTAACTTGGGGACAAGTCTGATTCATTTTAATTTCAAAGTATCTGCATTGGTTCTGGACATTTCAACCAGAAATACGATTGAAATGAGCAGTTGAAAAAAAACTGTAATGGCTGGCCCGTCAATCCACTCAGCGGGGTTTTCTCCTTATTTTAGTCTTATGCTTAAGGAATCTCTTGAACCCTTGCACAAAAGATCTAAATAAAATAAATTACGGTACCTCTTACTCTTTCTGGCATAGATTGTTTCAGTCTAGTCTATGCCTAGTTATGGAGAAAACGGCGTAAATCAATATAAGATTTCAGAAGAACCTTTTCTTACATTTATGAATACGACTGTCCTAGCTCTGTATAGGGATGTGGCATTCGAAACTGACATCTCAAAGCAGTGCCGAGGCTTTGAAGCACAAGTGTTTCGATACACTGCTTTGAAACGTGGTTCAAAACAGCAGTGACCATTGCTTCGAAACATTGTTCAAAATGCCCATGTCACGTGACCAAAGCTATGTGAACCATTGATGTATTTCACTAGTGTCGGCAGCAAGCTACTACTGTATGTGCCCGTCCATTTAATGAACAGTGTAGACTTTTCTTAAGCCACAGCAATGATGGTGTTATAGTTAGTGAGGGTGTTTTTGCACGGTAGCCTATATGCTGCTCAAATGTTGTTCGCTCCCCGTTTGGTTTGTAAGGTATTGTTTCAGATAATATCTGTTTATGGTCAGCTTCTTACTTTATCATTAACCACAGTTTCAACTGTGTAACACAGTGAGCCACTGTCTTGAATAGGCCGCATCTCCGATACAAAGCATTTGACAGCTTTGTTTCACCATAAACAGCTCTGAGGTGTCGGAATTATTTTGAAGCCTCAAAACAATTCGGCACAATTGCTTTGAATGTTTCAGTGTTTCACAAAGCCTCGCTTTGCCTAGTTCCATCCCTAGTTCTATAAAGCTTCTCTTTTAATTGACTGCAAAATTACCTGTTAAACAGAACGCACAGTACTGGGTGTGGTGTTTTAATTCACACTGTGACTCTTCTGAATCAGGAGAATTGAATTTCCTTGAATTTCCCCTGGGGATCAATAAAGTATCTATCTATCTATCTATCTGTTTATCCCCAGTAAGGTATAAGTATATATACTCTTGATCCCCTGAGGGAAATTTGGTCTCTGCATTTATCCCAGTCCGTGAATTAGTGAAACACACTGCACACAGTGAGGTGAAGTATCCCAGCGCAGTGAGCTGCCTGCAAGAACAGCAGTGCTCGGGGAGCAGTGAGGGGTTAGGTGCCTTGCTCAAGGGCACTTCAGCCATGGCCTACTGGTCGGGATTCGAACCGGCAACCCTCCAGTTATAAGTCCGAAGTGCTAACCAGTAGGCCACGGCTGCCCCTAAGCAGCCTAGGTGACATGTAAAGGTCATGGTGCTTGTTTTAAAAGACTCAAATGTGTGATCCTCCCTGTGAATAATAATTAATGAAGCACAACAATTTGTCAAACCCATGAAAACTGTAACTGGCTTTACCATGTAACTTTTCCCATAGGTGGTTTTGCATGATTGTTATCCCCCCTCCCAATCTCACTCTCTCTCTCTCTCTCTCTCTCTCTCTCTCTCTCTCTCTCTCTTTCTCTCCATTTCTCTCCCTCTATAGCAAGGGATGCATAAGAAGGCCTTTGTGAATGACGTCACCAAAGCAGCTCATAGATCTATTATGGTTATTGACTAGCAGCGAGCAAGGTTCTGCATTGTAAGACATGTTGGCTCTAACCACAGACTTTTACTGGCACTGCCACTGATTAAACAGATCTGCCACTAACGAAACTATGCTATACTAATGATGCAACTGCAGATGCATACAGTCTGTAACAACAATATCATGTCATGAGTACTTCTGTGGTTAGGTTGTAAAGTGAGACATGGACTGTGTTCCAATTTGCATACTTCTGTACTTACAATACCGAATATGAGTGCACAAACCAATGCACTTGTGTACTCGTTAGGTATTGTAAATACAGAAGTATGCAAATTGGAACACATACATGGCCTTCTGGCACTGTTTTAATGTATAAAACACTATCAAAGATTTTTGTTTACATTGGGTGGTAGCCTAGTTTCAATGAAGTGATATATTTTCGAATTTCTAATCTATAGTACAGGGTCTCTTTGCATCTGAAGCACCTTTTTGAGAAAGAAAACACTTGACTTTACTGTACTTGGGTCTTACTGTTTAAATGTGGTCTTATTTTACTAAATTGTGCGGGCAATTTAGTATAATGTGTGCTCGCTTTACTACATAGTATGCTTGTTTTATTAAATCGCTGTCTCATTTTACTAGATTGTGCGTTCAATTTAGTCCATTGTATGCTCATTTAACTAAATCATGTACTCATTTTAGTAAATAGTGTGCTCATTTTACTAAATTGTGTGTATGGACCCTTTCAAGAGAGTTCCATTATCAGCATCATAGTTGGCCCCACAAGACTTCCTTTTTAACATTCCATATGTTATCTTAATGCAGAGGAAGTAGATTGGGGCCCAAATAGAATGTTCAAGCATTGTTTGTGTTTACCTTGTTGAAAGGGTCTATATCCAGAGAATGTGTACCATACTCATTTTACTCAATTGTGTGCTCATTTTACTAAATTCTGCTCTCATTTAATTTCTTGTAAAATAAGCACACAATTTAGTAAAATGAGCACACTATTTACTAAAATGAGTACATGATTTAGTTAAATGAGCATACAATGGACTAAATTGAACGCACAATTGAGTAAAATGAGTACGGTACACATTCTCTGGATATACACACACAAATATATTGCAATCACACCTCCAGGGTTCCATATAAATGTAATTGTTGAATTTATTTTTTGTTGTTCTAACACTTAGTTTGATCTTGTAACTTTTTAATGCAATGTAGTATATACTTTATGTGCTCTTAATGAAATAAACTGCTCCTGAGAAAATATACCATCTGTTAGTGTTGACTATGACTGTGGCTGTATGGGCCTTTTGCCTTTATTCAGATAGGATAGTGAAGAGTGACAGGAAGTGGATGGGACTTGAGCAAATTGTGCCACAGCTCCCCAACTATTTTTTTTAAGTATATTTTTTGGGCTTTTATGCCTTTAATTGACAGGATAGTGGAGAATGACAGGAAGTGAGTGGGAGAGAGAGTCGGGGTGGGATCCGGAAAGGACCACGGGGCGGGAATCGAACCCGGGTCGCCGGCGTACGGTGCAGGTACCCCAGCTAGTTGCGTCACGGCTGGGGCCCCCCAAATTTTTTTTCAAATATTTTAATTATTGATTATTTATTAGCTTCATAATTAAATTTCTGGGAAAAGTGTGTGTGTGTGAACTGAGATCTCTTTAAGTATTTTGTTTGACGTCATCAGGTGTGTGTGTGAGTGTGTGGTTGTGGTATGCATACATGATGTGAGTGTTTCTGTGTGTTACATTCAGTAGCGACGTCGCTCAAGGCTGATGTCATGAGGTAATCTCCTTAAGCTTCCTGTCTGGGTCTTGTTTGAGCTGTATGGCAGTGCTCCAAACGTGTGTCACTGGTATGATCACATACTGACTCCTGTTCTGTGGTATGGGGCTTAGAAGTTGAACGATAAGCAACAACTCTGAGAAATTTGGAGAAGTGCTTTGCTCAAGGGCACAACGGTGGAAGCCAGATATTGAACCCACAACATTTCAGACTACTGCATAACCTGCATAACTTAACCACTACACTACCACTGCCCCTCATTCTACTGACATTTAAATGAATCAGAACTGAGAAAACAGCTGCATTTTAAACAATGTGTTTGCTGCAGTTCTGAAATGGTTTGGTAAGAGTTTAATCCACCAATTTAAGTGTAGTTTCCCAGCTGGTTACACTCCTCGAAGTTGTAAGCAGATGTAAATTAGCCTAAGGCTAACTCTGGTACAATGCATTACATAGCAATATTTATGTAAAAAAGTGTACATGGTCCCTAACAAATGAAATGAAATAATATATATATTTTTTTTTTAAATTTGTATAACGGAAAGTTTGCTAACATAACAGGTTTGTCTGGGTTCACCCAGGCTACCATTGCACAGGAGAGCGAAACATTACTGGGATATGTTCTAGCAGCCTATCACCTATCAAAAAACCCATACAGACTATCGCCTGGTCCAGGTGTGGGTCCAGGACTACCTGCAGACTTGTTTGCAGATGTATTGCTTTTAGCAGGATGTGTTGTGCAGACACCTTTGGGGCCCAGGTTTCATGGCAGCCTTTTGATCTCACTTCCCCTTCCATGTGTGTCCCTCTCTTGTCTTCCTGGTTGTGTGTTATTGGTGGTTTCTTGATGCTCCACCTGAATGCCGGCCTCCAGTGTCAGGGCTCTTTCTTTTTACCAAAGATTGTTAAGGTGGAGCAAGATATTTCATCAGGAGCCACTTCCGGGAACCCGGATCTCACGAGTGGTGGGGGTCAAAAAGACGAACCACAAAAATAACATTTCTCATGTCATCGTAGTAAAATATAATTTCATCTTTAACTCACTAACCAGGTGAAAATATTCTATTCCACCTGATCATTCTATCAACCTCGCTAACAAGGTGACACTTAACAGAAATAGCCTGGCTTGAACTAGCGTAGACTTTCACTTAAGGCTGAAGCCGTTCCATTAACTCAAGTTAGCTGCATCTTGCCTTCGTTTATTCAAGCGAGGCTTAGGTCTGCTTCATGTCTGCTCGTGCATGAGGTAGAAAAGTAGTCCAAAACAGTAGATTGGCGAAAAGAGGATATATCGTAAAATGAAGGGAAACTAAAAGATTTCTGTTCGATTTACAAGCGCCATACAGGATCTTTAGTCATAAAATTAAACATTGAGAGAAAGAAAAGATAGTTGCCAACATAAATTGGATAAGCCAGGTTTAGCCTTTAGCGAGGTTGATGGAATGCCCCCCAGGTTGTCAAAAACTATAAATAAATCTGCGATCTGAGATTTATAGGTGTGGACCGTGGTGACCTACTGTACAGTATACCTGTTTTGGATACCATCAAATTAACCCATGTCCTGGCAAGAATACAAAAGGTCTTAAAAGATTAAAGTCAGACATGCTTGTGCATGGGAAACGTTAGTCTAACCTGGTTCTCCCATCTCAGTGAATTCGACCACACCTTTCTGAAGTGTTTTTATACACTTCAGCTGTAAATACTTTAACAGTGTATTTATAGTTTCCACCTTTTCACCCTGAACTAGAGACCTTAATCTTTCTTTCCTCTTCTTCCCTTTGTGATTACCCTTACCAAAAAAGGTATACTTATTTATTTTTATCAAGTAAACTGAAGTGCAGTTGAAGCCCAAGTTTACTTTAGGTAGTAAGTTTATGAGTAAATGTGTATATCAGTTTAAGTATATTTGACAAACTTGACTTATATTTGACAAACTAAACTTGACAAACTGGGACTCAGTACCTACCTCTGCAACTGGCTACTGGACTTCCTCTGTCAGAGGCCTCAAGTAGTACGTGTTGGCAACAATATCTCAAGCAGTATCACACTGAGCACGGGGGCCCCTCAAGGCTGCGTGCTCAGTCCGCTGCTCTTCACCCTGCTGACACATGACTGCACTGCAACCTACAGCAACAACCACATAGTGAAATTTGCTGACGACACAACTCTGGTGGGTCTCATCACCAAGGGCGACGAGACTCAATACAGGTTGGAGGTCGACCTTCTGACCACGTGGTGCAAGGACAACAAACTCCTGCTGAACGTCAGCAAGACCAAGGAGATTGTTGTTGACTTCCGGAGAGGTCACACCCAACACCTGCCACTGACCATCGACGGTGCTGTGGTGGAGAGAGTGAGCAGCACCAAATTCCTGGGGGTGCACATCATTGAAGACCTCTCCTGGACCACCAACACTGCTTTACTGGCGAAGAAAGCTCAGCGCCGCCTGTACTTCCTGCGGAAACTCAGGCGAGCAAGTGCTCCACCAGCCATCATGACCACATTCTACCGAGGCACCATTGAGAGGATCCTCTCCAGCTGTATCGCTGTGTGGGGCGGAAGCTGCACTGAATACAACAGGAAAGCCCTGCAGCGCATAGTGAACACAGCTGGAAGGATTATTGGTGCTTCACTCCCCTCCCTGAAGGACATTTACACCTCCCACCTCACCCGCAAGGCGACCACAATTGTGAGTGATGCAAATCTACTGCCCTCTGGGAAGAGGTACAGAAGCCTGCGCTCCCACACCACCAGATTCACCAACAGCTTCATACACCAGGCTGTTAGGATCCTGAACTCTCTCCCCCCTCCACCCTCAGCTACATAACATCCTGGACTTTTGGACCCACATGGCTGCCTTGCACTACTCCACTTGCACTACTCCACTTGTACACTTGCACACTTTGCAACTTGTTGTTGTTGTCCTGTTGTCCTGAACACTTCTGAACACACTTCTGCTGCTCTTACATAACTTGCACCACTATGCCACTTGCATACTTAGGTCAAACAAAACTACTTCAGCCATTTATTGGCCTGACTTTTGCACTATTATATTGACTGTCTACTGTATGCACAATTGCACAATTTCAACCACATTTTTGCTGCTCTTATTTCTTCATTGTATGTGCCTTATTTTTACTTATTATATTGTTTACTTGAATGTTATGTTTGTCTGTGGACCTAATTGGTAAAATATGTCTTGTCTCCACCGTGGGATAGTAGGAAATGCAATTTCGATCTCTTTGTATGTCTTGACATGTGAAGAAATTGACAATAAAGCAGACTTTGACTTTGACTTTGATATTTAAGTAAGTACCAAGTATAGGCTAGATATACTTAATGTATACTTATCAGTATACGCCAAGTATAATTCAATCTAGTATATCTCTAATCAGTACACAAAAAGTAAGCTATATGCTTAGTTCAAAAATGTCCTTGTACACTTGTACATGTACTATGTTTAGACTTCTTCGAACTAAATTGGCCCACTTTTAGTTTATAATAGTAAACTCGTAAGTACTGAGAACTATATTGCAAGTAAGACACTATCTCACCTTTTAAGTTTTTTTTTAAGTGTAAAAGTAGTAAACTTTTAGATGGACTACAAGTAAACTTATAGGTGTACTGTTTACTAATACACTGCATTTATATTGCTTATTTATATAATTTATATTACACACATATCAGTGGCGTAGGCTGCCATGCAGGGTATAAACTGGCACATCGGGAGGAGTTTTGGGATTAAAGCGACACCAAAGAGTTTTTTGTACCTTAAAATAATGTTTCCAAAATCGTTTCAGTGGTTTATCAACTCGTAACAGGGTGAACGGCACTTCTGCATTCGCTTTGCGGCCCTCTATCGGCTATAACCGCACTATGTAAGTTTGCCAGATTGGGTAGCGAATCTGTAGTTAGATGGAATAAGACATAAGAAACTGCAAATTTGACTTGCTTCTGATGTTGCAATACATCATACTTTCATAAAATTAAGCAACATACTCTACCTTGTCTGTAGACATTGTTATTTGCAAAGCCGGTGCTGGATAAACAAATAGCCAGCCTGTGACAGAGGAAAAGTGCTTTGGTGTTGCTTTAAAGGTGCTCTAAGCGATGCCACACGTTTTTTAGGCTAAAACATTTTATGTCACTACTGCAAACATCACCTCACCATTCGCTAGCTGCCTGTGCCCTGAATACACTGTAAAAAACATGATCTCTGTGGACAGCCCAGGCTCCAAAAACGGCAACAAAAACAACCTGGGCAAACCTAGCCCATAAAAACATAACAAACTGTTCCAGCAAATCACAGATGAGATGCTCGTTAAGGAGAGTTTCAATTGCACTGGAGGGAGGGGGAGGAAGTAGCGAGCTAGCTCTCTGTTTTGTTTGAATGTCAACAGAAGTGACGTTACCCAGCATCGCTTAGACCACCTTTAATAACGTCGCGTGCTGAGAAAAGGAAGCACTCACACGTGGGTGCATACGTAGATTTGCATTCAGTTGGTCCCCCACGCCTACTCTCGCTGTTTTACAGAAATAGCCGTGTTTCCCCATTCAAAAAGGAAACTTTTCTTCATTGTTAGTCTATCAAATGCGGTTGTTCACTTTGTGTGAATGATGCTACTTTCTGCATTTTTTTCATTCCAACCGTGGGCACTTTGGAGCAGAAATTAATCATCCACGCACACATCCTGAATTACTTACACCTGGCTTGACATAGTTGCTCCTACTCATCCTGGATTGGTGTTAGTGAAACGAGTTGAGCTATGTCAAACCTCGCTTTATTACTTATCTTGGATGTCTTAATTCTGCCTTTGTGAAATACCCTCATGGTTTACATGTACAAATTCAAAAACATCTTGATTAAATGTAGACATTTCTATTTGCTTTCATCTGGTTGACAGATTAGCACATGTGGCTTGGCACCATATACCTAATGACATTCTTTTATGCTGAGAGTGTTCTTTACTGACTTCTGTAATAGCCTGGAGTGTTAATTAAAAATATGCTTTAAGTGGCATTCAAAGTCTACCCCTATGTTACGTCTTTGTTATTGTTTGTTATTGTTCATATGTTATTATATAATCTTGAGAAACAGTGAAATTATCTTGCCACAACTGGCAAGGGGTAATACCTGAATGCCAGACTGCCGCCGATACTGGCACCACACCTGGCATAACACCTGGCACCACACCTGGTTCAGATAATGGTCTGTCTTAGCTTTAGGACTGGTCATATTATTATGCCAGCACTGAACGTTTTGCCCGGGGGTTGGCTTCGGGTTTGAGCCTCGTTTCAAGAAAAAGGAACCTGTATGATTTCTGTGGGAGTTTTTTTTTACTGCATCTCTGAACACACAAAAGCTATTGAACATGTCAAGTGTTCCTACAAACAATCCAGTCTACGTCATAGAGCACCAGTCCAGACCAGGGCAGGCTCTGTCTGACAAACGTGTTACGGTTTGCCGTCTAAAGCACATGGCAATCTCTTGGTGTAGAAGCATGATCCTGGTTTCAAATGAAAGGCAACACATTGAGGCTTCTTGTAGACTATTTGGATTGTATATCAGTGGTTGTGATATAGAATGACTACACAAAATATGGAATAATTGCACAAAAGTCTCTAATTTTGCATTTTCTTTGCTGCTTCAAAAAAAAAAAAAAAAGCGGAGGAAGGGGAGGAGGGCATTTTTTGATAAATTTAATTGAGACATAGTGAGATTAATCTGATAATGTAAAGCACTATACAGATTGTACATGAAACACACAACAGCTATTGAACATGTCAAGTGTTCCTACAAACAATCCAGTCTACGTCATAGAGCACCAGACTAGACCAGGGCAGGCTCTGTCTGACAAAGAACATGGAGTCCCGCCGTCGTCTTGGACTTTCATTTCCTGAGGCCTCTCTTGCTCCGTGCGCCTTTAGAGCTGGAACCAGCAGACATATCAGAAATATGAGAGACATGTATTAGAGACATATTAGACCACAGCAGAGACACATATACTATATGACCACAGGAGCCCTGGATACATGTCTCAATGCACATACCCTTAGAGTGCTGTATTTCAACAAATGTTAAGGTGCCATTCACACATACAAGACTGTCTGTCAGTGTTGTCATGACGTATGTAGCCTGTATGTGTGTGTGTGTGTGTGCGCGTATGTGTGTGTGTGTGTGTGTGTGTGTGTGTGTAATGACACATGAAAGTTCCCTAAAACATAATGACTAAGTTGGTTCTCGGATGGGTGAGGCTCCTCCTGTGTTAATCCTGATCTTTATCCTGCACTGCAGTACATCAAACCGTGACAGGGATGAGCTCTTGTAATCTGGCTGCATTGCTCACAGAACACAATCTCACTCTGGGCAGTGACCTAGCTAAGCCCTGAGGGTACTGTGGCTCTGCAGGTCTGAGAAGTGTGTGTGTGTGTGTGTGTGTGTGTGTGTGTGTGTCTGTGTGTGTGATGTGATAGACAGCTGACATGACACACCCCAGATGCCACACCCTACACACACACACAAACACACACACACACACACACATCCTGTCATGTCTAATGCCTGGCATGTCCAACGGGCTCCAGCAGACGGCTCTGAGCAATGAGGATCTGGTTTCACCACCCCACACACACACACTTACACACGCACACACACACACACACACACACACACACACACACACACACACACACACACGCACACTCGGCACTGGACGGACTGGACTGGACTGTCCCTGCCTGTGCTCTCTGCCTGCTGGGGAGAATGGACATTCCGCCATTTTATTGTGCTTCCCTGTTGACAGAGCAGCCTGCCCGAGAGAGACAAGCTTCTCGACTGGTCGGCCGTGAGCCAACTGCTGCATGAGTGATAATAATATAATCAGTCGTTTTGGGACGCTCTCAGCCATCATACCTATCAGGTTTGGTAGATGCTGGTATCACTGTTGCTTTTCACAATACTGTGTTTACCAAGGCCGTAGCCATGATGTCAACATTGGGGGGGACCAAATCTGTGGTGCGGTGTGAATTTCAATAACAGAATTTCAATACATTTCCTGCCATGCAAAAATATTATTAAAATCACAAACAAGTCATTAGTTAAGTCAGTCAATTAGGATATACCAAACTTTTTACGGACATAGGCACGGATGGATTATGAACCCCTGGGCATAGATTCAAAAAACCCTCCTCTGTTAAGATAGGGGGGCCCGGAGGCATACTTCCCCTGAAGACTTAAAAAAAATGACCCTTTATATTATGACGACTTGTGAGATTTGTATTTGTGGAAATAGAAGATAAGGGCGGAGAAGCAACTTCACACCTTCTTAGGCTTCAGGGGGGGCCCCCTAAGCTTTTGGGCCCACGTAGGTCCATTCAATAATCCATCCCTGGATATAGACCTATGGTATGACTCCATTTGTCTCCAAAATGTATATTTTAAAAGAAAATACAAACTAGAGTATATCTTTGATAACCTCTATATTACACTGAATGCTTACTCAATTACTTAGCCCAATCATATTTTGTATTTTGATTTTATTATTCTGGCGGCTAATTACACAATTTTAAGGTAGTTTGAAAGGGATGGGATTCAAGATAGGCTACTAATACACTAAGACAGGAAATTCCTTTCTTTGGTTATTGTCTGCGATTCACATTAACTGTAGGCTATCACCGCCATTGTAAAAGTTTTTTCTGTTTTTTTGTGCCGTCGCCACAATTGAATGCCTGCATGGATGCGCGATTGAGTGCGCATCTAAATGTAACATGCAAGATGCAACAACCATTTCTAAGAGTCTTATAAACCGGTTCATTTCTGACATTACTACTAGCATATGAATGCATTATTTATGTTGTAAGACATGTGAAAGAAATGAATGACACAGGCACGCACAAATTCAAATAAAAGGACACTACGTTTCACTTTCGCTATTGCGAGAAAATAGGCTACAATATGGAAAATGCTTCAAAGTTCCCTTTGAGTCTGATCAGCTTAAAAAATGAATGGGGTTTCCTTAGACAGTGCTACACCTTTTCAACAAGTTTTGTGAGAATTGTACCGGTATCTTTTGCGATATTGTTGACAGCCCGCACCGCAGTAGGGTGCAGGAAGCTTTTGATAGCGCACGCCTCAAACGATAAACGCAAAACCTCCAGGACAAACCACTCACAGTGTAGGCTACTCGCTCTGAAACCATCAATAGGTCACTAATTTGTGCGTTATTTACGTTTGATTGCATTTAAGATGGTGGGACTTGTTGGTTTCCTGTAGTAGCCTATAGCGTTTTTTTCTTTATTTATTTTTCTATGTCCGAATATTGGGGGGGACATTTTGGTCACATCTGAATATTGGGGGGGACACGTCCCCCCCAAAGTCTATGGTGACTACGGCCCTGAGTGTTTACACTGGAATGTCACGCAGTTCATGCCTGCCAGGGCAATTCTGGTGAAACCATCTTGTTATTTGAAATATTCCTGGCTAATAGAATTTGCTTTCTTGGGATGAAGCCAGTGTATTCATGCATCTGTCTTCACAGAAAATGACAAGTGTCGATTAAATATTTAGATTTAGATTAAATTAGATATAAACTAGGGCTGTCAAAATAACTGACTAATTTTGATTAATTCATTTGAGAAAAAATAACTGATAAAAAAAAATAGCGCAGATTAATCAATTCCGTATGACCTTTGACCCCGAGCCGTTCTAGTCAGTAACCAGACTGTAAAAGGAAGGAGAGAGAAGAAAATGTGCTGCCTAGATTTTTGATTGGAACATTTACTTTCAAACAACAGCCTGATGGTGTTGATAAAAATAAAGAATTTATTAAAATAAAGTCCTCTGCAATGTCTGAAGCAAGGACTTTGCATATCAACCGGAGTCCGTCAAGTCGCACATCAATGCAAAGAAATAGTGTTGACATTGAGGGGAGTGTTCATTTATTTGTATCCCTTTGTATCCTCTTGTACTGTATCCCCTATACTAGGTTATATCTGTGGCCTGAAATGCCTTGTATGTGAAAAAAAACTTCTTCACTTTTGAATTTATTTCCTCAGCATATTAGGTCATATCATAGATTATTATGGCCATTATTTGAACAGTGAAAATAATAATACAATCGTTTTCGAACTTTAATGTCACTAATGCTGATTATTCAATGATTCATTTGAATTTGAATATTTAAAATACTTTCACAGCAAAAATTATATATGCGATATATGCAATTATTATACAATAATAATTATTGTGTGGCTGTGAGAAATTGTTGAGGTAGACAGATTCTCTTAGTCGTTTTTATTTACTGTTGTTACTTTTCATTTTTACATATAGCCATGCGTGTGGACGTTCATTTACCACAGACTCAGATTAGTGGAACATTACCTCTTTTCAGGAACAATATCCACTAACGGGCAGATGGAGCAGGAGGATGTGGGGGGGTCTATGGAACCAGTCCATGTTTTGGATGCCAGAGAGTGTTTGGACATGTGTCTCATTATTTTGTAGTAGTGGTTTATTTTTACAAACAATGATTTCATAGCAGGCTTAGTGGATCTAGCAGCTGTTGTGCTGCTATTGTATCTTGTGTCACCCCCTCCTCTTCTAGGTCCCTCACAGTTGTTGTGTTGCTTTTCTCTCGGGGGGGGCGGGGGTGGGGCATGGACGCCCCACTTTAAAGGCACCTTTAATTAAACTCCTGTTCTCGGTCAAGTCAATCCTAGCAGGCTGGACCCCCCCGAGGGGTGACCAGTGATCTGTTTTAAGGGCGGAAAGCAGCTGTCTGGCAAGGACAAGCATTTCAAACATACACATCTCTCAGGAGACTCCTCCACTAGAACCCCTCTAACCACAACCCAAGCCAAGCCCAGGTCCTCTCAGTCCCAGCAGGCCTGGTAAACAGAAAGGTGACCTGTGCTTTCAGGAGAATGTCCACCCAATCCTCAACTCTATGACCCTCACCGTTCAGTGGATAAAGAGCAGTACAGAGGGTAAAATATGCATGTGCATCAGTGGATGAAGACAAATAGTGTGTAAAGTATAACTGTGCACCAGCGAGTAAAGAGGTGTTCTAAACTGAACTACTAAACTTTCAACCCAATCAAGCTCGTTGACTGAGTTAAGTAGTGTCCAGTCTGTAGCATATACAAGTATGCATGCAACCCAGTGTTTAAATTTTTTAGAGTTGTAGTTGTGTGTAAAGCACACACAACTAAAAGGGACCGCTACACTCTGGGGGCTTGTACATGTGAGCTCATGAACATGCCCCCAGCACTGTAGCTCACGGACATGCCCCCAGAGTGTAGCGCTGTAGATGCTCACAGACCAGAAAGTGTAGCGCTGTAGCTGCCTGGTTGGGTTAGCAGCAGGCTGTAGCAAATCGAGCTAGGTAAAACAATTGTTTTCAATTTTGACCTTGAGAAACGGAGATCTATGTGAAAACTCGCCGGATTCCTCCTTTAATCTATTCCTTCATCAGTACACCGACTCCATGTTGATTAAACGGAGAGCAACAGCTTTTCTCTGCCTACGAGACATGCCATAAACCTACAAACGTCAACAGATCAACTATGCTGAGTTTGTGCACACACCAGCACAGATCTCACACAGCCCTGCTCTGATTGGACCAGAAGAACCGGGAGCTGTGGATTTTTGCAAAACAAATAACAGGCTCTAGGTGGAGGTAGAAGTGCGGGTTTTTTTCTAAAACCGGCTGATTTATGTTGTTATGTCGGAGCATAGTGTCGGTTTCAGTGAATATGATAAGAAAAATCTTGCCAACTGCAGCTTTAATGCATGTACAGTATATAGTAACATATGTTCATATGACACATGTATACAATGTATAGTACAGGTGTGTAGATATGACACCTGTATTTATAATGTATAGCACAGGTGTGTAGATATGACACCTGTATTTATCATGTATAGTACAGGTGTGTAGATATGACACATTTAAAGTGTATAGTACAGGTGTGTAGATATGACACCTTTATTTATAATGTATAGTGGGTGCGTTTAAAAGTTATGCATGTTTCTGTAGTGTGGAATCAGTGGTGGCATGCAGTAATGATGTAGATATTTGTTGTGAATCATCTGCTGGTTTCAGAGACCAAATTCCAGCATTGAAATATCACATATACTGTGAAACATATTAGTACATAAAATTGGCTACAGCCTCATATATGCCTATAAGCAGTAGCACTGGTGCAAAGTGTAAGTGGTCCACTAACTACTGTGTGACACTTACAGTAGAAGAGCACATGGATACCTTTAAAGGTAATAACTCATTGATTCATTCATTGCAGAGTGTGGTTGGTACTCACATCTTCTGGTGGTCGCTCACTCGATTCCTAAGAACTGTGACCTGGAAACAGCAGTGTTGAAATGTTGGGGTTACAAAGTAAACTATAACATATCTCTCCTATGAGTATCAGTCATGTTGCAGGATGGTTGGCATGGGGTAGCAGCATACTTTAAAAGTGGAGCCTTTTAAAATAAGATTAAAGTATGAACTTTTAGGGTCTAGAGCAACACTTGGATTTTTTATGCAGCACCCTTGTTCACATGAAATCTTGTGCACAACATCAAAAATGAATCTGTTATGCAATGAATAAAATTGAATGTGCTCTTTTTGTTCAACTCTACTGACTCGATTCATGCTGCTGTCTAAGAGGAGAGCCCTAACAAACATTTTAAAAGAAAAAGGAATAATTTATTGTTCCTACCTCATATTTCTGTCGTGTGTACTTATACTGAAGCTCAAAGCTCTCGGCCTCCAGCTGGTGCATCCACTCCCACAGTTCCTTGGCCTTCTCTCTGTGATTCAATACCAGATGCAAGTCACTTCAGAGCTCCTCAAAGCTAATAATGTTAGCAGGGGACTAGTGAAGTTATAAGTAAGTATAAGTATATATACTTTTTTTGATCCCGTGAGGGAAATTTGGTCTCTGCATTTAACTCAATCGGTGAATTAGTGAAACACAAACAGCACACAGTGAACACACAGTGAGGTGAAGCACACACTAATCCCGGCGCAGTGACCTGCCTGCTACAACGGCGGCGCTCGGGGAGCAGTGAGGGGTTAGGTGCCTTGCTCAAGGGCACTTCAGCCGCGGCCCTCTGGTCAAGGCTCGAACCGGCAACCCTCCGGTTACAAGTCCAGAGTGCTAACCAGTGGGTCACGGCTGCCCAACTTAATCACTGTAGCTATTTAGTCTGTAGTTGTATGAAGAAAAGTGTATTAACCCATTTCCATTATTTTTATTTCCAAAGAAGTTATAGTATGGTTAGTTATAGTTGGGCAATTCTGCGCAAAACTGTCACATCCGTAACGCCAACACAATGCCTTGGTATTTAGTTGGCGTTATGGATGTGACAGTTTTGCGTCGAATTGCCCAGTTATAGACTTGGTATTAGTATTAGCACAAAACCAAAATGGCTTGTGTTCAATCTAAATACTTCATGGGAAATCTTAAATACACTAACAAATATCACACCGTTTATTTAGATCATTTCACATAACTGCAGTATAAGTGCCATTCACCTGAGCTTATCTTCATTCAGTTGGGTGATGTTCAACTCTTTGCGTCGATCGCTGAGGATTTTCTTCTTCTTCTCTCTCTCTGTCTGCTTTTTTGGCCCACTGCGCTTCTCCTAGTAACACAGCCACAGGGTCGGACTGGGAACAAAATTCGGCCCTGGCAATTTTCTCCTGGACCAGCCCACTACTGGACCGACGACCCCCCCACCCCCCACCCCCCACAAACACACACACACAAGCCCACCGATACCAAAATCCCCCCCTGATTCCCCCCCATAAATAACAAACACACAGTATCATGCTGTAGCAACACTTCATAAACTGAACCCAAACATTTAGATTTGGACCTATAGGTTATTATATAATCAGTATCGTAATTTCTGTCAACTATGACGATCTCCATGCATGTTCAGTAGCCTATATTTTTCCTTTAGTCAAGCAGTGACATGTGGTTTAATCAGTGTTGGGCAAGTTACTTCAAAATCGTAATATATTATGTATTACTTATTACTGTCATTTCAAAGTAATTCATTACATTATAATATCACTGTTTCTGAATTGTAAGGCATTACACTACTATTGTATTACTTTTAAGTTACTTTTACCAAAATATCATATATAAAATATCAAATATGCAATAGGTGCAGTGATGGCTCATGATGCAATACAAGGAACAATCATAGCCAGAATTGTGTTAAAAGAAGACAAAAGGTCAAAGTCTGGTCAATTGTGATATAAATGCTGTAACTTTAGGCTTAGGCCTACTCATTAAAATCAACAGAGAGCCCACTACCTGTATATTGTAACCCAAAACTTAAAGACATGTCAAGATAGGCTACACAGTGCAGCTACTGGCCATTTTTGTGCCCTAACTGGTGAAATACAGTATTAACCTAAGTATGTCATTATATGGCCAACTAGAAATATGTAATCTGCCTGTTCCCAGGGATGGGTAGTATTTCTGAAACATGTAATATGTGTTTCAAATGCAAAATAGCATTTTGTCATTTGTATTTTATTGGGTTGAAGGAAATGGCTCTGTATTTTGTATCAAAATACTTGATTGGTGTATAAGTATAAGTATAAGTATATATACTCTTTTGATCCTGTGAGGGAAATTTGGTCAAATGTATTAATTTTTACAAATGTGTATTTTTGTATTTTAAAAATACTGCAAAATACTATATGTGAAAAACACAAAAAAGTAGATACTACAGACAGGTGTAATGAATAATTGGTAATTAGGCAACAATGGTTTATGTTTATCGCAATCAGCTAATGTGAGAACAGCTGTGTTCAACAACACTTACAGCTTTTCAGTGACGCTATTGCTGAAGCATCAGCTCTGGTCTGAAGCACTGGTGTGAAGTGGTACGCAAGTAAAGATGAGCAAGTTGACCTGTGCAAGTTCACATAAGGACACTGACAAAGGCAACCATGTCCCATTCTCCATGCCAATCTTTAACAGAAAAATGTCAGATATCTCAACCACAATGACATCAATAGATGGTAAGGTGTTTTTGAATTCCCTTCCTTGTAGCATCCTTTACTGCATTCCACAGTGGGGAGAAGTTATCCTTGTTTAATTAAATAACAATTATATTTCCTTATTAGCTGCATACTTGAGGTTGGAGATATTAAGGCACGTCAAGTCTCTCACATACTGAAACTTCAAGATACATAGCCGTATGATTTTCTTATTCAGTTCTGCACTGGACTTGAATTACGAATTTTGGCACAGATACACAATTATGATTTTGGCCTATTGATTATAATGTGGTTAATTGAAAGCTCTGTCAGTCATTTGGATAAGCATCAGCTAGATGACTAAATGTAAATGTAAATTCTTGAATTATTCTTAATTCTGATCACACTACATGAACTTGCATACGGTATACGACAGGGGCCAAATTGTATTGTTTTTTACTATATAGTTTTAATAGGCTAAATGTTTGGGATAAAAAAAAGCTTTTTTTGCAGTGCTTCCATACTTCCTTGAAAAAAGTATTTTGAGTATTTTCTAAATACAAAAATACAGTATTTTATTTTGATACATAGGTAATATGGTTAGGCCTACTGTATTTTGTAGTTTATTTTGATACATAAAAAATGAGGGAATTAGGTATTTTATTTAGAAAAACATTCTGATGTATTTTTGCCCATCCCTGCCTGTTCCCAGCATTAGCACAACACTTTGCAATGATTAGCTTGCAGTATTTTTAAAATACAAAAATACACACCAATAAAGTATTTTGATACAAAATACAGAGCCATTTCCTTCAACCCAATAAAATACAAATGACAAAATACTATTTTGCATTTGAAACCAATATTACATGTTTCAGAAATACTACCCATCCCTGGGAACAGGCAGATTGCATATTTATAGTTGGCCATATAATGACATACTTAGGTTAATACTGTATTTCACCAGTTAGGGCACCAAAATGGCCAATAGCTGCACTGTGTAGCCTATCTTGACATGTCTTTAAGTTTTGGGTTACAATATACAGGTAGTGGGCTCTCTGTTGATTTTAATGAGTAGGCCTAAGCCTAAAGTTACAGCATTTCTATCACAATTGACCAGACTTTGACCTTTTGTCTTCTTTAAACAAAATTCTGGCTATGATTATTCCTTGTATTGCATCATGAGCCATCACTGCACCTATTGCATTCTACTGTAGCCTTAAGCCTAGCTCAGTCATTATGTTGTACCACATCACCCTCCATTAGAAGTGCAATGAGCTGCATTGAGCATAATAAACTGCATTTAGAATTCCAAATCCATATTTCTAGATATTTTGGTAAAAGTAACTTAAAAGTAATACAAGTAGTGTAATGCCTTACAATTCAGAGACAGTATAATGTAATGAATTACTTTGAAATGACAGTAATAAGTAATACATAATATATTACGATTTTGAAGTAACTTGCCCAACACTGATTAAACCACATGTCACTGCTTGACTAAATGAAAAATATAGGCTACTGAACATGCATGGACATCGTCATAGTTGCCAGAAATTATGATTTGTGCCAACATGTTGTAGAAACACAACCACAGTTAGGCCTATTTGGTGCAAATCTTCTACATTGGTTATAGTCAGAGATTCACATTAACTGTAGGCTATCACCACAAGTGTATACTAAACGTTTTTGCCCAAGTTTGTGTGCTGTCATCACATTTTGCAAAATTAGGCTACCTTCGTTACTAACCTAATAGTTGATACTTTTTACGTGCATCGACTCGCGATTGATTGTGCATCTAATGTAACACTCGGTGGAGAGACTTCCACTTTCCAAGTTCCACTTTCACTGTCGTTGTGAGCTAAAAGGCTACTATATGGGAAATACTTTGAAGTTCCTTTTGAGTCCAAACATGAATAGGTTTTCTTTAACCTGTGCTACACTTTTCCACCAAGTTGTGCGAAAATTGTAGGTACCCGGAGTTTTTTTTATGTTGACAGACAAACCGCACTACAGTAGCCTACATGGTGCAGTAAATGGAAGCTCTTCGTAGCGCGTGCAACTTACGTCTATAAAAACAATATATTTATGGAATAAAATTAGACACCTCTGATTGCTGTTTACGGTTAAACTGCGATGATGTGAACACTAGCCAGCGGAGGGCACTTATATAGCCTAGGCTACCATGCATGGACTCGTAGGCTATATCAGTGTTTTTCAACCTTTTTTGTGCCACGGCACACTTTTGACACTTAAAATGTCCCACGGCACACTAACATCCTGTGTGAAGAAAAAATAAACATACCATAGCCAAAAATTTCAAATAATACACAGATATGGCCTTATTATGGCTTCTATGCAAGACCTGTTCAATAAAACAAGCGCGCTCTGTTTCATTTGTAGGTGAATATATATAATTAAATTGTTGTTATGAACTGGATATGTGATGATTCTGTGAATACTGGATATGGGGCCCCCGTTGTACAATGCCTGCATACCACAAATGGTGCAATCATACAATCAATGAGAGCATGTGGTTATAAATTCTTTGATGCAACAGTTGCTTTTTTGGACCAGTGAGTGACATTTGGGTAATTTTCTGCGGCACACCTGATGATCTCAACCGCTATTTTTGGTTTCCTACATTGCCCTTACAGTGCACGTTTGCGCATGATGTAATATACTTAAATACCTTCAGCATGTATCTGGTCTCTCCTAAAGGTTGATTTGTCCTAGTCTCACCTTATGGGTTGGTCATCCTTACCTTCTGTGTGTATGTAGTAAGTTACTACATACTCACAGAAGACAATAATGGCCGCCCCATTAGGTGAAACTGGGTTACTAACATCAAACTGAATGTTTTACTGCTAGTAACATTCAGGTTGATATGTCCCACTTTCACCTTATGGGGCGGCCATTATTACCTTCTGCATGTATCCCGTCACATGCAGACTCGTCAGGACCCTCTTCTTCTTAGCATCGTCGTCGGCTTTCTTCTTTGCTTCCTCCTCCTCTTTCCGTGCCTTCTCCTCCTGTTTATCACACAGCAGATCATAAACAACATCCTTCTCCTGTTCCACATCCAGTGCACAGAGAACAGTACAGTACATGTGCGTGTACAGTATGTGTGTGTGTGTGTGTGTTTGTGTGTGTGTGTGTGCATATGTGTGTGTGTGTGTGTGTGTGTGCATGTGTGTGAATGTGAGTGTGTTACTGTGTGTGTGTGTGTGTGTGTGTGTGTGTGTGTTACACTCGCATATAGGGCTGTATTTTGGGTCACCAGCGCATGGCGTAATACTCGTTATTCACCCGCGGAAAGTTGAATTCGGTATTTTGCACGTTTATTTTTTAAGCATTGCGCCCAGGGGTGTGGCAATTAACAACCTAGGGAGGGGACTAGCGCTTTGTCTAAAAATCGCTATCATACACCACCTAAACCTGGTCAGAAGTCAATGGCGAGTTGTTCATATGCTATTTTAAGAGCGCATGTCAACAGTCATATTGGCAGGTGCACGCACCATCCTTCTATCATTCATGAACACACACCAGCGCACGTCCATGCAAAGCATTACAAAGATATTACGAAATACTGTACATCTCATGATGAGTAGTTATTCACCATCATTTGCAAATTGGTAATGATGGTTAAAAGTGATTAGGGGAGAGGCGAGAGACACGTATGGAGCACAGCTGAAGACGCATTGTCACGAGATATAAGCAACTCCTCTGCAGGATAAATGTTGTTTTATTCAGTCATTTGAGCAATATTAGGGTAAGTGTTGCTTTTTCCAGCCTATGTTTTCGATGGTAACCCATTGTCAGTCAATAGTGAAAGTAACTGCATATAACTGTCTTCGTTGACTGACACCTTGGTGAAGTTAGTTTCAGTTTGCCAATGAGTTCAAATAATAGACGAGTGCAAATGCGTGAAGGCTATGCTAGGTTTTAGTAATGCATGGTTTAAGAATGACTATTTCATACGGTCTCGCAAGCAGCCTCCTTCAAATGCGCCGTTGAATGCCAAAATACCAATGCATTTATTTGACATATCGCGCGTTGCGCCGTTAAAGGGAATGACAGATGTCATTCTCATTGGTTTAAAATGATGTTACGCCCCAAACACACCCATATGACTGATTAAAAGACATAGGAACACCTTGTTACGCCATGCGCTCCACTTTTGATAACGGAACCCCTCCCAATGTGAACTGGACATCCTACTAAATTTGAATAGACTTTTGACGAGTGACGATGCACTTTAGAATGTCATGATAGGGCCCTTAGTCTGTGTGTGTGTGTGAATGTGCTTGTGTTACTGTGTGTGTGTGTGTGTGTGTGAATGTGCTTGTGTTACTGTGTGTGTGTGTGTGTGTGTGTGTGTGTGAATGTGCGTGTGTTACTGTGTGTGTGTGTGTGTGTGTGTGAATGTGTGTGTGAATGTGCGTGTGTTACTGTGTGTGTGTGTGTGTGTGTGTGTGTGTGTGTGTGTGTGTGTGTGTGTGTGTGTGTGTTGCACTCACATTTAGTTTGTTCTGGCGCTCTTTCTCCTTCTCTGCCCGGATGCGTACCTGTTCTGCTCGCTCGGCCCTGCGTTTCTCCTGCACAGGAAACCAGCAGAAGTGCCCTTACACCATCAGCCCAACAAACCACACACTTGGACAGAGAGCAGCTGTGAGTGTGCGCCTGTGGGATCTGGGCCAGCCCAGGGCCAGATACAGAGGCAGCTGCTCTGGGGCATATAGGCTACAGATGCTCTGACCAAACGGTGACTGTAGTAGAAAACACAGCGGACTTACGATGCGGTCAGTGAGGCCTATAAGCTCCTCTTCCTCTTTCTTGCGGTTCTCAAAGTGGGCTTCAATCAGACTCTGCAGCTCGGTCAAGTCCTTCTCCATGCGTTTTCGATGGATGTCCTGCAGTATGGGGCGAAAAGGGCCGATTTCACACCAGTGCATTTAACTTCATTCACAGCACAGATATGCACTGCATATTCGCATGCTGTTTAAAGAACGTTGCATCATTAACTTGTCTCACTTACATCAAAGTCGACTTTCTCTCCGTCTGGGATCTTCGGTGGAATGAGAGGACACGTGAAAGATGGCCTGAGGTGGAGAGAGTGAGATTGACAGAGGGAGAGGGAGAGAGAGACAAGGACAGACAGAGAGAGGGAGGGAGGGAGGGAATAGAGCCAGTAGGAAAGACAAACAGACAGAGAGGAAGAGAGAGAGAGAGAGAGAGAGAGAGAGAGAGAGAGAGAGAGAGAGAGAGAGAGAGAGAGAAAGAAAGAAAAGTAGAATAAACAATTTCAGCTTGTCTGTTTCAGCTTGTCTGCTGTGGGTGACTCAACCCTGATGGGAAAAGCACAGCTCACTGCATGCTCTGCCTTGACTCATACTGTACGCTTACTTGGGTTTCGGTTTGGCTTCCCCAGCTGCTCACAGAGACATTACAAACAAACACAAAGAGGTCGAGTTAGGGCATCAGACTTGCATAGATACTATATATGGGCATGTAAATCACAAATCATTCAATAAATCAACACATTGTTTGACTTCAATGCTACATTATAAAATGTAGTAAAGATATAAGAGAAATACCTTCGTCTCCCTGTTCTCCCGCTGTATCTAAAACATGCAATAAAAACGCAGTGAGTGCATCAGTCATATTGTCTCTCCGATTGTGGTCACCAAGACTTGGCTCATTTACTATAACCATATGCCTTGTCCTACGTTAAAAATTGCTTTACAGTCATTCATTTGACACTTTTATTGTAATATAATGTAACCCAGAGGACAAGGGCGCGGGAAGGGGGGTGCTGAGGGTGCTGCAGCACCCCCTGCTGGCAGGAGATAGATTTTTAAAGAATATTATATACATGTTTAAATAATTACTAATTCGCTGTCTGTCATTATTTATATTTTTGTATGTGAAATGATGAGTCAAATAACAAAAAGGGTTATGAACTAAAATGAGCAGTTATAGAGATCAACGTGAACGTGAGTCAGTTACTGTAAGAACCGTAGCGTGGTTTCAGGCCTAGGCCTAAGTGATGGCGATCTACGGTTGATATAGGTCTACATATTCTATGCGATTTACACGTTCAAAAAAGCATGGATAAGCTGAAAGAAACTTTAATTGTGTTTTACAGTTTTGCAAAATTAATAAATGTATAGCTAGTAAAATAGGGTGACCAGATTTGGGTTTGTGAAAAAGAGGACACTTCAGTGGTTGGGGGGGGGGTGTCAACAGACATGGTGACTATGTAATGAGCTTAATTGGCCGGCCCAACGCTAACAGAAAAACACTGCCTCAAAAGACTATTTTGAACACTAAAGTTTTCAATGTGCAAGAACAATAATTACAATAAAAGCGAGCTCTATACGCGCAAGATATATTTGGATGGAAACCCATCTTTAATGTTGCATATCTCTAAATTTGATCCAAGGTGTTTCTGAAAATACAAACTGCATCTTTTACAGTAGCCTAGCTCTATAATTTTTAACAATCTGTTTTAGATCTTAATAATCCTGACCTGTGAAAACAGTTGTGTTGATGGGGACTGATGTGGATATGTTGTCCATTTTCTTATATCTATTCAATCATGTCTGGTCTATTATTAGGCTTAGCCTACCTCTTTTCAATCCATTATTATTAGATATTTTTTTGTAAAGAAATAGGCCTATACATCTTTCCCTTATGTTATGCCAACATATTTAATTCACCTGCATATAGGCTACAGTAGCCTAGATAGAGGATTATTGACATCTGCTGTTGTCAGTGTGCAGGCTATCCCTTAAAGGCAGTTTAAAGGGATAACCAAAGTGCAGTTTCCTACCCAAAGCTAGAAAGGTCGGCAATCGTCCAGAGAAGGCCGCTCAGACAATGGCAGAAGTGTTCGTCATGTTATATTTTTTACAGTCTATGGTTATGATTTGATGTGCCATCAAAAGTTTTTGGAGACGTAATGTTAAAAGGTCGAAAAACTCTGTCACTTTAGCTGATGAGCTCTCACCCCTCGCTGCCGTTCGATGCTTTGCTGAATATTGTGTAGCCTACCTGTAGGTCGGTCGTTGGCACCTTTATTTGCGACCGACAAGTGCCTGCTTTGCAGGTTAGGCACTCAGCTTTATGTGGAGTGCCTAACCTGCAACGTTGGAAACGTTTTAATTCGTCAGTGAACTTACACTAAACAAGGAAGTTTGCGCTATTGAGGTGACTGACTGACCAATTAAATGTTTGAGATTACCAATGACGGTAGCTATAAGGTCAGACTCAACACTTTCCACTCAATGCAAAGCGAACTGTAGGGAGAGGGCGTGACTAGTATGTGAATGAAAGACATAGATATATAGGCTATCCATGAATGAAACATGAATGAAAATGCTAATTCGCTGTAAACACGTTTGAGGCTAAAATAAACAAAATCCCGGACGACTTTGAAATTCCGCCCGGACACATTTTTAGGTTTCAAAAAGAGGACATGTCCGGGCAAAAGAGGACGTCTGGTCACCCTAAGTAAAATCATTTCACTATAAATTATTATGACCGCCGCGCAGCGAAGCGGCGGTCATATAGGTTTAGTCAGATTTTTTTTTTGTTGTTGTTTTTTTTGTTTTTTTTCGCATGTCCAAATTTCCGTCAATGAGTCCCGGGACACTGAAAGACCGGGGTAGACGAAACTTGGTGGGCATGTAACCCCATATGGATAGCATGGAACCATCGTTTTTCGTTTTGATCTGTAGCCCCCCCGCTGGACTGCACCCCCTGAAAGGAGGATAGGGCAGACACAGTTTTCTGTGAATATCTCGAGAACCGTAAGGTTTAGGAGGACCATTTTTTTTTTGTAAGTTGATCTCAAGTGGCCATGTCAACCCATTCCATAACCACTCATTTCATGTATAGCGCCACCTAGTTAAACACAAAAAAGTAAAAATGAGGTGTTGTAATCGCAGGTATCTGTGACCTAACATAGTCAAAACTGCACGAAATTGGAAGTGTAGGATCATTATGACACCCTCTGAATGCACGCCAAGTTTCGTGGAATTCCGTTCATGGGGGGCCACACAATAAATTAATTTATGTTACTATACACCAACTGGCCTGTAGGTGGCCGGAGACAGTTTTCTGTGAATATCTCGAGAACCGTAGGGCCTAGGAGGTCCACCTTTTTTTTGTATGTTGATCTCAAGGGGCCATGTCAACCCATCCCATTACCACTTATTTCATTTATAGCGCCACCTAGTTAAAAATTAAAAAGCAAAAATTTTGGTGTTTTCATCACAATATCTCTGGCTGACATGGTCAAAACTGCACGAAATTGAAAGTGTAGGATCATTATGACTCCGAATGCATGCCAAGTTTTGTGTACTTTCGTTCATGGGGGGCCTTACAATAAAATAATTTATGTGTACATTTAGTGACGTACACCAACAAGGATTCCCGGGACACTGAAAGACCGGGGTACACAAAACTTGGTGGGCATGTACCCCAACATGGATAGCATGGAACTGTCATTTTTCGTTTTGATCTGTAGCCCCCCCGCTGGACTGGACCCCCCGAAAGGAGGGTAGGCCAGACACAGTTCTCTGTGAATATCTTGAGAACTGTAGGGCCTAGGATGACCATTTTTTTTCCGTATATTTGCCTCCAGGGGTCATGTTAACCCATTTCATGTGCACACATGTGCACAAACAGATACACACGCACACACACACATTCACAGTAATCATACGTATGACATATACTCACACAGTAGACATATGTACGCTTCCATGCACAGGCACATACGCAGGCACACACACAAGCACGCACACACACACACACACACACTCACACACACACACACCCACACACATAACATAAACATAACACAAACAATCAAGAATTTCTCAGAATTATGAACAGGCAAGATGGAGGTGGGGTTGTATAAAATGAATTTTACATGTGAAATCTATGAACTAATCATGTTTTGGGACTTGTTGTCTAGCAGATACCAGTGAGAATTGAGTGTGGATAATGCAATTTAGTGAGACAGTTAGAATCATATAGGCCTTTCAGCGTGATTTTCTTTTTGTGGAAAAAATGTGCTGGACTGGGCGGCGGTCATATTTTGTACCGCTCTGCGGTACATCTAGTTAGGACACTTGCTGTGGAGACGACACACTTTAGGCTATTCAGAAATTATTTGCGAGATCATTGCAGCCTGATTATTAGCCTATATTTAAAGCCAAACATCTCTGGTGTGGTTTTGACGATCAGAAAAGTAATTGAATTGAAATAGGCTAATGATGTCAAGTGCACTTCTGTGGGGTTAGGGTGGGCGAGGTGGCTTCGGATTGCTGTCGCGGAACATTGGAATTTGTAACTGCCCAGGACTTTTCTAAAACTTCTCTCTATCACCCGCACACCGCACTAAAATGACTTATTTAGCAGTCAAAATCCGAAACATGTCCAGGAGGGGAGAAATCGTCGGACATCCATTATTTTTGTTATTCAGCACCCCTGGTCAAAAATAGGTTCCCGCGCGCCTGCCAGAGGATACGGAAATTTTAGAAGAGATTTGTCCTTTGCCTAGCCGATTTTTCCTTTAAATAATTGAACTCAATTTAACAGCAATATGTGATTTTGGACTTTTTAAAATATTTCTTAATTTCAACTCCTGGTTAAATGGCCACCTCTTGACTCACCCCAAGTCTAATTTACGTTCAACTTAAGATCTCCATACTAGTTTTTCAAGAAAATATATTTTCCTTTGGGAACAAATAAGCAGGTTATTGTTCTGGTTGTGGATGGGAAAAAGGACATACGACAAGTTCCAAATATTTTTCACTACATACCAAATGATCATCAGATCATGGTCTAAATATGATATAAATCTGTCCTTATATTTATGGCATTAGAACATTATATAGAAAATGCATCTTGTCATATGAGATCAACTAGAGAAAGCTTGTTATTCTAGTCTGACATGACAGCATTTTTTGGTTGATAAAAGTGAAACGACACAGAGCCTGAAAGAGTGCCTGCGGGCGGGTAGGCCTCTGAGGAGGGCCCAGGCCTATGGTACTTAGTCTGGCAGAGATGGTGCAACAGGGCGCCTGCAGATCTCAAGGAGTGGCTATCTCAGTAGCTCATCTGACTCAGATTGCCGGTATCTGGATCCTCCATTACAAAATGTCAGGCCTCAGGTGAGGTATTACATAACATGAGATAAGGATCTGAAAAAATGCTGCCAAGCTCTGCTTTGCTCTACTAAACTGTACTTTATTTGTCAGTATTGTATCAATTGTACTGATTTATGTAGTGCTATTTACACAACCAGTGCCATGATTGTCTCAGCTTACAGAGCCTAAGGTCTGAATTTGTATTTTGTTATCATGAAGTTATTATCTTATATTTACAGAGCCTAAGGTCTGAATTTGTATTTTATTATCATGAAGACATTATCTTAATGTCTCTAACACATCAGTCTATTGCAACTAGACAATCACCCCTTAGATCCTTGACTATTCAGATTTTGAAGACACAGGCAGGAGGACATGCACTGATCTGATTGAGCATTCCTGTGTGATACTGTGGGGGCATCTTTAAATAATGCCCCCAGAGTGTGGCACTGTACTGAAGTTTTTGGTTTCCGTACAAACAGTACTCAGTGACCTCGAGAAACAGAGATCTATGTGAAAAATAGAGTTTTTCTATAAGGACAGAGAAGAAGTCTTACTTGGCCTCTGTAGTAATTGTAGTAAGCAACGGATGGAAGTGAAGACGGAGCTTGATGGTCTTTTGGGCCCCCATCGTCGACTTCAAGGCGGCGCTGTCACAGTCGACTTCAAGGCAGCTAACTCTAAACATAACCCTGACCCTTGCACTCCGAAATCTGGCACTAGTTAGCCGATGCTACCAACAGCTTTTTCAATGGGGGTGCCTCGGGCATCGGCCTAGCCATGCACATAAATCACTGTTTTACACCATTTACGAGGCTCAAAGTATCTCCACACTTCATTGGTAGACTTCCGAGGGCCCTGACATTTAAAACGAGATATTGAGAACTTTGAATAAGCACTGGTAGTTTATTTACAAGACGATTTATACAGACAGTACCTTCAGGAAGTTTACCGTTCGCAGCCATCTTGAATTTAGTCATGATAAGTCGAGCGACGAGTACGAATGAACAGGTATGATAAGGGATCAGATTCCAAAAATAATTCTGTGGAAATGCATGGATTCCAGTTGCTTCCAGTAGCAACTGCAATAGACCTCTCCAGAATAAGTCCCGCCTCCGTAACTTCCGTATCCATCCAACTTAGGGGGCCCTACCGACAAGTTTTATCACTATTATGTTATATCACCATTAGGTTATTATGTTAAATAATAAAAAAATACAAAAAGCGTTATTCTTATTTTTTGACAAAATATCATTTTGAGTGCATGGTGTATGCACTCATAATGATTCTCTACATCTTTTTACTGCATTGCCATGAACAAAGAGGCAAAAAAGGGGTTTCTTTGTTGAACAAATTGGGATGCAATTGTAGCCTTGAATTGGATGCCATGCAGGAATTTGCTAGGATTTCAAAACCAGATTATGAAGATGCTTTGCCATAGAGAAACACACAATAGCGTTGGATTATAAACATGCTTTGCCACAAAAACAGACAAAAATCCGTAAACGTGGGGTAAGTCCAGGTATATGAAGTTATTATTTTGCTGTCACTTCGTCTGTTGTATAACCCAGAAGGATGTTGACTTGATATCAAATGATAGCTCTGTGTCTCCTCTTTCATCTGACGTGCGTGGCATATCTATCAGATCACGGGTCCGCTAGTAATTCAAACGAGAGTAATGGGTGTGCAGTGTTGGTTTGTGTACATGGCGTTATTATTTTGCAGTTACTTTGTCTGTTTTTATGAGCCAAAAGGACCGATATTCATGGTACCAATGGGTAGCCCTGTGTCTCCTCTTTCATCTGATATGCTTGCCATATCTATGCGATCACGGGTTTGCGAGTAATTCAAACGAGAGTAATGGGTGAGCAGGTGATCGTACAGACAAGTGCGTAGTCTCGTTGGAAAGCCCCACTTCTGCTCTGTCACGCAATAAAAGTTTTATCTCGCTGCAATGAACAGTTCCGGAGCAATGTAACAAAGAAGAAAGGGTGTGTTTTTTGACGCACTTTGCGTCAATCGGGTTCTAACAAATTAACACGTATGCTTGGTCCTTACTGCATCGCGATTAACATGTTATGGCTGACAGCCCTAATACAAACATAACGTTAACCATCTCCTTGCTTAACTAGTTGTAACTACCGCTAGCTAGCTGAAGTTTACTGTCATATAGATGTAGCAAACCATGTTCAATCTTTCTGCCAATTAACATTAGCCTACTATAACTTCATTGAGTAGGCTAAATGCCAAAATCCGATGTTAATCCGTCATCACTGCACCCTCGATTGACGTTTACCACAGTTGCCTAAATATGTGTGGATTCTTTGAACTTTTTTGAACACAGATCCGCTGTTCATAAGGCCATAGCATAGGGCCTACATATGCACGTACTGTTTGTACAACAGGGCAGGAGCACGCAAAATACATCATTCAATCTCTATGGACGAAATTCTCGCTTGACCCACCGGCAAACGCGCTGAGACCAGGTTGGGGGCCCCCTAGCCGCTCGGGGCTCCAAGCAGTTGCTTGGTTTGCCTGTTGACAAGGTGCGCCTCTGTTTGTCACCTACAGAGTTTGACAGGTACGATCTTTCAAAACGCCATGTTATTTCCCATAGACATTTGACGACCGAAGGTTGGATGGATACGGAAGTTAGGAGGCGGGACTTATTCTGGAGAGGTCAATTGTGTAAAACAGTGATTTATTTGCACGGCTAGGCCGATGCCCGAGGCACCCCCATTGAAAAAGCTGTTGGTAGCATCGGCTAACAAGCGCCAGATTTCGGAGTGCAGGGGACAAGCCGAGATGAGCTATGATACATACGTTCACACTCGGTATCATGTAACACACTTTAGGTCAATATCACACCGGAATTCTCCTTTAATCCACACTAAATTGTGATAAAAATAAATAAATAAATGGGAAACAAAAATCTTAGACCAATCCCTTATAAGCCGAACAGATCTTCAAATTATATCTCCACCCTTTTTTAGTATTGCCATATCTCTTGTCTGTGAAAAGACATGCCTTTAGTTTAGAGCTTAGATGGATGTGTCCATGTTTCTTTGTTTCTTTTCTTTGCTGAAGTATTTCTGAGTGGGTGTCCTGCAAAGGGGCATGTCATGGCCTGGTGTTACTTTCCCTGTTCCAGCATCTCTCTAGACTCCACCACTCCACACATCACCACAAACAAACCATTCCAGAAAACCAACCTAACAAGTCCAGCCCACCTTAAAGGGATTGATTTGTGTGTGTGTGTGTGTGTGGGGGGACCCTTTTGATCTGTTGATGGGAGCATCTCATGATCTGCACTGGCATTGTATATTCTGCAGTTTAATTCATATGCATTGCAATACAGTCTGCACATAGAGGCAACCTGTGGAATGGATGTGGCACTGGCAGAGACCAATTCCTTCTGAATAATCTGAAGGGGTATGATTTAGAAAGGCTGCAATTATCAGTAATATGCAGACATACAAACACATATATTTGGCTGCAGGCAATACGTTGGCAATACGAGTTACGCATGTGTTAGAACCCGATATAGAAGTAATAAAACAGGCTTTGTAGACAGGCAGGGCTCATGTGGTTTCAAAGCATTGCTTGCAGCCACATACTTTTGTATTTGTCTATGCATATCCATCAACACAATAGCAGATGAAAGAGATTAGCGTCAGCTTTAGCAATGATTGATACCTTCCTCCTCCTCCACCACCTCCTTCTCCTCCTCCTCCTCCTGCTGTTGCTCCTCCTGCTCTACCTCCTCCTCCACCTCCTCTTGCTCCTCTGTTCAGAGCCAAAGCAGATGAGGTTAGCGTCCAGACACACACAGTAGAAACAAGGCCTCAGTCCAGCAGTGACTGTTTCTCTGAGAGGGCCAAACACATTGAGCACAGTTGTTAATATCAGGTAACAGAATGATGTCAGTTTGTTGTGTTGTGACATGCAACAGTGGTACAGTGACTTAATTATTATTTTCTTCAGAAAGGTAGCCCATAGACTGTCTTTAAAATTAAATGCTAAAATAATTATTTTTGAAGAATTAAAAAAAAAAAAACGTTGGGGCTGGGGCTCCCACAGCACCCCCATGTGTGTGTGTGTGGGATGGGGTGGAGTAACCCAACCTGTCACCATTGCCCACTCAGAGGCCTGAAGGGCAGGATAATGACCGTGGCTTTGTGCTATAAAGCAGCCATCTCTTCCCATCCGCTCTGGCAGCCCCATTCAAGGTCTCTGTCCAAACAGAGGCCTGATTGTGTTTGCTGTGGTGAACAAGAGGTGGTGGTGAACAAGAGAAGGCCAAAGGAAGAGAGAGAGACAGAGAGAGAGAGACAGAGAGAGAGAGAGAGAAAGAGAAAGAGAGAGAGAGAGATTAAATGCCCAGTGCTGATCACAGAGTGTGTGCTAGGACTGAAATAGAGACTCAGAGCAGAAGCTCAACTAGTAATTCCAGGAGCAGAGGTTGCTTTGGCACTGACTCCGCTAGTCCACAGATAAGGTCGTCCTCCAGTCAACAATTTGCTGCTCAAATGTTGTTCGCTCCCCGTTTGGTTTGTAAGGTATTGTTTCAGATAATATCTCTTAATATGGTCAGCTTCTTGCTTTATCGTTAACCACACAGTTAACAACTAAACTCTCAGAATGGTCAAAAAACAAACACATTGCAACATCAATAGTTTTTATGAGAAGAAAATGATTTAGAGAACACTAGCGGCAGCAATAAGCTTAATTTTATTGTCACTTGATGTGGTCTTCCATCCAGTTATTGACCAAGGACATCACTGCTTAGCTTTTGACTAATACTATAAACATAGGTAACACTGTGAGCCGCGGTCTTGAACACACTGTATCATCGATACGAAGCATTTGACAGCTTTGTTTCACCATAAACAGCTCTGGTGTTGGAATTGTTTCGAAGCCTCGCTTCGAATGTTTCAGTGTTTCACAAAGCCTCGCTTTGCCCATCCCTAAATACTGCACATTGTGTATGTAGTATATACAGCATCACACAATGTTTTAAAAGAGCGCTGTTGTGGCAAGGTCCTCCACAAAAACAAAAAAGCTCTAAAGACCTAGCCTGGAAATCCAGACCCAAATCTGAAAGATTAAGGGTCTGGCTACGAGTAATGAAAATGGGGCGGCACCAAGCATGCATTTAAAAATTTCACTGCACGCAATTGGATAACACTACGACCCATTTTTATCCCTGCCTCTGGCCCGCCTATATCAGATACACTCAGAACTCTCGATTTCCAGGGTACTAAAGGCCAGTAATAGGTAACATCCTGGCAACCAAACACTCCCTAATAGTAGATTCTCAAAGTAGTAGCATAGTAGAATCTCAAAGACAATAGATTCATATTTAAAAAGAAGCATGCAAAGTTGACTGTGAGAAAAAAAGCATGAAAAGAAGCATGCAAAGTTGTCTGTGAGGAAAAGTGAGATACAGTTGGGTGAATGACTCATATTGCTGTTAAAAGAATGCACTTGCACTTGCACCCTTCCTCAGAAGTTAACACAACCCTCATTTTAACATGAGTCACCATTCACAGCATAAAAGAAAAACAATGAAAAATGTGTAAGATCACAAATGAAGCAGAAATATCAATGTCACAATCAACACAATCAACGTTAGCTGGATGTGATGAGATACATGAGCCAGCTCCAGTGTAAATGATTAATGTTTCATATCTTGCATCACAATGCAATTTACGGGAAACTCCATGTGTTAGGGTTTGTCTGTTGTCGTTTTACTTACGTTCCTGTTCCCTGAAAAAAACAAATTAGAAAAAAGTTTGACGTTGCTGTTAAAGTTAGATATTTACAGTATGATGTAAACTATTGTTCAGATTTTGAATGTCATGTCAACAGGCATACATCTGATCACTTACTCATATTCAACTTCTTCTGTGTCTGACATGATGATCTATGACCTGTATAAATGTTAAGTTATTTGTCAACATTTTATCACAGGACACTGTTCAAGGTGGAACACACTGCTAAACCAAGTTAAAAGATGAAACATGACTTAATGGACTGCTACAGTATGACAAGTTAGAAGATAAACCATCACTATATTAACTACACCAGTGGTTCTTAACTAGTCTGGCTTTGGGACCCACGAGTTAAAAAGTCGCTACTTTTTTAGTCAAAGTCAAAGTCAAAATCAGCTTTATTGTCAATTTCTTCACATTCTAGACATGCAGAGGAATTGAAATAGCATTTCTGTCTATCCCACAGTGAAGAAGAAAAAGCGCAACAGATAAGACAAAAAGTGCAATAGATAAGGACATTTTTAACACTAAACAATAAATAACAACAATATCAATAGGCAAAATCACAAGACAAAAACACAAGAATGTAACAGTCAGCAAAGAAATTGTATATGATGTGTGAAGTGCAATAATACAAGAGATGTGTATCGTCAGAGTGCAAAAAAATACTATATACAAAAAACAGCAGCAACTTCAGAGTCCAGAGTTTTGTGCAAAAAGATGCTATAAAAAACAGCAGCAACTTCAGAATCCAGAGTGATAAGACACGCAAAGTGTCTGTAGGCCTACTTGTTTGGAACATACTGATGTTTGGCATTACATTTGTGAAGTCTTCAACTTCTGATGTCACCTTTCAAAATGCTCAACAAGTTTGTCTTTGACAGGGGTGCTTTGTTTCCATTTAGTTTTGATGGTTTCATGCTCTCATGTGCCAGCAGTTCACTCCACACCACACACTGGGGTTTCTTTCCCATTCCGACCCACCCAGAACGGTTCCGCAACCCACTTTTGGGTCCCGACCCACCAGTTAAGAAACACTGAACTACACAACACTACCCAAAAAGGTAGGCCTAACACTTTATTTTAGAGAGCACATGTTAATATAACTAGTAATATGTGTCTGCATTAGTGCTCAACAAGGTCTGTATTAGGCACCATTACACATTTATTAGGGTTTATTGAACATTTTCTTATTCTTAATCAATAGGTAATTTATTTTTGGTAAATCTTCAATAAGCAACCAGTTACTCTTGACCTACGATTACTGGTATATAGTATGGATCAATATAGAGAGCTTATGGACTCCTAATTCACTGTCTGAAAAAGTGACTTATAGTGACAGAATAATAACATATTAAGAAACAATGTATTAGAAGGCTATACATTTTCTATTTTGATCCATACTAAATATAATAACCTTAGATTAAGGCCAACTAATTGCTTATTCAGGATTTACCAAGAATAATTCACCTAAATAAGAAATTATTGAATAAAGACCAAATAAATGTCTGACGCTTAATACAAACATTATTGAGTATACATACACATGTATGTATTAATTAATCTTACCTAAAAAGAGAACATGAATTGAAAAAGGAAATCAAGGAAGACTTGTACCCTCCTCAGTGGCATGCAAATACAAATGTCATTTTTCAGAATGACAATTTCAGATCTGCAGTGTATTTCAAGCATGTGATTTAACACAGAGGAAGCTGTAAACCTCCTATTACAAAACCCTTCATTGGCTTCATTCTCCTAACTAAAAAGCCAATAAGCTCTTATATTAGAAGGTTTAGCACTTTGTGAGTTAACTTACCCAGGTTTATCAGTGAACTACCTACTTGAAAGACCCGCGTGGTCTGTAATAATATGTAGAATAATGTGTAAGTCTAACACTTACCGTGACAAGTAGGGGGGTTACTCACTCAGGTGCCAAATCACTGTACCACAGTTACACTGGACGCTATACGCCGATTCAGTGCTTTATACACCCTCATGTGATCACATGACCGATGCGATGGCTGTCCATGCTGGATGGACTGTCCACTAAGTGAACAACAGATGCCCAGCAGAGCAGCCGATGCAGAGCAATGACTGATCAGACATTCCCCCGGCTTTCCATCCTCCCTATTTATAAACCAGCAGCCCCTATGGCCATTGTTACCCTGACCGCAGGCAGGTTAGCAGAAAGCCACCCTGCTAATCCTACCTAGAGACAAAAGCAATGTGCTTCAAGCATGCCTCCCATTCACCTCACACTCAAGGCATTCTATAGTACAGAATTGTACTGTTTAGTTCATTCAAACATTTTGACGAAACTGACACTTGGAGATAACACATACTTTCCACTGCGATTTAGATCTAGCTTTATTTTGCCAGGCTAATCCCAGATAATCAACAATCATCTGACACTCTGTGGTGAGATTAGAAATAGTATAGGCATTATGATCAGGGTTGTGGAAAGGCCAGCGGTATCCAGCATGTTGACAACTTCCTGACAGCTATATTACTATAAAACCTTGTTGATGCTTGTTGACAATTTGTTGAATAGAGTTTGTTAATTTGTGGTAATTTGCAGAAAATTGCTTGTTAAACTATGACATATTGCACTGTGCACCGTTTTGGTTTCAAATGTCACAATGACAGTAATTTATATAAATAATATAGTTATGCTTGCTGTGTACGTTTTTGTTATAGTCGCACACTAGCACGGGCTCATGGGCAGCGTGTCTTCCCGTCACAGAGGTTTGACAGCCAGCTCAGGCCTGCAGGTTCACTGACGCCCACTGATCTTAGCCACGGCATTGACCTTTGACATCTGAGTCTGTGGCATATGGCCACTCTATTTTCCCACTGTCACCTGATAGACTGGTGCAGCAGAACCTCACACATCAACCTCCTCAGGGAGTTCGCCCCAAAGCTGCCCTGTGGCACTAAAAACAACAGAGACATCCATGCAAGAGGCTACAGATGAAAGTATGGCCTTGTCAAGTCTTCGTGTTTTAGATGCCAATCTAGACAGTGGTGAGAGGCCATTAAACCTGTTCATACCCTAGAGGTTCAACTGCTGACAAAAGCATGATTTTGAAATAGATGATAGTCATGCACAGCTAATATAAAACTTGAATTACGTAACCAGTAAATTAGTTTCTACTGTCAGATCCAGTACTGTGAAGCAATAATCCTTTTTCCTGAAATATTTACGATGTTCACCTGAGGCAAAGCCACCTCCATGTGCACCTTTGCTCTTTGTAAGTCCAAAATCCGGCTAAAATACCTGTCCTCTTGGCCACATCCCCAGGCCTGCATCTGTCTCACATTCGATGGCTTCAGTGGGCGGAGGTGCTGTTGTGACCCTCAATCTTCACACCCTGTAAGAGTGACATCCAGTGCCCGGCTCTAAAGCTGGAGCTCATCTCTATGTCCCTCCTGACCAGTGGCACACTGCCCTGCTGCACTTCGCCACCCTGCCAAATCTTTTAATAACCGCTGGCTGCTGAATTCAGATGTGCCCCCCACCGCCTCCGCATCGACCAGCGGCTTTGTGGTTCTTTAGAGGCTCATATGCTAAATCCCCCTCCAAGCTGTTTTCGGGTCCCCAGAACACTGTAAACATCAGTGTCGTGTTTGTTTGCTGGACACTGGTGACCCTCTATTTTGGATTTGTTGTCCCCTTCTAAAGATGTTTTTTTTACATACTGTACCTAGAGCCTGACACCGTAGAAATAGGGTCTCAAAGTTTCGGAATGTGTTTATGCAGTTTGCCCATTAGTTAATTTGTAACGGTTGGGTTCGTCTGTTTGGCTGGATTTTTTTAATTCTATGCCAACTTCTCTGCCGGCCTCATTATGATTCAGCAGTAGTTGTTAGAGTGAGAATGCCATCTATCGTCTCTCAGGTGTAACTGCATGTTGCGGCAAAAAGACACTGGACTGGGATTCTTTGTAAATTAATTTCAGTTGTCATGGTGCATAATGCCCCTGATCCTCTGATAAATGATGTCAATCGTGTCAATCATGAGGATGGTAAGATCTGGTCAGAGGATGGGAAACTGGCTTAAGCCTCACTTTCTCATGGTCAATAAATCATGACCATGCTTCTTAGTAAAGAAACACTGTCCTACTCTGTCCCCTATTTTGTATGTAAGTGTGAGTGTGTGCATAGTGTTAGTGTGTGTTGTTTGGTCTTATTCATTTGAAAATAATTAGTCTTTTCATTTGAAAATACAAAAATACCCACACAATAATCATGGTATGCTAACTTCTAAAAGAAACTACAAGGCATATTCTTGAAAATGTATCCCCAAGAGACAAGAAATACTGTTTTCTGATTTGCTGGCAGGGGGCTATTAATTATGCACATTGGGGCTCCTATGAAGTAGATCTGGTAAAAAAAATGTAATCACTGTCCCATATCAATGTACTGTAAACGATGATTGAACTGACAACAAGCAGGCCTTGCAACAGTTATGCGGTTTCTAAGCTAAAACATTTTTTGTCTCATACTGCAAACATCACCTCTGCATACTGCAAACATCACCATTTGTGTGTGTGTTTGTGTGTGTGTGTGTGTGTGTGTGTGTGTGTGTGTGTGTGTGTGTGTGTGTGTGTGTGTGTGTGTGTGTGTTTGTGCGTGCGTGCATAGCTGATATGACCCCCCATGAACGGAATTCCATGAAACTTGGCATGGGTTTCATAATGATCCTACTCTTCAAATGTCATGCAGTTTTGAACATGTCAGCCAAAGATACCTACGATTTACAACGCCTCATTTTTGCTTTTTTTTTACATCATACCTCAAATTAGTGGATATGGTATGTGTTGACATGGCCCCTGGAGACAAACATACAAAAATAATTTGGTCATCCTAGGCCCTACGATTCTCACGATTTTTACAGAAAACTGTCCTAACAACTAAAAAACTAAACTCTGACTTCGCTAGCGCAGCGGTCATAATTACAGGAAAATCATACATGTTAGTGGAGGGCAATTCCATGCAAAGGTCATCCTTACCATGGAAAAAAAAAGTTGTGCATACGCAAATAGAACTGTTGTTAAAATCTTCATTTAGGTCTATATTTTATTGTTTGTAACTGATCTGATTGAATTTGATGGATAATTACACTCTTTTTACATCATAAATATGGTGTGCAACCATACAGAAACAACATTTTTCACATGGTAATATTATACATATTTAAAAAGTGGATAAATGGACCCAAGGTTCAAACAAATTGTGCCATTTGACAAATTCCAGATTGACAAGGGAATGGTAGAGCAATGTCTATGCTCAGCTTGCCTTAAAGGCACACTATGCAGGTTTTTTAGCTTAATATGCAAGTGTTTTAGCTTAATTTACCTTCATTTAACAGCTTCAGAGTCATTGGAATGGTTATATGACTTTTTTCCGGTTGAATGGTGGCCGTCTCGCTTCCCCCTAGCGCCTGTGAGCGGAAAAACCACCCTTGCAACTGTGGGCCGGTGTTCCAGTTTAGATGGTGAGCAGGTTAACTTGTGATATTTGCATAAAATCCGAGAATATTCAACAAGACCCTGCCTACTTGTTAACAATGCTTTGCTCTGCCTCCGCCCTTCCAGTGCTGGAGATTCACTTTTCACAAGCCTATGTGCGTGACAAAATATGAAGCAAGATCTTGCCGAAAACATGCAGGAATCGCTATGTATAATGCATGTCTGCTTAAGCATCCACACAAAATGTTGTGCAAACAGGAAATGTGTCAAAGTAAATCAGCGAAGGTTTTGTTGGGTTTCGAACATGAGTCTCACTGAGGCAAAATGTTCCAAGCAGTAAGCACTATCACCACTACGCCACAGAGAGCAATGCTTGTCATTAGTATATTAGACTAGTCTACTACCTTACTAGCTATCCTGATGTCCAGGTTAACTGGTGATAGCCTATAACATGAGCAAACACAGCGAATGCATGCCTTGAATAATGCAGATTAATTTTGCCTCAGTAATTTTGCATCACAAACAGTAACAAATGACCCCATCAGCTCGTTTTTTGTGCAGAAACACACATCGTGATTATAATGCGCAAAAATTATGAAGATCACTTGGGCCTCGAACTGCTGACTAAAATAGCAAGCTAGCAGTAATAGTCCACCCTGCTAACCAATTGCACCACTGATTATTTTGTATCTATGCAATAGCATGGTGTTCCTATTAAATAGGTCTATGTTGTCTTGTGACAGCTTATTTGTCAATCGATCCAGATATTCATTATAGCAAACATCTAGGCTAAGTGAATGTTTTGCAACAGGCTGCTGAACGAGCAGTAAGTAGGCTAAACTTTTTTCTAATTTAGGCTACGTGGGAATCTGAAACAGCAACATCTGTCATCAAACTCTCCAGCTACATCAAAGTTTTGTAATATATGCTACCATGATAACCATTTTGTGTCGTCAGATTAGGACCAACAAATTAAATAATATTTAACTCGGTGAAAATAAGTTTCATGTGTTCACTTCAAATCATTAGACAGCTCACTGCATAACTTCACCGAGACATGACACTAAGTTATGATAATTTTTGCACATGACTGACGTGTTTCATATTATTAACCCCCAAAACGGAATAAAGTGTTAGTGGGACATGCCAGTTTGTTGTACCACAGTTAGGTTTTGGTATGTGAGGCAAAGATGAACCTATTTTGTTGTTTTGAGGCTTGCATATGCCCATGTTAAATTGTGATGGCACCAGTTAACATGGGCGTATATTTCTCACTTATGTTACCCTGTGTTAACTTTGACTAACAGTTCAATATATACATAGAAATCTGGCATCAATTTCAGTGGCTTGTAGTGTAGTGGTATAGATGATGTAGAAGCTGATTCAACCAACTTTCTTGTCCATGCGTGGTTCGAATCCCAGCTAGATCGCTAGTTTTAATTTTTTCCATTCATTCAGTATGTGTCATATTTGTGGATAATGCTTAAACGGACATGTATTAGACATACACTGGTGATGTTTTCAGCGATGTCCGTTATATTGTCTCACTTGAAAACACTTGTGAAAATGTAGCCTAATATAAACCTGCACTATCGGAGGCAGAGCAGATTAAGAAGTAGGCAGGGTCTTGTTGAATATTCACTGATTTTATGCAAATATCACCAGTTAAACTGCTCACCATCTAAACTGGAACACTGGCGGGCCGACGGCCTCAGTGTCAGGAAGTATAACGAGTGTAACGAATTGCTTTACTGCATTCAAATACACATACACGCCAGGCACCGGCTAGAAAAAGGTAGCGATGGAGTTTATCAGACATTCGTCATGACAGAGCCAGCGAAAAAGAAGCAAAAACCGGAAATTGCCAATACTGCATAGTTTACCTTTAAAGAGCACAACTCCTTACATTTGTAAGGCTTTTGTTTTTAAGTCAGCAAGTTCCATGGCCATGTCACATCCATAACGTTTTATAGGAAAAGTTTATGCTACACATACAGTGTTGATGCGACAATGTCCATAGTGTCTGTGCAAAGCTGATTTATATCAATGTAAAGTGTGATGACCAAATTGTGCCACTTTCTTGCTTTTAAAACCTTTAATGGTGCGTTATGGATGTGACGTTATGGATGTTACATAATGTGAATTTACAAGACTGGAGACTTTTTTATACCTCAAAGCCGATAAAACGTCTGTTCTGGTGGCATGTCAGTTTTAACGCATTTCACCTTAGTGTTTACAATTGACATTTCAAAGATTATTAGGTTGATCAAAACCACAGGGGCCTCCCTGCGGTTGCCTAACCATTAGCAAAACAAACATAATATTAAAATACCTTCAGTGTTTAGCCTAGCCATAGCCTATTTTCAAGTGGCCTAATAACGAAAATCTGAGCGATTATCTTCCTGTAACTGTCATACTGTTGTTGCACAGTAACTGGATTATCGTGTTATCTGGTGAAGATGGCTGACTTTGCAGCTGGAGTTAACATAGCAACCCCTCTCTGTTGCAGATCTGTTCAGCCTGCCGTTCACGTTAATTTTAAATTTTAAATGTGACGCGATATGCCAGCATTTGAAGTGTCAGGTCCTCTGTAGCTAATATCCACAGAGTAACATAAGTAACGACAGCAATAAACTAGATGTACCGCATAGCGGTACAAAATATGACCGCCTCTCAGTCCTGCATATTCTCTTCGCAAAAATAAATCACGCTTGTCAATTTGTCTCCATTTCCTACTCCTGCAACTCGTGCATATGTGAGTTTGCTTTTGTTTATAAGTGTGTGTGTGTGTGTGTGTGTGTCTGTGTGTGTGTGTGTCTGTGTGTGTGCATGTGCGTATGCGTGCCTGTGTTTGTGTGTTTATGTGTGTGTGTGTGTGTGTCTGCATGTGTGTGTTGGCATGCGCACATGCGTATGCGTGCCTGTGTGTGTGTGTTTATGTGTCTGCATTCATGTGTGTGTGTGTGTGTGCTTGCCTGTCTGTATGTGTTTATGTGTGTGTGTGCTTGCCTGTCTGTATGTGTGTGACTGTGCGTGCGTGCGTGCGTGCGTGTGTGCATGTGCGTGTGTGCACATGTACTTTATGTGTGCAAATCACAAATGAGTGGGTATGGGTTAGGTTGATGCGGGCTCTTGAGACTAACATACCATAAATATTTTGTCATCTTGGGTGCAACGGTTCAGGTAGGGCTAGTTATTTAAGGCCTTAAATTAGGCCTTATTTAAATAAACTCCTGGTGCACTTACAAACTTTCTAATGCTTCGTTATTGGACTAAAGGTCGTAGTTGTACTACTGCAGAAGTTTCGTACCATTCAGGGCATTATTAGTGGGGTAATTTACGAGATAAAAGTTGGTTCCATCACGACTGCAGAACGTCATTAGTTTCTGATAGCGCTACTCGACCAGGGTTCGACCAAGGGAAAAAAGGTTCTGGGAGGGTGTTTGGCTCGGGGTCATGGTGCAAAGGACCCTAGGGTGAAATTACTCCGAACCATCGCTTTAACAAGCTGACTCCAATAAATATTTCAATTATGGGTTTGAAATATCTATCTATCTATCTGTCTATCTATCTATCTATCTATCTATCTATCTATCTATCTATCTATCTATACAAGAGTATCCGGACATGTATGCAGCATAGTCTGAATCACATAAGCTAAATTATATTTCACAAAACAAGCTGACACCATGAATCTTTGGAACGACTTTATTTGAATGTTACCTCAAAATTGGGTATAGTCATACACAAGTAAACAACATCATAACATCCTTTGTTAAACAACCCTTGTTCCTTACTGTAACAAACATAACAAACTGGGGTCCCAGTCCCATAAGTACAAATATAGTCATCTTTTATATTGTGGAACTAATTATTAATAACTAATTATTTGCTAACATCTGGTAGTAACTACCAGAGTAACCTACACTCTTAAAACCAATGTGTTGAAAACAACACAACTTACGTTGTTTTTAACACATCTCTGTGTCCAGATAGGGACAACCCAGTTTGTGTTGTTTCCTTTTTTTATTTGTTACACAATATGTGTTGAAAATAACACAGCTTCCATTGTTTTTTTAACACAGCTCTGTGTCCAGATAGGAACAACACATTCGTTTTAAGAGTGTAGTGTGGGGCATGTGGTGGATTTGTAATTATGCTGCATATTCAGTATACCGTAATTATAGTCAACACAATTGGTCACATGGGCATTGCACAGACCCAGAGACATTTGTCATGGGTGCATCATGTAAATGTGAAAATTGTGATGTCCTTGTTTCCCCTCATCCTCCACTCTGATATCCTCTGAAATAAGAGACAAAATATTAGAAAGGACCGTTAATACAGAAGATGAGGTTAGTGTTCTGTATTTGTTAGTTTAGACTGACAAAAAACATGTAGTTGTTTGGAATAAATACTTCTAGGACAAAATAATATATGTCTGTATGTCCCTCTCCATCTTTCTTCTGACTGTGTGTGTGTGTGTGTGTGTGTGTGTGTGTGTGTGTGTGTGTGTGTGCGTGTGTGTGTGTGTGTGTGTGTTGTGGTTGCTTCCTGAATCATCTACCTGTTCACTGTGCAGGTCCTTTGGCAGCATCGAACATCTTCTTGCGGCCCTCCATACCTGACATGGCCTCCACATTCTTCCTCCAGTCGCTCACCTCCACTGTCTTTTCCTGAGGACACACACACACATACACACATATACACACACACACACACACACACGCAATTTTAACAGATTTCAACAGATGGCATACAATGCTATGCGGTAGTTTTGCCGTTGGTAAAGTGAATGTGTGTCTTGTTTGTCCAGGCCACAGTCAGATCCCTGATGCGCACCTTCTCTGTGTCCTCCTTCTTGACCGACTTGAGGTTGGCCCGCAGGTCCATGGACACCTTGTGCTTGGAGCCCAACAGGGAGCGCAAGATGGCGTCTGCAGACACTCGGACCCTCCGCAGGGCGGGCCGCTTGAACTTGCCCCTCAGGTCCAGCACCTTGATGTTCAGGTCCTTAATCTGGGCGACAGAGCAGAAGAGAGACACACATTCTCTTCCAGTCAGTCACTTTGGCATTACCTATAACAGAGGTTTTCAACCAGGGGTCCGCGGCCCACTTGTGGTCCGTGAAGACATTGCTGGTGGTCTCTAACCATGGATTCAGTAATGTAGTTGCAATGAAGAAATCAGTGTTTTTATTCCGTGGTGGTCCTGGGGTTACGTAATAAGTCAGAATGGTGGTCCCTAGTCAACAATCAGTTGAAAACCCCTGACCTATAAGTTATAGGGTGCTAGAAATGTATTAGTGATGTATCAACGAGCTTTGATACACCCCTAGACTACAGTATATCCAAAAGGTGATGTCGTGCTGTATTTGTATCAAGAACTTCTACTGCAGCAACATATTGAAGCAACAATATGTTGGTGCAGGGAGGTGGTGGGAGAGAGACATAGTGTAGCAGAGTTAAAAAATAAAGTTAATAAGGCAAACAGGACACACGCACACTTCACAGAGAACAATTCAACACAAAAAATCATATTATGTCAGTATTATGATCAGTGTGCCATGATGGAGTGTAATGAGAGTGTGTGTGATGCATGGCCCTCCACACCTCTCTGGTGTTGTGCATGACTTTGGCCTCGATGTCGTATCTCTCCTCGTCCACCACGTCAACCTTGGCGTGCAGCTCTCGGCACAGGTCCTATAAGCAGAAACAACTGTGTGAACAATGTTGCCAAATGGGCAGTCCTCTTTCATCTTGCTTCTCACTATATTTCAATCCAAAACTCAGTACTACAGGACTGTATGTAGCTCTCTGTTTTAGGTGTAGTACGAGAGATGAAATGCGTGCGAAAGATGTGTCAATTCCCATGATGACTGCAGCAGATGATGGGACAGGTGTGGCACAGGTGTGGCACAGGTGTTACTCGGGTGTGACTCAGCCCATTCTGGTGTGATTAGGCAGAGCTGCCAACTCTCACACATTGAGAGTGAGATTCATTCATTTGATTGTCTCCACACGCTCTTACACCAATCAAATGCGTGAGGTTTGGCAGCTTTGGGTTAGGGC
>NW_027468837.1:28816461-28866461 GCF_046254945.1 Alosa pseudoharengus
TACAGTGCCCTGTGGGTCTGAGATACACCACGTGTCCAATCAGGCAAAGCCATAGCTTTTACACCAACACATTTAACCTTCGTGCCAGTTTTTTTTTTTCTTCTTCTTCTAAAATTTCAAAGGCCTTCAGGTATAGCAGACACCGCAATTTACGACCCTTATTTATGGATTTTAGATGAGGAATTCCTTTGTTCCAGCTGGATACAGTAATGTTCGGTAACACTCCATAATAAGGTGCCATAATAAATAGCAAACTAGTAATTACCTAACCCTTTGTTAATTGTTACTAACATATCTATTTGGCACAAGTTAATAGTTTTTTAATCATTAATTAAATATTAGTTGTTTGCATAAAATCTTTATGTTAATGTTTCAGCAAATCTATTAACTAATATTGTATTAATATGTGTTAATAGTTAACTAAATGTCTTTTTGGCACTAATTAACAGTTATTTCTTGCATCATTTATATGTTTATTTGCAAACTATATGTTAATAGAAAAGTTAATGACTTATTATTATTTAACTAATTGTTATTAAACTGTGCTTCTGCCTATCCCAATATGAACCGCTCTCCATAGGACCCTTACAATAGATAGATACTTTATTGATCCTCAAGGGGAAATTCAAGAAAAAAACACGGAGCTACCTTGACATGCTGCCACTGTTGTCGGTGCCGGAACCGCTTGCAATAAAGTTGGTTAAGCTTAATTAATATATTAGTAATATATAACTATCAGTATGGGGGACCCTTATAATAAAGTTGGTTACGCTTAATTAATATGTTAGTAGTATATAGCTATCAGTGTGGAGCCCCTTATAATAAAGTTGGTTAAGCTTAATTAATATATTAGTAATATATAACTATCAGTATGGGGGACCCTTATAATAAAGTTGGTTAAGCTTTATTAATATATTATTAATATATAACTAGTCAGACGGTGAAGGGACTGAGACCAAAACTGGCTTATCACATTTATTCCTTAAGGAAAAGTTAAAACAAAACAACAAGTAGTTGAATGGGCTATATTACATGCGTCATTTCTATACCATCACTGTCAGCCCTACTAGCAAGGGAGACATGCGACATGGAATGTTCAGGTGCACAGAACAACAGTTTATTAATATTCTGAGACTCACTAAACACTCACAGATGTAGACCATACGGAGGTAATGCATAAACATAATGCTAAACTAATGTACATTCATTTCCTGCTAGACTGATTTGCACTTTCCATGCACACTAAGCTAAACTACACTGAATGCATGGAAAGTTGCTAGCGGAATTTGAAGCTAGTCACGTTAGACTCAGGGCCCTATTTTATTGGTCTGAAACGGAAGTGTCTTCGCGCAAAACGCAAGTGACTTTGTGGGCGGATCTTGGGCGCTGATGCTATTTTACCGGCGGGATATTAGGGGAGTTCGACTTGCGGCAGATCTGTGCAGATCTGACTTGATGTGATGCATGCTGGGTTGAACACATAGACAGTAAAAGAAATGGACGAACAGACTCCGTCGTTTTCAATGGGAGGGCACTGAGTCAAATAGAACGATTTTTCAGTTGGTCCCCCCAGTACTGCGCAGACTCACACTTAACTTCGTGACGTTAGCCATCGAACTGAATCTTGTAACTCATATGATAGATACACAGAAATTCTTCTCACACTTCCTTCGCCTTCAAAGTCATCAAAGTTAAACATTTATTTATGTATTATCATCCTCACCAAGTCGAGTTAATGTTGAAGCTACCACACATGATCATCTTCAAAAACAGTCATGCTAAAACAAAACAAAGTTATAGCCTTGAAGCTAATCTTCTTTCCACTTTTCCGACCTACGGTCAATCCATCGAAAACCTCTGAAATGATTAGTGCCCTTTTTAAAAAAAATTAGGTTTACTTTTTTATTATTATTAGGTTCCCTCTGTGTAATGCTTTACCTTAACATACTGTCTATTATGCTAGGTTTTGCTTATGAGTTACCGTCAGACAGTAAGGTGGACTGAGCTTCTTATCCAAACAATACGGTTATCTCCCTACGGCGCGAAAGAGAGATTACGTCAAAGCTAGCTTCCCTCCAACCGAACAAGCTAACCGTTCTTCTTACGGGTAACCAACGTTACGGACGAGGTAGTGGAGTCTGTTTTGCCTTTGTAGTGTTTATGTGGATTACACAGAAGCTACAATATCGGCACAGGATATATGTTATATGAAGTTATGGTATTTCAAAAAAATCCTACAATGAATGGACTTCTATGGGAGTTAGCAGAGAGGTAGTCCCTCCAGCCTACGTCGATTCTTCTACTTCCGGGAATTCGCCTGCCCCCTTGGTTGAACCAGAGAATGTCTAATAAGGGGAGAACTGCCACTCTCGGAAAACTTCCGGTTTCTGAACTGGTTGCAGTTCCTTCTGTGGTTCCACATGAGGGCGCTCGTCCACGAGTGCAGAATGCATAGAGGTCTATGGAGCTGTACCCCTCAAAATCCACTTTTCTCGGGATATAATTTTTTTTGAAGCAATTTGAGTATTGTATTCGAAAGGGGAGGGAAAGAAAATACACTTGGTTGAGTATTATATTTTTTAAAGTCACTTAATTGTTCTAAAAAGCCTTTCAAATGTGTCAATGACGTCATTCATTAGCACAATGCTAGCGTGTTATGTGCAACAACGACCCAACCTGTAAGAAATCAAAAGGACATAAGTACTCGTTCATTCAACTTTTGACCTATAACCCATGTTGAAGTTATACAAACTACAATCAAATCTGAGAACCATTGACTCCCATTCATTCTGCACTCATGGCGATCGCCCCCAGTGGAACTCTGGTGGAACTGCATCCAAAATTCGGTACAATGGGACTTAATACAGAGTGGCAAGGCTCTCCGTAGACGGGCTCTGGTTGAACACAATGCATACTGGGATGGACGCAATGCATACTGGTTAGAAATTCTGTCCGACTTCTGTCAGCCGGGGAGGGACTTACCACCGTGACACCATGTCACATGGCCTTAAAATATCGCGGGAGTCTTACCTAGCTGTTCATGGGCTTCGTAAAAACCTTTCTCCGAGTGAAAACATCATCATTCCGCGTCATTCACGTCACTTAGGGCTGTATTTTCGGTCACCAGCGCATGGCGTAAAGTTCGTTATTCACTGGCGCGAAGTTGAATTCGTTATTTTGCACCTTTATTTTTTAAGCATTGCGCCCAGGGGTGTGGCAATTAACAACCTAGGGAGGGACCTGGCGCATTGTCTAAAAATCGCTATCATACACCACCTAAACCTGGTCAGAAGTCAATGGCGAGTTGTTCATATGCTATTTTAAGAGCGCATGTCAACAGTCATATTGGCAGGTGCACGCACCATCCTTCTATCATTCATGAACGCACACCAGCGCACGTCCATGCAAAGCATTACAAATTGCACGATTACAATGGTAAACATAATTAGAATAAAGATATTACGAAATACTGTACATCTCATGATGAGTAGTTATTCACCATCATTTGCAAATTGGTAATGACGGTTAAAAGTGATTAGGGGAGAGGCGAGAGACACATATGGAGCACAGCTGAAGACGCACTGTCACGAGATATAAGCAACTCCTCTGCAGGATAAATGTTGTTTTATTCAGTCATTTGAGCAACATTAGGGTAAGTGTTGCTTTTTCCAGCCTATGTTTTCGATGGTAACCCATTGTCAGTCAATAGTGAAAGTAACTGCATATAACTGTCTTGTCGTTGACTGACTCCTTGGTGAAGTTAGTTTCACTTTGCCAATGAGTTCAAATAATAGACGAGTGCAAATGCGTGAAGGCTATGCTAGGTTTTAGTAAAGCATGGTTTAAGAATGACTATTCCATACGGTCTCGCAAGCAGCCTCCTTCAAATGCGCCGTTGAATGCCAAAATACCGATGCATTTATTTGACATATCGCGCGTTGCGCCGTTAAAGGGAATGACAGATGTCATTCTCATTGGTTTAAAATGATGTTACGCCCCAAACACACCCATATGACTGATTAAAAGACCTAGGAACACCTTGTTACGCCATGCGCTCCACTTTTGAGAACGAAAACCCTCCCAATGTGAACTGGACATCCTACTAAATTTGAATAGACTTTTGACGAGTGACGATGCACTTTAGAATGTCATGATAGGGCCCTTAATGTGTGAGTCAGAGGTCGGAAACTGGGGCTAGATTTTGCTAACAGAGTTGCCCAGTTAGGGGCTCGTCATCACTTTTGTCGTCACGTTGTAGTTCGTTTGTAGTCCATGTGGCCTTTCATGTCCAACAGTTTTAATGTGAACTTGGGAATTTGCCCTTTTTATCACTTGAAAAGCTGCATATCTTTCTTTCACGAGCATCTTACACTATATTTTAAGCAAATACAGTTGTTTGTTTAGGATTAGTGAGTGTATGTTTTAACCTTTGTTGTGGCATCCGTGTTTGTCACACATTCGATGGCTAAGCACTTGAACACTTGCTGTCGGAAAAACAAAGTAGCCATGGGGGCGGTCCTTGTCATTCCGAGGTGCTCTGAATGCACCCTCAGCCGAAGTCAAACAAGCCTATTGACTGTTGCGCCCGACGCAAATCTAAAATGGGGTGGTCTGAAGTAGCTACATTAATCATGGGTGTGGTTTGGGCGTAACGTGCAATAAACCAATCAGAGGGTCATCTCACATTCCCTTTAACAACAGGCACGCTTGTTCCATAGCTGATTGCTATTATGGTGGCGTATTTGCCAGGCGCAGCCAGGAGCGTTCACAGCGCTATAATCACTGTTCAGTTGGGAACAGTTAGCTATTGATTTTTCATCTTGACAAAATGTAATACAGAATTGTCACAAAGACATACTTTCCGATGTTTTGGGATCATTCTCACTGAATCACGAGGTTATGAATGCATGGTGATATATTTGCAATGTACAATGTAATCTAACATTACCCCTCTATAGACAATGCATATCTTCCGTCAGTTAATCTCTTCTCTCCCGTACTGCCGCTTGGGCATTTGGGTTAAATAGCATCGGCATGCAGTTCAACATCACGTCTCCTTAAGTCCTCTAACATTTCCTAATTTATGTCATCAACACATCAGTGATTCGTGAAAATGTGTACTCTAGATTTATGCCTATTTTTTCACATGGACACCACACTGATTTCCCTCGAGTGGTAATATTTTTCTTTGAAATTATGTATGGTTTACAGAAATGGGAACTACATTGTATAGATGAGAGGAGCTAAGTGTGCGTTGCGCAGCACAGGCGGCCAAGCAAGGGCTTCGTTTAAGTTGACCTAACTTTCAACTCTGCACAGTATCCCATTAACTGCGTGACAGTAGACTATTTACAATATTTTCTGTAAAGCAGAGTTTGTAAACACATCATCATCAACTTAATTCACGCACAACATTTATTTGAGCAGGAGAGAGAACAATGAATGGATGCAGCAACTACAGAAATTGTACAGAAATTGTAACCATAGGCTGCTGCTTTCTTGTACTATCTGTTGCTGGTTAACAGCACATGAAAAGCTGATTTAAGCTAATTCATTAACTCAAGACTTCAAGGCCATCATGGATATAAAACGTTTTTTAAAAATAACGAAAGGATGGAGGGAATTAGCAAAGCTTGGAGTTATTTCAGATGGGCTACAACAAGGTAGCCAAAATTATGGTGCTTAAAACCTTATACAACGGTAAATTGGAACAAAACTAAAAGTAACTTTAGCCTTTATAGGGCTGTAGCCTATAAAGTTGTCCAGATGAATAGGTCGTAACTAGAAATGCAATTCCAAGGAATTACCAGTGCATGAAAATGCTAAAGTTGTGATGTAAAATATCATGTATAGTTAAAACAGATAATACAGCGATGGTTACTACGGTGATGCTAGGATAGACATGGTGGTTGCATAGCTTAATAAAAGTTGATAGTTTAAAAGTAGACTGTTTAACCCTTAGAACCCTAAGCTGTTTTTAGGGCATTTTCACTACCTTTATTCATAAGGATTTATTCTGGTCATTGTAAGTGCCACACACATATATTATATATTGTTTTTTTCAGGAGAGTTTAGGCTATTCAGATCTGCCATCATTTCATGTATTAATACTAGCATTGATTTTATTTTGATTTTTAAAGAATTAAAATATAAAAAGTGTATTATAAAAATTCTTATAATTCGACATGTATCTCACCACTGCAAGCTCACAGCTCTACATGCATTTCATGTGTGTGTAGGGCAGACTGTCCTGAATCGGGCAATATAATTGCCATGTTGGAGGGATACTCTGGGGCTGAGCAATTTACAGAAATATTTGCTGTGTGATTTACGGAAATAAATGCCATTTTTTATTTAGTGATGAAAAATGACCTTTCTGCGCTCCATATCTGTGACACGAACTGATCTGACCTGACTTGACCCGAGGTTGCCTGTTAGCCTGCGTGCCTGTGTGTATGCAGTCATAATAATTCTCAACTCTTTACTGCATTGCCATGAACAAAGTAAAGGCAAAAAAGGTGTTTATTTGTTGAACAAATTGGGATGCAATGTGAGCCTTGAATTGGATGCCATGCAGGAATTTGCTAGGATCTCAAAACCGGAATATGAACATGCTTTGCCATAGAGAAACACATGATAGCATTGGATTATAAACATGCTTTGCCACAAGAACAGACAAAAACGTGGGGTAAGTCCAGCTATATGAAGTTATTATTTTGCTGTCACTTCGTCTGTTTTATAACCCAGAAGGATGTACTTGGTATCAAATGATAGCTCTGTGTCTCCTCTTTCATCTGACATGCGTGGCATATCTATGCGATCACGGGTTCGCGAGTAATTCAAACTAGAGTAATGTGTGTGCAGGTGAATGCAGAGAAGTATAGACTGTAAATATGATGCAATTTGATTTAATTTCATGATTTTTTTAAATTTTCATACTTGATCGTACAGACAAGTGTGTAGTCTCGTTGGAAAGCCCCACTTCTGCTCTGTCGTGCAATAAAGGTTTCATCTCGCTGCGATGAACCGTTCCGGAGCAATGTAACAGAGAAGAAAGGGGGTGTTTTTTGACGCACTTTGCGTCAATCGGGTTCTAAGGGTTAAAAGCTGAATGTAGATAGTTTAAAAGTTGTTGATAGACAGCTAGTTTAATAGATAGTTTAATGATAGTTTGAAAGTAGACCTTTTAAAAGTTGAAGGTAAATAGTTTAAAAGTTGTTGACAGACTGGAAGTTGAATGAATGTTGATATTCAAATAGTTTAATGGCTGTGTATAGGTAGATATTTGACGATAACTGAAAGTTGGAATGGCTCTAATGTTTGCTAGCAGTTATGCTAAGATTTTTAACTATGCTAACCATGCTACTTAGCTAATGTTTTATAGCAGTGCTAGCAATGCTAACCTGCTAACCATGCTACTTAGTTAACGTTTCTAGCAGTTTAATGAATGTTGATATTCAAATAGTTTAATGGCTGTGTATAGGTAGATATTTGACGATAACTGAAAGATAACTGAAATGCTAACATGCTAACTATATTAACCATGTGACTTAGCTAACCAAGCTTATCATTTTTAGTAGTTATGTTAACTATGCTAACTAACATACTAACAATGCTAACATGCTAACTATGTTAACCATGCTACTATGTTAAGCATGCTAACTATGTTAACCATGTTACTTAGCTAACTTAGCTAATCATTTTTAGCAGTTATGCTAACTATGCTAACTAGCATGCTAACATGTTAGCATGCTAACTATGCTAACCATGTGACTTAGCTAACCTAGCTAATCATTTTTAGCAGTTTTGTTAAAAATGCTAACAATGTTAACATGCTAACTTTATTACCCATGCTAACTAGCTACAGTGGGTAGGAGTCATAGTTGATGAAAAGTGTTGACATAGTTGAAGACAAAGTTAAAAGTTGTTGATAGACAGCTAGTGAATGTATATAGTTTAAAAGTTTAACAGTTGAATGTAGATAGTTTAAAAGTTGATAGACAGCTAGTTTAATAGATAGATAGTTTAATGATAGTTTAAAAGTAGACCGTTTAAAAGTTGAATGTAAAAAGTTCAGCAGTTTAATGGGTTACATTGTTTAACAGTGGATTATTGTAGTGAGGACTTTTATTTTGAAACAGTTTTGGGCAGAGGAAACAGTTGAATAGGATGTGTAATCTTAATTGACCTAGATTGTATGCTTAAAGCCTGAGGCTGCAGGTGGCCTGAACACCTGCCATAGGATTCTAATTGCTTAATGGCCGTATTATGATGTCATAATCGGCAACGTTAAGTCTATGGGGATTTTTAAAAAGTTTTTCTTTAATAGTTTAAAAAGTATAAAAGTTTCAAAGTTGAAAAGACATAGCAACCCGATCTGTTTGAAGACCTACGTTACAAAGTTTGAATGAAGTTTCTAAGTTAAACTGTTCAAGAGAAATTGCGTATGGAAAAAGTGGTAAGCGGAATAATAATAATAAGAAGCCTAGGAAGAACAGTACAGTGCATTTTCTTGCACTGTAATTAGGCGTTGTTGTAAAGATATTGCATGTAGATGTTGTACTTTATAGGCTACTAAATATTTAGGTCACCAATGCACGAACAAAACCGGGAAATGGACAAATATTATCAAGGCTTTGAATGTTTCCGTCTGTGCATGGGTGTCTGTAGATTGGTGTGCAACGCATTCATTCATGCAGGCCTGTGGTCATGCATGCGCCCTTAAAATAGCATCTGCATTTTCGTCACAGACTTTAGACCAGGGGCCTGTACTACGAAGGGAGCTTAACCTACCCAGATGTAACCCAGGGTTACTTTGTTAAACCAGGGTTGACAAAACCTGGTTATCTTAAGTGGTGTTAATCGGTACTACGACGCTGATTATGAAGTTGATTTGTTGAGCCGGGGTTAACCTGTGCGCGTTCACATAAAAGGGGCGGGTTGCAGCACAAGTCACCACTTTCAATGATGACGCGATCACCTTATTTTACGGATGAGGAATGCACAATTATTATGACAAGTTATGAGGAATTAAAACCCACTCTACGACAAAAATCAAATACGTCGGCAGTGAGCAAAGCAAGGCTGTTGGCAACGTATTACAGATTGGGTAGCCTAAATGCCTAAAAGTAAAGTTTTATTCCCACATGTTCTTCAAATATGCGTTACGGAGGATTAGTAGCTTACGGAATGTCTGAAATGAGTTGAAATAATTAATAGCCTAATTTGAGTTCATAGAAAGGCCTACAGATGCAACCCAATTCAGAAGTGGGCATATAGATTACAGTAATAAGGATAATTGAATGTTTAAGTAGCCCCCATTGACTGATTTAGTGTAGCCTATGCCTAATCCTGTGAACATTTCAGATGCAACACCATTGCCAAACGCACATGGCAGGTGAAAATGAAACACAAAAACATTATTCAGAATAGCCTAGTAGGTTTATATAGATTAATATTTCTTTATTATGAAAACATGTAGGCCTAGCTTATAGCCTTCACTTGGCCTCTGCTTTACAGCTAACAAGAAACAGGTGTCTTCGAGGAGGAAAGGCACCAGAGTGTTTTACAGTAGCAGAGGAGTTGGCCATCGCAAATAATAGTGGAAGGCCGATTATGGAGGGGGTTGAGGGAGGCATTCGGTCAGATTCTGGTGCTGTGGAAATGTGTAGCCTTTATGTGCAGGGTACAGTAATATGACATTCAATTCAACAAGTTTAAAAAGTATAAAAGTTTCAAAGTTGAAAAGACATAGCAACCTGATCTGTTTGAAGACCTACGTTACAAAGTTTGAATGAAGTTTCTAAGTTAAACTGTTCAAGAGAAATTGCGTATGGAAAAAGTGGTAAGCGGAATAATAATAATAAGAAGCCTAGGAAGAACAGTACAGTGCATTTTCATGCACTGTAATTAGGCGTTGTTGTAAAGATATTGCATGTAGATGTTGTACTTTATAGGCTACTAAATATTTAGGTCACCAATGCACGAACAAAACCGGGAAATGGACAAATATTATCAAGGCTTTGAATGTTTCCGTCTGTGCATGGGGTGTCTGTAGATTGGTGTGCAACGCATTCATTCATGCAGGCCTGTGGTCATGCATGCGCCCTTAAAATAGCATCTGCATTTTCGCCACAGACTTTAGACCAGGGGTATGTACTACGAAGGGAGCTTACCCAGATGTAACCCAGGGTTACTTTGTTAAACCAGGGTTGACAAAACCTGGTTATCTTAAGTGGTGTTAATCGGTACTACGACGCTGATTATGAAGTTGATTTGTTGAGCCGGGGTTAACCTGTGCGCGTTCACATAAAAGGGGCGGGTTGCAGCACAAGTCACCACTTTCAATGATGACGCGATCACCTTATTTTACGGATGAGGAATGCACAATTATTATGACAAGTTATGAGGAATTAAAACCCACTCTACGACAAAAATCAAATACGTCGGCAGTGAGCAAAGCAAGGCTGTTGGCAACGTATTACAGATCGATCGGGTAGCCTAAATGCCTAAAAGTAAAGTTTTATTCCCACATGTTCTTCAAATATGCGTTACGGAGGATTAGTAGCTTACGGAATGTCTGAAATGAGTTGAAATAATTAATAGCCTAATTTGAGTTCATAGAAAGGCCTACAGATGCAACCCAATTCAGAAGTGGGCATATAGATTACAGTAATAAGGATAATTGAATGTTTAAGTAGCCCCCATTGACTGATTTAGTGTAGCCTATGCCTAATCCTGTGAACATTTCAGATGCAACACCATTGCCAAACGCACATGGCAGGTGAAAATGAAACACAAAAACATTATTCAGAATAGCCTAGTAGGTTTATATAGATTAATATTTCTTTATTATGAAAACATGTAGGCCTAGCTTATAGCCTTCACTTGGCCTCTGCTTTACAGCTAACAAGAAACAGGTGTCTTCGAGGAGGAAAGGCACCAGAGTGTTTTACAGTAGCAGAGGAGTTGACCATCGCAAATAATAGTGGAAGGCCGATTATGGAGGGGGTTGAGGGAGGCATTCGGTCAGATTCTGGTGCTGTGGAAATGTGTAGCCTTTATGTGCAGGGTACAGTAATATGACATTCAATTCAACAAGTTTGTTAAAATGGTGATTTTTATTTATTAGGCCTACTGTAGGCTATGTCCGATTTATTTTAGGCTATTGCTCAGATGTTCAGCATAGGCCTATGTCCAATTTATTTTAGGACATACAGTAGGCTATTCTTGCATCACCGATTGAATACATGAATGTCCACGTAGGCTACGGGCATTGCTATGAGACATCTTCCTAGATCATCTGACAAAGATAACGAATTCCCTCGGCTGACAATCTATATCTTCATAGAGAATATCGTCCGGGTAGGCTATATTTTCTGGCGGTCTCTAAAACCCCTGCGAAGAGAGTCCCTCACGATTTGGGCTCCAATGTCGTATGGATCATCCAGGTACGCCGACATGTCTCGGGAGAAATTGTTAGTGGAGGGGTGGTACTTATAAAGGGTGTGGTTAACGGAAAACTCGGGTTAACCAAGAACATAACCTGCTCGGAGCAGGTTTGAGATGCAGCGTAAATTGCCATGGCAGCATACCTCGGTTAAAACCTATCCACCTTTCGTAGTACGGGTTAATCGGGAAGTTACGCCACACGTGATCAAGTTACTCTCGAACTTACCCAGATAAGCCAGAAACCCCGCTTTGTAGTACAGGCCCCTGCAGTTCCCGGTCTGTGGCGGAATTGTTTTCTGAAACTGCAAAATATCAACAGTGAACGTTTGCGCCGGAACACGCCCCGTCTTTTTGCTGAACCGCCCCCGTGGGCGCAATCGAATTCCCTAATTTACAGGCATGTACCTGTGGAGGGAAAATTCCAATATGCGCTGACTGCAAAATAGGAAAGACAAACGCGCGAGTATACAAAGTCAATTGCGCCGGGACGGAAGATAGAGCCCTCAGTGTGTATGAACTTGTGGTCATAATGAAAACATTAATAAACGTTCTCTAAGTTGCTAGAATTGCACCCAAATCTTAACAATACATGTAAAGTAACATAATACAGGTGGTATATCAAAGTTTTCGGTAACACTCCATAATAAGGTGCCATAATAAATAGCAAACTAGTAATTACCTAACCCTTTGTTAATTGTTACTAAAATATCTATTTGGCACAAGTTAATAGTTTTTTCATCATTAATTAAATATTAGTTGTTTGCATAAAATCTGTATGTTAATGTTTTAACAAATCTATTAACTAATATTGTATTAATATATGTTAATAGTTAACTAAATATATTTTTGCCACTAATTAACAGTTATTTCTTACATCATTTAAATGTTAAATGTTTATTTATTATTATTTACAAACTATATGCTAATATAAAAGTTAATGACATATCATTATTTATCTAGCTTTTATGATTAGCTTTGTTGAGAATTTATGGAATTTATGGTTTATGGCTTTATGGTCTTGTGGGGTGCATACGGCACCCTACTGCCAGTGGTTGGTTGTGTGAGAGTTTGCGCTCCTCTTCTTCCACTTCATCCTTATTGGATACCTTTGTGGTTGGCTGTCCTGTAATTGGTGACTCTCTGTCTAGTCTTTGAAAGTAGTGTACTCTTTGCCTTTGGAAGTACTATTTGGTTGCTGCTTGGATTTGGTGAAATTTAGGGGAGGGGTGTAACAGAGTTAGAAATGTAGTTTGTTTGTATGTGATGTAATTAAGCAGCTTTATTGATATTGGTGTTTTGGAGCCCCCTTTGGAGAAACGCTATACTGCAGTTCTGCTGCGTTTTGTCCTTGTATTGTTGCCATAGCCGTTCAGAAGCGGTATGCTTTGCATTGGGTAGGTTGACTCATAGATATATATAGAACACTAGATGTCTTACGGCGGCGTCCAGAACGTCCGCAGAGGTCGGCCATCTTACTACAGTCAAGCTTTCTGTCAGAATCTGTGGAACCTGAGGCAAACTGAGGTAAGGTCCGTGATCTGCACAAACATAAATACTCTTATCTCGCTGACATTTTGATGGATTTACAAACAGTTTGGTTTCTTAAAAACGTTATTAGCGTGGTTATAATCCTGGATGCCTGAAGATGTTAAAATCGCAGTTTTTCTCTTCTAAAAACGACTTAATCGTGCAGCTTAGTTGTGTATCGTGGCTAGGCTAGCTAGCACACAATCATTTTACATTGATGGGAGAGGCAGAATTGGTCTTTATTTTCAATATAACTGAAGCTGCTCATGGTTTTTATTTTCGGGTTGGTTTGTTAAAAACATCTTACATCATGATTTCTACAGGAAATTGCTGACATAAGATGCCAGACTTTTGTGCAGCCTATGGATGCGCTAATCGACGTTGTCTGGAAGTGAGAACCCGTGGGATTACCTTTCACCGGTAAGATATTAGCACATTATTATGATTTATTTTTAGGATAATCGTTAGTTACTTAACGTTAGTGGAAGTATGTTCTATACAGGTTATGTTACACAGGAACAGCGGGGTTATGACAATAGTATTAATATATTGTTGTTTTACTTCACACAAAAAGATGACCCAAATGAGCTCGACTGAGGAGATATTGGAAGTTGGGCGGATTTAGCTAACATATCTAGCAGCTCGCCCACTGTTTAATTACTGTCTTAATTTTTCCCGCATGTGAGCGATGGAGAATATGATCGCTATATTATTACGGACAGTAGAATAAAGGCTATAAGACTAACGTTAGTGTCACTGACATCGGAGTCGGAAAACTGGGTTGCGATTCAGTGTAAAGCCCGTCTCCTCCAAACTAAACATTAAGTGGCGTCTCTTCGGAGACGTCATTTTCTTGATCTGGCTGCCTGCCTGAGGTAATCGAATGATAGAGGAAGAGGCTGAAAGTTGCAACAAAGTACTGCGGCGGGAAACATTGGAAGTATGTAACTACTGTAATGAAAGCCTAGAACAACCATATATATGCCGCATTGGCTACTGGAAACAAGAAATGCGGCCACCATCTTGGACCGGTCATACTCCTCCTTGCAAAATAGCAGAAGACACCAGATGGCAGAGCACTGTGCAGCATATTCCTGCTCAAATCGGCGGACCATCGCAAACAGGGCTCGGGCGATTACTTTTCACAAGTAAGATTTAACATTACCATACTATTGTATTGTACTATTGAACTAGTGTTCTATATATATCTATGGGTTGACTCAGAGCCCGTCTACGGAGAGCCTTGCCACTCCGTATTAAGTCCCATTGTACCGAATTTTGGTTGCAGTTCCACCATATTTCCACTGGGGGCGATCGCCATGAGTGCAGAATGAATGGGAGTCAATGGAGCTAGACGGCTAAATTTGTCTCTTTCACCTGATTGTCGTTGACAAATCTCAGATTTGATTGTAGTTTGTATAACTTCAACATGGGTTATAGGTCAAAAGTTGAATGAACGAGTACTTATGTCCTTTTGATTTCTTACAGTTTGGGTCGTTGTTGCCCATAACACGCTAGCATTGTGCTAATGAGTGACGTCATTGACACGTTTGAAAGGCTTTTTAGAACAATTGTGTGACTTTAAAAAATATAATACTCAACCAAGTGTATTTTCTTTGCCTCCCCTTTCGAATACAATATTCAAATTACTTGAAAAAAAATTATATCCCGAGAAAAGTGGATTTTGAGGGGTACAGCTCCATAGACCTCCATGCATTCTGCACTCGTGGACGAGCGCCCTCATTTGGAACCACAGAAGGAACTGCAACCAGTTCAGAAACCGGAAGTTTTCCGAGAGTGGCAGTTCTCCCCTTATTAGACATTCTCTGGTACGGTACAGTCAGAGCCCGTCTACGGAGAGCCTTGCCACTCCGTATTAAGTCCCATTGTACCGAATTTTGGTTGCAGTTCCACCAGATTTCCACTGGGGGCGATCGCCATGAGTGCAAAATAAATGGGAGTCAATGGAGCTAGACGGCTAAATTTGTCTCTTTCACCTGATTGTCGTTGACAAATCTCAGATTTGATTGTAGTTTGTATAACTTCAACATGGGTTATAGGTCAAAAGTTGAATGAACGAGTACTTATGTCCTTTTGATTTCTTACAGTTTGGGTCGTTGTTGCCCATAACACGCTAGCATTGTGCTAATGAGTGACGTCATTGACACGTTTGAAAGGCTTTTTACAACAATTAAGTGACTTTAAAAAATATAATACTCCACCAAGTGTATTTTCTTTGCCTCCCCTTTCGAATACAATATTCAAATTACTTGAAAAAAAATTATATCCCGAGAAAAGTGGATTTTGAGGGGTACAGCTCCATAGACCTCCATGCATTCTGCACTCGTGGACGAGCGCCCTCATGTGGAACCACAGAAGGAACTGCAACCAGTTCAGAAACCGGAAGTTTTCCGAGAGTGGCAGTTCTCCCCTTATTAGACATTCTCTGGTTGACTGTATAAAGCACTCCCCACTTTTGTAACTGTGAAATGTTGTTTAAGTTGAAAACTTTGATATACCACGTGTATTATGTTACTTTACATGTATTTTTAAGATTTGGGTGCAATTCTAGCGACTTAGAGAACGTTTATTAATGTTTTCATTATGACCACGAGTTCATACACACTGAGTCTAACGTGACTAGCTGTAAACTCCGCTAGCAACTTTCCATGCATTCAGTGTAGTTAAGCAGTTCAGCTTAGTGTGCATGGAAAGTGCAATTCAGTCTAGCAGGAAATGAATGTACATTTAGTTTAGCATTATGTTTATGCATTACCTCCGTATGGTCTACGTCTGTGAGTGTTTAGGGAGTCTCAGAATATTAATAAACTGTCGTTCTGTGCACCTGAACATTCCATGTCTCCCTTGCTAGTAGGGCTGACAGTGATGGTATAGGAATGATGCATGTAATATAGCCCATTCAACTACTTGTTGTTTTGTTTTAACTTTTCCTAAAAGAATAAATGTGATAAGCCAGTTTTGGTCTCAGTCCCTTCACCATCTGACTATAGTTATATATTACTAATATATGAATTAAGCTTAACCAACTTTATTATAAGGGGCTCCACACTGATAGCTATATACTACTAATATATTAATAAAGCTTAACCAACTTTATTATAAGGGTCCCCCATACTGATAGTAATATATTACTAATATATTAATTAAGCTTAACCAACTTTATTATAAGGGACCCCACGCTTATAGCTATATACCACTAATATATTAATTAAGCTTAGCCAACTTTATTGCAAGCGGTTCCGGCGCTGACAACAGTGGCAACATGTCAAGGTAGCTCCATGTTTTTTTCTTGAATTTCCCCTTGGGGATCAATAAAGTATCTATCTATCTATCTATTGCAAGGGTCTTATGGAGAGTGGTTCATATTGGGATAGGCAGAAGCACAGTTTAATAACAATTAGTTAAATAATAATATGTCATTAACTTTTCTATTAACATATAGTTTGCAAATAAACATTAAACATTTAAATGATGTAAAATATAACTGTTAATTAGTGCCAAAAATACATTTAGTTAACTATTAACACATATTAATGCAATATTAGTTAATAGATTTGCTAAAGCATTAACATACAGTTTTAATGCAAACAACTAATATTTAATTAATGATGAAAAAACTATTAACTTGTACCAAATAGATATGTTAGTAAGAATTAACAAAGGGTTAGGTAATTACTAGTTTGCTATTTATTATGGCACCTTATTATGGAGTGTTACCAAGTTTTCAACTTAAACAACATTTTACAGTTACAAAATTAAAACAAAGAGGGGAGAGCTTTATACAGTCAACCTACGCAATGCAAAGCATACCGCTTCTGATCGGCTATGGCAACAATACAAGGACAAAACGCAGCAGAGCTGCAGTATAGCGTTTCTCCAAAGGGGGCTCCAAAACACCAATCTCAACAAAGCTGCTTAATTACGGCGAAAATCACATACAAACACTAAACTACATTTCTAACTACATTTCTACACCCCCCTCCCCTGAATTTCACCAAATTCAAGCAGCAACCAAATAGTACTGCAAAGGCAAAGAGTACACTACTTTCAAACTCTAGACAGAGTCACCAATTACAGGACAGCCAACCACAAAGGTATCCAATAAGGATGAAGTGGAAGAAGAGGAGCGCAAACTCTCACACAACCAACCACTGGCAGTCGGGTGCCTTATACACCCCACAAGACCATAAAGCCATAAACCATAAATTCCATAAATTATCCACAAAGCTAATCAGAAAAGCTAGATAAATAATAATATGTCATTAACTTTTATATTAGCATATAGTTTGTAAATAAACATTTAACATTTAAATGATGTAAGAAATAACTGTTAATTAGTGCTAAAAATATATTTAGTTAACTATTAACATATATTAATACAATATTAGTTAATAGATTTATTAAAACATTAACATACAGATTTTATGCAAACAACTAATATTTAATTAATGATGAAAAAACTATTAACTTGTGCCAAATAGATATTTTAGTAACAATTAACAAATATTAACAAAGGGTTAGGTAATTACTAGTTTGCTATTTATTATGGCACCTTATTTTGGAGTGTTACCCAATGTGCTTCTGAACTCTGTGGGTTTATCTGGAATATTATGGGTTTTATGACTGCACAAGCACACACGCACACGCACACACACGCACACACACACGCACACATACACACACAGAGAGAAAGAGTGAGAGAGAGAAACACAATATATAGTGTATAACTGCTTTGGCAATATAAGTGAGCTTGTCATGCCAATAAAGCATTTTTGAATTTGAATTTGAGAGAGTGAAACACAAAGACACACAGAAACACACACACACATGTCACAACACAAGACAGATAGAAACACATATAAACTTACTGAGAGATACACAGCGGACAAGGCTTAGTTTGTGAGCATGAATGTCTTCTCCCTGTCCGTGTGGCTAAGTAATATGTGGTAGACCACCACCCAAGAGATAAAGTAAACAAAGCACACACACACACACTGGTTGATTAATATATTAGCTGCAGACATTGCTAATCTTATTGAAAGGCTGAGAAGAATGCAATTCTGAGTGTACTGCTGGCAATGGCCTGTTAACTAAACATAGAGTGCTCAGCCAGCTGATGCTGCCACTCTGCCTTTTGTTATCTTTGTGTCTCTCAATCTGTGTTTGTGTGTGTGTGTGTGTGTGTGAAAGAGAGAGAGAGAGAGAAAGAGAGAGAGAGAGACAGTCTCCTGTGAGCCTCTTCACCACCACATCAGCATCACTTTGCCGAGAAGACAGCACTTGATTTGATTTGTCCTGACAACATTTTACCCTCTCATTTGTACTGGTCACTTTCCCAGTACCTCTGAAGTTGTCCCTTCAGAGAAAACAGAGTTTGAAGCACTCCGTAGGCAGCACCAGGTGACTCACCACGGCTGAGAGCACAGCTGACTGGCACACCTGAGCCCAATGAGGAGTTTCATCTACAGAGCTACTTCAGAGCCGCACACAATGTTAACCTGACAGTAGGTGTGCCATGATTTACATTAGATTAATGACTTTATTACCAGAGCATGCTGGGTGTTGCTCTACTACCGGATGGTCTAATCCAGTTGTGCGTTTCTCAAAACCATAGTTGCTAATCTGTTAGCAACTTACCGGTAGTTGGTTGGCTTTGGGAAATTGCATTGCAACCAACAAAGTGGCTAACTTAGTAACTATGGTTTTGGTAAACACGGCCCTGAGCGGTAGAGAAAAGAGTGGTGACACTCCCATAAAATACTGTGGAAAAAGATGACAGCGCTTTTCCATGCCAGTTACCAGGTTATGGGAGTTTTGGAACTGAAAACGGCCAATCACTTGGTCAGTAGTCATTGTCAATGAGTTACTAGATCACCGGTCCAGCATCCAGAAATACATACATCATGTATTTCATCCTGTGTTTTTCATGTGTTCTTTGGAGTAAATCAGTGCTAATCTCAGGATCTGGCAGCACAGCTGTGCATTGGCAGTGGCACCACCCGGAAAGGCACTGTGGCACTGTCTGGTTTCACAGACACAGACTGCACATGCATTCATTCACACACTTACTGACTCACTTACTCATCATTTGCTCACTTACTAACTCACTCACACACTTACCTACTCTCTCTCTTTCACACACACACACACATGTTGTGCATGTCAGTGCTGATTTATGTTCCCTGAGCTGCAGTGATCCTGGGCAGCTGTAATTCTCTTATATATGGCAGCTAGATTAGCTGGGACCGGCTCTCTCCATCTGACCCCTCCCTGGAAACTAGACCCCCACCTAATCACCCTCCCACCGCCAACACCGACTATTTACTTAAGGGGTGGAGGGATTAAGGTAGTCAAGCCCTTTCATACAAATGCTATTTTTAAAATAGCATATTTGAAGGTTGCAAACTACTACTGTAATTATTTTACATTGAGCATTGAGAGAGGAGAAAAGGGGCCTTATGAGAGAAAGAAAGTAAGAAAAAGAGACAGAGAACATTGACAGATATAAGGTGTGGTGAGTGAGGCTTTGACAGACATAAAGTGAGATTACAAGTGAGGTTTTGAAAATGTGACTAAGCTATGGAGATTATTAAAACTATAAACACAAATAAATTCCATACAGTGCAAACTCTTGAAGGATATCAACACATGACGTGAATGATAGTGTCACTGCAAGAAGCTGCTTATAAGGGCGCCCTCTAATGGACAATTTGAATACTGAATCAATACTTTACATTACATTTAGCAGACACTTCTTGACCAAAGTGACTTACATATGTCATCTGTATTAGAAAGGATCACATTGTCCCCGGAGCAACTTGGGGTTAAGTGCCTTGCTCAAGGGCACAACGGTGGAAGCCGGGAATTGAACCGACAACTTTCAGGCTATACTGCACGCTAGCCCAGCTCCTTAACCACTACACTACCACCGCCTGTAGTCTGCCAACTTCATGTTATCATCGTTTGTGAGAAGATGTGCTGTGATGTCATCACTATGAGCCCATGTCCCTCTGTCCCCAAACAACCCCTGTCCCAGCCCACCCCGGAGATGATCCTTGAGGCCGGCAGAGACAGATCCTCATTGTCAGGGACACAGTCTCCACTGTGTGTGTCAGGGCGCTTGGCTGGGTTTGTGTCGTGGTAGAGACAAGAATGATCTCAGACAGTCTTAGGATGACAAGATGCATTTATCTCACTGACCAAAGCAAACAGTCATGCCAACCAAGCACAGAGAGACAAAAAAAAAAGATGGAATAATATTAATCATAATAAAACAATATTGTTTACTGAAACAACAGCAGTGCAACAGATATTCATTTCTCTTGAAGCGTCTTGTCCCGCTGTAACTTAAAGAACACTGCCTAAAGCATGTAAGACTTGAACATTTCTTATTTACTGAAAATCAAAGAGACTTTGATGCTTTTGAGTCTCGGTCATTGCAGCCGGCGCCTCTGCACTGTGTGTGTCTTTCACTGAGGAGCTGACCGATACGCCGCTCAGCTAAGTAAACACCGAAAGCAGGCTTCCACACAAAGAGCCTTTCAGGCACACACAGATGGAGGTGACCAGGCTCCACAGCAAAGAGAAAAACGTTGCATATCTGTGACACAGTGTGATAAGGGAGTCAAATAATAAAGGATAAGACTTTGTCTGATGTTCAGCCAGTGAATTGTGTGGCACCTGAAACTACGGTGGCCTGCTGGATATGAGCTGACTGCTGAAAGGAAATGTGATCGTGATTGGCCATGTTCGGGTGAAATTAATTTGGATTCAAACTCTGGGCTCTTCAGACAGACCATTTCAATTGTTACTGGTGGCATTCAAAATTCAATTGAGTTGAACAGTCCTGTCCTACCAAAAATGGTTAACTGAATGGAGTTGGGAATCAGGGCATGATGCAGTTCACAGTTAGATGCTGCTAGTGATGGGGTAGAGGTCTTGCATCTGGGTTCTTTCTCTCTGATCCAGAGCCAGTTCTAGACGTGTTTATGTGTGTGTGTTTGTGTGTGTGTGTCTGTGTGTGTGTGTCTGTGTGTGTGTGTCTGTGTGTGTGTGTGTGTGTGTGTGTATGTAAGGAAACAGGACTTTAAGCCTTCAGGAGTGTAAGCCTTTGGGGAGTGTACGCAGGGCGTGTGGTATTGCGGCCAATGGAGGGGTGAGGTGCCATATACACATCTTCACACACGAGGGTGGGAGACATCTGGGTCAGGAACACACGACCGCATGGGATGGGCACCAGTGGCATGGCATGGCATGGGTCCTACTGGGCATGTGCCAGGGCACCGGCACCCTGGCCAAAGCCAAAGCCCTTTGGCCCGAAATTCTTGGCATAGCACGCTGGGGGAACAAAGATGATTCATGTCAACGCTCCAGCTCATCAAACACAGATTGACAGATTCTTAGAAAATCAGCCTGAAACCATTGGCTGCCTGTCGCTAATACTATGCTTTGAAGTTTTTATATGGCAGCATCTTTTAGCCTTTATTGCATGACACGTAATACCATGTTATCCTGACCTGCACTCCCTAATCTAGCATCCAGGGTTAGCTCAGGCTTTGCATGCAGGTAGTTTTACGAGCTATAAGCTCATGAAAACAAAAACACTGCCTGAAGCCTCCAATATGACACAACCATGCCATACCATATGCTGAACAATGTGTTATACTGCTCTTCAGGGTGCTGCTACCTTTACAGTAGATTTCTCCATCTTTGTCCGCCAGTGTTGTTGACTCCAGGCCTTTACCACACTTAGCACACCTGAAGCAGCTCTTATGCCAGGACTGCAGAAGGACACACACACACACACACACACACACACACACACACACACACACACACACACACACACACACACACACACACACACACACAAACACACACACACACACAGTCAATGGATGACGGCCATCACAGACGCCAATGGACATTATAGAAGTCAGTAGATGTGTGCTGCCGAGGACTCAATGGTGTGTTCAAGACAACTGATCTGAGAACAGTGGGACTCACGTTTCCTCCCCCCACGACCTTCTCTGCCGCGTACACGGCCGTCCCGCAACGCGGACAAACATCTGAGCTGCCGAACTTCTGGGCAAACTTGGAGGCGTTGGGGTTGTTGGTTGGGCGATGAGCAGTTTGCCTGTGGGGGGAAAAAAAAGTGTGAGAGAAAGTGTGTGTATGAGCTCTCCCTTTGCACACAAAATCATATTGAGTTGAGGACGGTCAGTTTGTACCCTTCTGGTCTGATTCCCAGGTGTTCACCGGTATCCATACTCAGGGTTCCTGCTCCACCACCAAAGCCGTAGCCTTTTGGCCCATACTTCTTGCCATAGCAGGACTTGCAGTAAATCTCATCCCCATGGACAGCAACTGTTGTGCTGTCCAGGTTCTTTTTACAGGCCACTGGACAGAGAGGCAATAAGAGGGACAAGGTTACCATTTAAACATATAAAACATGTTACCATTTAAACATATAGAACATGTTACCATTTAAACATATAAAACATGTTACCATTTAAACATATAGAACATGTTACCATTTAAACATATAGAACATGTTACCATTTAAACATATAAAACATGTTACCATTTAAACATATAAAACATGTTACCATTTAAACATATAGAACATGTTACCATTTAAACATATAGAACATGTTACCATTTAAACATACAAACATGTTGTTGTTTGCATGTTGTTGTTTAAAGGGACATGTCTTCTTTGTTGTTTTCTGTTGTTTTCTGTGTTGCAGTGTTGCACAACTGCATAAAGCACACACAGTTCATACAAACATATAAACACAAACCCATGACTAAATAAAGGAAACCTTTGCCCTTTAACATAAATAATCTCTAAAATTAACATCAAATTTCTCTAAGACCAATGCAGCATCAACAACATTCCAAATGCTCATTAGTCATTTAATTAAGGAAATAATGAAATTAATGAGTCCAGGCACCCTGGAAAAGCACACCATGGCCTACACTATGGCATTTGAACAAAGACAGAACCCAAGGAAGACAACAGCACAGGGCAGAGAGGAAACAGACAGCATGGCTATGAATGGGCTAATTCAGAATGTTAGGATTAGACACAAAGGCCTTTACCAGCCTGGTGAATAAATAAATATATTGGGCCTGTTTACATTCGTTTTAGAGGGCGTCTTGGGTGGCTAGCTGAGCCGAGACACACTGCGGTTTACTTATGTATTCAAGGTGTAGAGCCTTTGCTGAGCTGAGCTGTGTTTAGATTTCGCTATTGCTAACATCATAGTCATTAGAACTCCTGTTGTCCGGGACGCATCAGAACGCATTAGCGTTTACACCAGATATATATATATATATATACACATACTGTATATATATCTGTGGTTTACACCACAAAAGATGTGTGGTCAAATGCGTCTCAGACCACCCTGGCAAGTGGTTTGAGGTATGACAATTCACCGTTGTCTTAGTGATTCTTTACACTTGAATTTAGAACTGACCGCTTGTGATCGAATCACCCAAGACGAGAAACAAATGTAAACAGGGTCATAGTTATAAAAGTATCTCACATATTCCAAACACTGAAGATATTTCACAATCAGAACCCGAATTAGAAATATATTTGGGTTTTATTGGCTACATAGGTTGACAGATACTGTCTACCACTCTGCACTCTCTTTCATCTCCAGAGACGGGCATAGGACCCACCACTGTTCTCTGTGCAAGAGAGTGGACTGGTCATCCCAGGCTGATAGGATTTACAAAGGCATTTTAGGGTGTCTTACTCCATACATTTCAAGTAGGCTTCAGTGGAGGGCTGGCCCCTACCAGACCTGGCTAAATTATCTTTTAACACTTCATGTTCCCTGTGTCTGTACTGAACTTGGAAAGTCTACCTTTTATTATAATGTCCCCACCTTCCGGAATAGTCTCCAATGGACTTCAAGGACAAGGACTCCAAGGTCATCATAAACCTTCCATCACCATCTTGTGTTTTAACTAAATTTATTTTATTGTTGTTTTATTGTTTTTTTATTTCATTGTATCTTATTTTATTCATTGATTTATTTTAACTATTTGATCTATTTTATTTTGGTATTTATCTATTTAATGTATAATGTACCTTCCTCTTCCTCTATTACAGTATGTAATAACTTGTAATCCATGTAATCTCAGCTTCATTGTAAATGAGGGCTTCCCTCAATGACCTTTCCGGGAATTAAATAAAGTTAAAGGGAAGTTGGCAACACTCACAGAGGTAAAATACATAACTTTCATGAGATTGCACTGTGACTGTATGATATGTAAAGCCATGCTCCTATGACTTATAGTTATTCAGCAAAATATGTGCGTTTGTGAGTTTAAGCAGTAGTGAATGGAATGTTTTAATGAAGACTAATGAATGCAGTGGTACACCTCCCTCCCCCCTAGTTCTGTCCCCTAGACATGGTCGGTAATAGCTTCAGTTGGCTAAACTCATGGAAAATTAACTATGTGCTTTTTTTCTTTTGGAAACCATAAAACGTTTGTCTCGGATTGTGAAATTTGATGTAGCACTCTTTTGGGGGCACTTCATGGCTGTCTTAATGAACATCATTGTGGTGTTACAAAATGAGCTGCTTTGTATTTTAGTCAGAAAATGATAATTGGCAGAGACTCTGGATTCTCTATTGAATCCACAAACTAAAGCCTACCCCCTCTTTTATTTCCCCTATGTGCAAACCACCTTCTACACAGTCTTCTGTCAGTAATGACTTTAATTGCTTGTTTGAAAAAGATGATTGAGTGAGAGTTCTGTGCTGGAGTCAAGCCACAAACACACATTCTTATCATAACAAAAAGCAGCCACTGAGACAGACCAGAGACATGACGTCACTCTATAGGACAGAGCAGGGCTGGCCAATGTTTGTTTACATGGGGGAGAGAGAGGAGCCGTCGCGGCATCATCTCGTTAGTATTTCAGGCCCCTGTCTCTCTCTCTCAGTAGAGCAAGGCAGAGCCTCCTCCCTGGCGCACGCTGATGAGCTCATCCCATTCCAGCAGCAGTGCTTCTGTTCTCTGCGTATAAACACCCATTAGTACGCATCAGTAGTCCCCAGCAGCCCGCTCAGTCCCTCACTCACTCTCTCGCCCATCTCCCACTCCTACGGCGCCTTATAAGGCAGACCAGGACAGGCTCTCCTAATAAGGGCAGGACGCCGCGGGAAGCGAAACGCTGAACTGCAAACGCTCAGCTCCCTTAGTTTAGTAGAGAGGAATATTCAGCATTCCATTCCTGAACTGCAGGTCCATTAATGATGGATTGCCTAGCTGTAGTGCGTTCTGAGGTAAAAAAAGAAACAAACTAAAACTCGCAACACAAAGTTTACATAAAAGTTTTGAAATGGCCAACACCTTTCCAGAGCTGTGCCTCGCCTTTCATCCCATCCCACTGTGTAATGGAACAACTGTAGAGAAGTATGTGATGTCGCTTTCAGCATCTGCTGCCAGCTTCCCCTACTCTCCCTCTCTCCGCGCCCGACAGCCTATTTTTCCATCTGGTCTGTCACTTCCTCTGTGGAACAAAGCAGACAGCCGCCAGCACTGCGCCGGACCTGGCCCAGAAGCAACTCAAATCCGGTTCAAATGTGGCCGAACTCTGGGAGGAAACTGCTTACAGTATGGCTAGCCCATTCCACCTATCGGTCCGACACACGAACACACACACAGCTGTGTGACCTAGTCGTGTAAGGTTCAGTGTGCTTGGACAGGACGTTGTTAAATCGGCCTCTTGCCCTACTGTTCCTCCGGTGGCCATGACCTTGCTTTTCATTGTGTGTCCCGGAACACCATTTCCCACTGTCTGTTCTCTGCTCTTATTAATGGCCTCAAAAGAATGTGGCTCACTGGCCGATGTGCTTCGGCTAGTGTGATGCGCAACTACTGTGTGAACTGTGCAAAAAACTCCGACTTGCGTTATGAAGAATCCTTCCGATATAGAATAATGATCATGCTGTATATCACCCAGAACTATTCCAGCCAGAGGCTGGAAGATGGAATCAGTGGAGTTCAAGAAATGTTTTAACTGAACTTTCCCAGCAGACTTGCTAAAGGTGGATGACTTCAGGACGATCTTTAACTGACGACCCTTTTATAGCAGCAGTCCTATGTAGGGTGGAGGGCGTGGGGCCCAGGAGGAGATGTGACTTATATACTAATGAACAGCATTCAGCACAGAGTTCAGTGTGATCTTGAGGTAGAAATGGACTCACTGCACAGGAAGCAGGACTTGTGGAAACTCTTCCCCTCACACTGTATCTCCTCAGCGAAGTAGACAGCCTTATGGCAGCAGCCACACAGGTTTCCTCCACCGAAAGGCATCCTGTTCAGGCACAGGGAACAACACACACACACACACACAATATCATCACCACAGGGAGCGCCACACAAACATAACAGGGAGTTACACATACACATTACTGGAAAACATCACACACAGTTCTGGGAGCACCGACGTAATCCCGCAGAAAAACACGGTATATGAGCTGAGTGGACCTCCAACTCTCCAGCCGGTTTGCCTGCTACTCAAATTAAACACTTAGAGGATTACATAATGAGGGTAAACAGGAAATGCTGGCCTTGAGGTGTTTTATGGTGAAAACAGAGACAGGATTGTATGCAATAATCATACACTCTATCTCAGCAGTTCCATCCATGATGTTAGGATGAGATTCAAAACACTAAGATGATCCTACCCTTTACAGATTCATTTTGTTTTTATTATTATTATTATTATTATTATTATTTATCATGAATACAGTTGCTGTGGCAGAACATTTAACATTTCTATTGTCAGTTGAGGAGTCATCCTAGATCAAATGCTGTTCAAAAGCTCCGACCCCACTGCAATTCTCAGAAAGCAGACATACAACCAACCAATATAATCATTCCAATTTCACTGTCCAAACCGTTCAAATCTACTGTAATGGTAAACATCTCCTCACTTACATTAAATTCATAGCTATCTCCAGAATAGCTGGCATCAGAAACTATGTTCTAAATACTCAAAAGTAAATTCAACTTTGCTGTATATTAAAACAACAGTGAACAAACGCTGCAGATTAAAACCATTTAGCGTTTCACAAGTTAGAGTAACAACTTTTGAAACAGTTTGTAACTATTCACAACACTCAGTTGAGTGAGACCAAATGGTCATACTGAAGCACACATATCAACTCTGTCTGAGTGAATTTGTCATTGCATATTCTAACTCTTACCTGCTCGGCTGGTCAAGTGTGTGTACTGGTCAAGATGCAGCACTGCTCCAGAGGCTCTCGGGAGATCCAGTCCCTTCAGTAGAGCCGTGAGTTTAATATGCCTGAGGGAGGAGTCAGAGATGGAGGGAGAGAGAGAGAGAGAGAGAGAGAGAGAGAGAGAGAGAGAGGAGGTAGAGACAGGACAGGAGGAGTACAGAGGTTAAGAGAGGAGAGAGAGCAAGAGTGAGAAAGTGAGAGGAGAGTTGGAGACAGACAGACAGACAGACATAGAGACAGACAGAGAGAGAGAAGGAGAGACAAAGAGAGAGAGAGACGTGGAGGAGAGCAGAGGTTAGGAGAGGAGAGAGGAAAAGGGAAGGGAGGGGAGTGGAGGAGAGAAAAGGAAAGGAAAGGAGTGGCAAACAGAGGAGAGAAAAAAGAATGGAAAGTTTGGAAGGAGGGTTTGAAAGCAAAGCTGGCAGAACAGATAGATGCTGTATACATTTGTCCAGACATTACGTTTGGGCTGTACTAGAAGATTTATGATAAATACTCTTGCCCATAGCACTGTTATCTGTGCTCTCTTACACATAACACACATCATTACAGCGTTACGCCACTACCACAGGACAGAGAGGCTAGATTCACTCAGGACCCAGACAGTGTACTAACCCAGTGTCCTTGAGTCCGGTTAAGACTACGCAGCCTGCATGTCAGCAAGGATTATGGATCTACTTCTCAGTCGCAGGTGACCGACTGCTCATTCATTCATTTGTTCACCATCGGTCACCATAGTCAAATCACACTTAGTGCATTTAAAAACAACAGGAGTTGCACCAAAGTGCTTTGCCGTTAAAAAGTGCATGTATTTATAAAGATAGGTCTCCAGTATGTTTAGGGTAGGCCTACTCACATCTCTCTCTCTCTCTCTCTCTCTCTCTCTCTCTCTCTCTCTCTCTCTCTCTCTCTCTCTCTCTCTCTCTCTCTCTCTCTCTCTCTCTCTCTCTCTCTCTCTCTCTCTCTCTCTCTCTCTCTCTCTCTCTCTCTCTCTCTCTCTCTCTCTCTCTCTCTCTCTCTCTCTCTCTCTATATATATATATATATATATATATATATATATATACCCCATGTTACCTGTTGTAACTTTTAAAGCCCTTCAGAAAGAAAGAGAGAGAGCAGTGTCTGTAAGCTGGCCCATAGTCAGAGGGAGGCTTCTGTTTGCTCTGCTTCCTTACAAGGTGTGTGCTGCGATTAGCGCTCCTTGCGTGTTTCCCTGGACGATTCCACCTCTTCTCTCTTCAGAGGCACAGAGCAGCCTATGCAGCTAATGCTAACCGTATGAAATAAGAGCTCAGAACCCAGCTGGACCTGACCCTGACCCGGCCCAGATCTGTGACAGGCAGCGGTTCTTCTCACAGGCAACAGAGATGACATTTAACTGCAACAAGCTGACGATGGGAATGATAATCATATGGAGTCATCCACCACTTTGTGGTCCAAAAATGTAGACGACTCTGTGATTGAACTTGCCCATATTCGGCCCAATCAAGGGAGAGCTGGGGGTGGATCGCTGGCTCTCTATAGATATGGGACACAACAGCCCTGCCTGCTACACAGACAAGATACTATATGGAGTAAGAGGATCAATAGTAGCTGTACAGAGAAGCTCATATCAAAATACTTCTGACGCTTACAAACAGATGGTGATTCAGAACTAAAAGGCAATGACCAAGCTGAGAAAGGACATTACAGATCCTGACATTGTAGCAAGCTTCCTGTCAGCTGACTCGGCAACGCGGCTCTCACCCATGTCCAGTCAAAGACTATAGAAGTCTAATTACTTTTACAATGACATTACAACATGCAGTACCCAATTTAGCTGAATACTACAGCCGCGGCTGAATACTACAGCCGCGGCTTATCTGAAAAAACTAATGCAGACTTTCTAGAAAAAATTTCGCTTACGCTTGCCCCATTCCGGACTCATGTAGTAGGCCTATCAGAAGGCCCATTCCTTAATCCAGCCGAGGTCGACTTGTTAACTGATAATGTGATGAACTCATTACGCTCAACCCTTGATTCAGTAGCACCACTCAAAAAGAGAATGAGAAAACAAGTAAGGCGTGCTCCATGGTATACCACACAGACAAAAACACTCAAACGAACAGCGCGTAAACTTGAACAAAAATGGCGTACCACTAAATTGGAAGTTTTTCGCCAAGCATGGAAAGATAGCCTTATCACCTACAAAAAAGCACTCAACGAAGCCAAGTCAACTTACTACTCCTCGCTGATCGAAGAAAACAAAAACAATACAAAATTTCTCTTTACCACAATCTCCCGCCTGACGAAGAACCACACCGAAGTAACCGAATCTATCCCTATTTGCCTAAACAGTAATGACTTCATGAACTTTTTCAATGACAAAATTGAAACAATTAGAGATAAGATTAATATCCAGTCAGTCTCACCAAATATTTATACTCCATTGCTGAACGGTAGCGAAAACATAATTGAATCACAGATGAGACGAACAACGTTGAATTCATTTACACCTATTGACATATTAGACCTCACTTCCACAATCTCTTCATCAAAATCTACAACTAGTCTACTAGATCCTATTCCTACTCATCTTCTGAAGACTGCTCTTCCTTTGTTGGATAATGCTTTGCTCCAGATTATAAATAACTCACTGCTATCAGGCCATGTACCACAGTCGTTTAAGTTATCTGTCATTAAGCCATCCCTCAAAAAGCCTACCCTTGACCCTAACAACCTGGCCAACTATAGGCCTATATCTAATCTCCCTTTTTTGTCAAAAATACTAGAAAAAATAGTGTCGAAACAAATTGGTACCTTCTTGCATATGAATAAAATCCAAGAATTATATCAGTCTGGTTTCAGAGCTCACCACAGTACTGAATCAGCCTTAGTTAAAGTTTTTAATGACCTCCTCATCGCTGCCGATAATGGACATATATCAATATTGGTCCTCCTGGACCTCAGTGCTGCCTTTGACACCATAGACCACAACATACTACTCCACAGGCTTGAACATTCGATAGGCATTAAAGACTCAGCACTCGCTTGGTTTAGATCATACCTTTCCAACCGCAGACAATTTGTACAGGTTCACAATGAACCATCTACCCAGACTATGGTAAAATATGGGGTGCCTCAAGGCTCAGTACTAGGGCCCCTGTTATTTTCTCTCTATATGCTTCCTCTAGGCTCAGAAATTAGGAAACACGGCATTAAATTTCATTCTTATGCAGACGATACACAACTATACCTTTCCATAAAACCTGACGAATTGACTCCGTTAGCCAAACTTGACACATGTATACGAGACATAAAGACATGGATGACAAACAATTTCCTGCTTTTGAACTCAGATAAAACAGAAGTCATGGTTTTAGGTCCTAAAAAGATGAGGGATATCCTATCCTCATCACAGGCTACATTTACTGATCTCCGACTATCCTCATCCACATGTGTTAAAAATCTAGGAGTTACAATTGACCAAGACCTATCACTAAGTAATCACATAAAACAGATTACCAAAGTTTCATTCTATCATTTAAGGAACATTTCAAAGATAAGGAAGTCTTTATCCCTACCAGACGCTGAGAAATTAATCCATGCTTTTGTCACCTCAAGGATTGATTATTGCAATGCTCTATACGCTGGCTGCAATAACACCTGTCTAAAGAGCTTACAGCTTATACAAAATGCAGCTGCTCGCACACTCACTAGAACTAAAAAATATGAACATATTTCCCCTATCCTGGCATCTCTACACTGGCTGCCTGTTAGAAGTCGCATTGACTTCAAAATATTACTTCTAACATACAAAGCCATTAATGGCCAGGCACCAGAATATATTAAAGATCTCCTAGTTCCATATAACCCACCCAGACCGCTACGATCACAGAATACTGGCCTTCTTGTAATTCCAAGAATCTCAAAAACTACAGTAGGAGGCAGAGCTTTCAGCTATCGCGCACCCCTCCTCTGGAATAATCTTCCTACCTCAATTCGACTAGCAGACACCCTCCCTATTTTTAAGTCTAGACTTAAAACATACCTCTTTACTGCCTCCCATAGTTAGGTATGGTGCGTGGAAATTCACCCACCTCAGGGTTTTTTGGAATGGACCACCCTGCTGAGTCCTCGTGTGACTGGCACCCCAGTCGCACGTGCGATGGTGGTCACTGACCATACCTGCGCTGGTGTCGACTACCCCTCACCATGCCTTAGTTATGCTGCTATAGCATAGTGCTGTCATGGACTTTTCATGTGTCACGCCGTACAACCCCCCCCCTCTCCTCTCCCCCCTTCTCTCTCTCTCTCTCTCTCAACTCTCCCTCTCTTGCCTATTCCCACCATGGTATACTGTAACAATATATAGTACTACTGATTACTTATTGACATTAACCATTCTGATTTTCAGTAATACTAACCCACTCTACATCTCTCTTTCTTCCCCCTTACTGTACCTCACTTGTGAGGTATATCATCACCAGCCATCAACCATCCGTGTGTTGGCCCTCCTCTCACCCATCTCACCTGAAGTCCCATCCTCGACTGCCCTATTACTGCCCCCTATCTGGACTCCTGGCCCGTACAGCCTAGCGACCCACCACCAGCCTATGACAACTCTGCCTGGATTACTGGCCCATCCACCAACCCACCACATGCCCCTCGGAAACTCCCTTCCCCTGGACAATCCCAATGCTGGACTATTGAACTTTCTGTCACTAAATCAGGAATAACGAATTACCATAACGGATACGTAATCATCCCACCTCTTGTAACTTTCAGCTCAAGTGCTTAACACCATGTCTTATTCTCTACACCCGACTATCATATGCATTTGTCATGTATACAGACCTTACTGTCATGTACTGACCCTAGGCAGATGGGTCAGGCCCTTGAGTCGTGGATCTGCTCGAGGTTTCTTCCTATATATATCTCCAATTCTAGGGAGTTTTTCCTCGCCCCTGTTACCCATGGGCCTCTCTCTTGCTTTCCTTTTCTTCCTTTCTTTCCTTCTTTCTCTGATTGCCTACATTCTGTAAAGCGCCATGATACATGTGTTATGTTTTGGCGCTCTATAAGCACAATAAATTGAAATTGAGAAGTAACAAGAGGCGAAACTCCGTTGCCGTTTTGACAACAATCGCTAGATGGCGCTGTTGTCGCGCTTTCGCCATTTTGGACTGAACCAGAGACGGTTGCTAGCAAAGGTTCTAGAGCGCTACGCGCTGGTAGGCTATATTTTACCGTTAGCAGTAGCACAACAGATATTGTGTGATGACCTTCTATTACTATTAAATATTCTCTCTTAACTAATGTGTTGTCCCTTTCGTTTACTGACTGTTGATTTATTTTTATTAAATTCGTCGGCTGGAATGCCTCGAGTGGCGGCAACAATTGTGTTTAAATGTAGGCCTAGTAGCGTGCTTCAGTCTCTTGCAAGCTCTGGCAAGGCGGCAGGCGACTGAGCATAAGAGCGACGTGTTGGAGACCCAGTGGCCGAATACACGCAACATACATAAGAAACACCCAGTAAATCCGTGCAAAATAGTAAAATGTTATCTCCTGTCAGGCCTGGGCTAAGCTACTTTTAAGATGATTGGCTGAAGCAAGCCGGACTCTACATTTGCGACATGAACATAAAGGCCTGATTGAGTAGGCTATATAAAGGCAGCATATTCATTCATAGCCTATCTAGGGTACCTCTGACTCTTGGTGGACTTTAAAAAGCCTAGATTAAAAAAGTTAAAGCAGATACATACCTTCCAAAATCGCCTGTTTTCCGTTGTAGCTGCTGGACTGGACGGGTGGAAGAATAACGTTTAAAAAAAAAAAAAAAAACTCAATTAATTACTGTGTGTCACTTATTAGACATTCTCTGGTGTCATCTGAACCTGGAGTTCGTTAGGGCCATATCATTGGAGGAGCGACCGCTCATAAACTCCCCTTAATTGTTGCAATAGCCACTCCAGGGCTGCATTCAAAGCATTAAATAGGCTAATTTAATTTACCACATATTGCAACTGCATGGTTAACTATAGGCTACCACGAGTAGGCCTATTAAAGCTGGTTCTGAATTAGGCTAGTCATTGAATTAATAGCTTTATTTTGTTATAAAAGTCTAATTAATTAGAAACGGATCCATAAGCAGTATTTTGTTGTGCATTATTCAACACGCCGTTTTAGTTTAGACTATAGAAATATTAAAAACTAGTAAACTATTCTGCTCGCTTTAACCACTTTTGAATTGGAACCTCTATGACAGTCAGTCCCTCCAGGAATTCGCGATCGCAACAATTAACGCAAATTCAGCAAATCCTCGTGAATTTTGGGCGACCTCTCAATTTTGTTCAAACACCGCAACATTTTTTTGCAAATTTGACCAATCATGATGGTTTCCCTGTGAAATTTCACCTACCACAACAGTCCCTCGCGCAGAATATTGAGTCAGATGCCACACTTCTGCAGACACCAGAGACTGCCCTAACTTGTTCACTCCTCTGCAGTTTTGATGACAATTAATAGAAGGCTAACGTTAATGATCTGCTTGACTTGCATCTCTCAACCTGGTGTTGCTAACCTACCTAGGCTATGAAAGTAAGTTAATTAAGGCCTACTTGGTTTACTGACATTTGAGTAGGCTACAGTATGCAACCCATTGGCAAACGTTTCACCTGGAGATGTCCTTTTAGCTCGTGTCATGTTTGCTAGCTTGTGGGCTCAGTTTGTGTAGTGCTACCAAAATCATAGAAATTAATAACATTGCAATACATTAACCTCTTCTACGATCGAAGAATGATGTCATTCGAGTTATTTTTTAACATTTATTTTAACTAATGACATAGAAAACATCCCGAATTTCATCCACATATCGTAATGCACTATTCAAAAAGTTATTTCCACTCGTAGCCGAACACAGTGAGATGCAAGCTAACAATCCACTTAGAAAACGCTACTCTCACGCCCTTTAAAGTGACAGGCAGTCAATTAGACTTAAACACCACGTAATAACATTAAAGAAAAGTGTAATCTGATAGTTTAAACCAATATGAAATTACTACTTAGTTGGCTATTAGCAGAGGTGGAAAGAAATACATTTACTCACGTTACTGTATTGAGCAGTTTTTCTGTGTATTTTGTATTTTTTAAGTAGTTTATAAAATCGGTATTTTTTACTTGATTACATTTTGAGTGAAGTATTGTACTTCGCTACATCAAAAATCTCATCCGTTACTTGAGTAAAAAAAAAAAAGTTAAGACTAACGAAAACAGAAAGGGAGAGAGAAAAAATCGCACCCTAAACCACTAGCCTAGTGATAATGATCAGCATGTAGCCTACAACAGGACATGAATCAAGCTGGCGCTATGTCTTTCTGAAAGTGATTAAGATGGAGCTGGATCACGAGATGCATCAGATTACATGTGTAGCCAGCCTAACCTATGAAAGTGTATTTTCCGCTATTTCAATGGGTTGTCTCAGTTCGTTTTAGCACTACGATTGTGGAGATATTCAAGCAAACACCATGGGATTTCGTGTTGACGTTTGTGCTCACCTTTCTTTGGAAATTAGTTCATAGCAGTTGTTTCCACTCATTTATCTCTTTTTCCTGTTTTGGCCTTTGTTTTTGGTAACCTGACTTGGCTTTCTTGGATAAAGACATGCAACAGCAGCACAACAATTAGCTGTCCACTACTAGCGATGCTCAACTAAATAAACAAAAGGTAGACTACATTATGAATCGTGCATAGAATCGACTAAACCATTTAGCTCTTTAGCAAGGGAGAGTGAGAGTGACTTTAGACAGTTTTCACTATGTTTTGTATAAACATCCAGTCAGTCAAACTTTACATTTCGTATGACATTCATTTTGACATTTAATTTGGAAGTTAAAATATTCAGGTAAAATAAATATATGGTGGAAATAAGTATTGAACGCTTAGACTTTTTTCAGTAATTAGCCTAAACTTCCAGTGAGTCTATTCAAAATTTTCACCATTAACACACATATAAAAAATAAGAGTTATGTGTAATAAAGTGGAATGACACAGGAAAAAGTATTGAACACCTACTGAAATTTCTTCAATACTTTGTGGAAAAGCCTTTGTTTGTAATGACAGCATCAAGACATTTCCTATGACAAAACTTATTAGTCACAGTATCAGGTGTGATTTTGGCCCATTGTTCTAAACAGATTCCATGGGTCCCTCTTGTGAATCCTGATCTTTACTTCCAGAACTGTTTAATTGAATTTAATTGAATTGGCTGCCTTTGAGTCTTTCTGGAGCTTTCTCCGAGTGGTCTTGACTCCCTGGTCAGGAATATTGCGAGGAGATCCTGTGCATGGCCGGTTGATGATGCAGTTATGTTCCTTCCCATGCTACTAACTGGAAGATTCTGAAGTTTTGAAATGCATCTGTAACCAGTTTCATTGATATGTTTTGCAACAATAAGGTTGCAAAGGTCTTGGGAGAGCTTTTTGCTCATGAAATGTTTCTTGTGTGACACCTTGGTAATGAAAAACCTTTTTATAGCCCATCAATATGTAGGCTACTAACCAAGCTTATATATTAATTTGCACAGATAGAAAGGATAACTACTCTCTAACTACTTACAGATTCCAGCTCGTTCCTTTCCTTTCCTTGCCTTAGTGCCTTTTCTTAGCGTGTTCAATACTTTTTCCCTGTGTTATTCCACTTCATTACACATGACTCTACTTATGGAGTTGTTTGGATTTTTTATGTGTGGATTACCTGAGTTATTACTAATGCCTGGTGAAAATGTTGTGCCCCCCCGTATTCCACTTTTCAAGGGCCCTCTCCTCCATTGGGGCCCTATACTTCCCTCTTTCCCCCCCAGTTCGACGCCCTTTAATCTGCTGAACCTTCTGCTCGTTTCCAAATATAAAAAAAAAAACTCTCTGCAACTCAACATTGGCCTGTCTGCCTCAGCTGCCTGTGAGGGGCTTTTCAGTTGTGCTGGATTACTGTTCACTGCAAAGCGACCAAGGATGAGTGCAACTAACTTTGAAAATCAACTACTGCTCAAACTTAAAGGAGAACTCTGGTGATTTTTCACATAGATCTCCATTTCTCAACGTCACCGAGTACTGTTGGTATGAACAAAATACCGACAATCAGTTTTACCTAGCTCGAGTTGCTGCAGCTACAGCGTTGCACACTGGGAGCATGAACACGGCTGCCTTAGCTGCTGCTGCAGCAACTCGAGCTAGGATCAAAATCCTTTTAGGCAAGTACCTCCACTTGGTGGCCATATTGCAATGTTTTTTGGGCACTCGGGCATCTATTTCGGCAGAAATGCACGTGCATAAGGCTTCACAACACCAATCTTGCTCCAGCGGCGAGATCACAACAGATGATTGGCACGATGTCTTCACAGCACACCACATGATTGGCTCAATGTATTCTCAACACACCACATGATTGGCTCAATGTATTCACATGTCGACGTTTTGCCACGGAAGGGTTGTGATATGTGTAGACAACTGCCATATTGGCGTTACAAACTAACCCCATGCATTACTATCGCTTCGGTAGCACATATACTAAACTATGGAGGATTTTTTAAAGTGCTGTATCTCCTCATTAGAAAGTCTCTGGTAAAACTGGTTGTTCTGGTACCCCCCCCCCCCCCCCAAAAAAAAAAAAGTAACTAAATAAAGTACATTTTAAAGTCACAGAATATGAATTATTAAAAAGATATGAACTTCATATGAATTACAACATATATGAATGTATTGAAACATAGTGACATGCCATCTCTTTAGGGGGCTGTCTATTTTGGACAGTTCTACGAAAGGTTATACTGCTTTGTGAATTACCCCAGTCAAAGAATTTACACAAATAAAGTAGCCTAGGCCTACTTTGATTTTCTGTAAACCATACTATTTACCTTTACTTATCCTTTTTAATAAGCATCAAGATGATCAGTGTGATTTTGGTCTTAGGCTACTAACCTTAACCTCATCTTCGCAACAAACAGCTAAAAACACTGCAACTTCCATCGCAATTTTTTAGAAAAGTTCTCGCGAAATCAGGCATTTTAGATTGCAACAATCTCAAAAAATCCTCGCGAAATCCTGGAGGGACTGGACAGTTGTGTTGCGTTCAGTCCAAGATGGCGGAGCTGCAACTCGGTTATGGGGGCGTTTGTTGCAATGGAACGTTCTTGTTACTTCTATACTCTTTGGTCCAGTTCTTGAGCTAGACTCTGCTTTAAAGCAGGACTACACGCTCTGCTAAGCAGAATTATTGGAATTATAGATGTTATTATTAACATCTGATGATATGTGAACTATTTACCAATCTTTGTGTTTAAGGTCATTGATAAAGAACAAGAAGAGAAGGAGGACATAGACACATAATGTTTCATGAAGAGACAGCATACTGGCTGACTCAGACTTTAAGCCTGGCTCTGCTAGAGTGCTGTGCGTTTTTGTGTATGTTAGGCCTACTAATAAACACGCTCTGCATGTTTAATATCTTCTGAAGTGTTAGATACAATTTCCTGCTCCTGGCATGCATAGACGTTTCAAAAATGATGTTTCTTTGGTAAACAGCTGTATCTTAATTACCAATAACAGACATACTGTTTACAGAAGAGATAGCATCTTCAAACATTATAAGACAACACTTTACTCCTTCGTGGGTTACTCTCTCCTGTTGCAGATCAGGGCCAAATCTGAGAGAGAGAGAGCGCATCACACATTTGACAATGTCATATGAAACAATTGAATTGAATCCATTGAATTACACAATTTTGTACCACAGCTGTAGTACACAATTGTCACCAGCAGATGGGAATGTAGGCTATTCAAGTGATTTAACAAATTTCATGGACGCCAGAACTAAAGCCTGGCAGAAGACAGAACTTGAATTATGGCTCCACTCAAAGCAATCAATTTAGCAAAGGAGAGAAACAAAGGCGGAGAGTAGGCTAAGTGATTCTGTAGTTGGCGTTTGTGTATGTGTGTGTGTGTGAGATTGGAGTTATTTATCAGATATATGCCTAAGCTATTAGCCGTTAATAGTCGTATGGTCAATTAACACTTTGGAAAATGAGAATGGCTTTTTAGTTACCATGCAGTTAGCAACTTTTATGATTTCTTACATGTTGGAACGCTTCTGGTCCCGACTCCTTATGATGCGGTAGGCCTGATGTCATGTGGCACTGATATGCAGTGGCGTCATGCCCATTGAAATAAAGGGGGCACGTGCCCCCTCGGATTTTTCCTCCCTGATAATTTTTTTGATCATAACTTTGTTCCTATTATGCTCCATAATAAGCCAGAGCCTATAACGACTCAAATGCATTTTTCTGGATGTGTAATAAACCGTACCAAAATAGCTGAAGACCAGTCAACATTAGCCCTTTTCCTAAAATTGGTGTCTGTGTATTTTCCCGTAACAACTCACACGCGCATTGAGCTCGCAATGTTTTGCTTGTGTTGAACTGTTACAGTTAACTTTAGGCTACAGTTTGAACAGTTTAACTGTTACAGTTACAGTTTAAACAGATACAGTCAATGGTGTTGAAGTGGTAAGTAGTCTAGCTAAGCAATAAAAAGTAGTGGAATTATTTGTGGTTGACCAGGAAATGTTGACTTTGCGATCAAATAGTTAGAAGTATGGATTTGATGTTGGCCGCGAATTCCGAGCATTAGGCTACGTTAACGTTAGCCTACATGGTGTCAGTGTAACGTAGCCTAGGCTACTCTTACACATAATATTACAAATATTTGGCAAAGTCTCCTGGTTCGATTGTTTCCAGTTTCATAGAAACGAGGGTGTTAAATTTGCAGTGACTACAAAATCCAACCTAATAACATTAGGCCTATGTGGCAGCTAATCCATGTAGTGAAAAGGGATACCCTTTTAAAAGGAGGCCTAGTTGTTTAAATAGGATCGCTATGAACGTGATGTAGAGGGCAAAAAAGTATAATAGTCTCTCTCATGTGCTCATAACTTAGGTTATCAGGTCACTTGTTCATGATTTGCAGGTAGCAACTTACAAATGAGGTAGGCCTAGCCTATTGCTTGCCATAATGGTAATGAAAAATATATTAGTAAAATATTCAAATATTTAGTGTTAACCTTACTCAGCACTGAAACCTGTCAAACTTCGTTCAAAGTCCTTCATCACATGAATTAAGATTAAACCTATTTAATTTCTGAGCACCACAAAGTCAGACCTCAGCAACTTTTTTAATGTAAGATTGTTCTTGGGTCACATATCAATCAAATCATAACAACGGCAATGGTACTGTTTTTAAAATCATGTGTAGTACGCCTAAGTGTAAATGTGTGTGTCTAAACATGCTTTAATGAGCTTACACTTTAATGAGCTGAATTTGAGCTTACAGTTCTTTCACCAACCTATGTGTTTTACATTAACTTACAAAATAGATACTTTATCTTAGTCCTCAGAGATGAGGGTTGCTGCTTGCTCTGTTAAGGTATTTCTGTCCCTTCCAAACTGCATTGAAATGGTATGTTTAGCAGCCAGAATTTCAAAATTTCCAGGGGGAGAAATCTCCAGCCCCCCTCTAGCATCTAGCAAATATGGCCGTCGAGTGGAGGGACTTGCATAAAAGGACTTTGGTAGCATCACCTCAGTTCTAAACACTTGATTACCGTTTTATCAGTCATCAGTTATTGTCATTGTAAAAACATTGTAAAAACATTGTCACAATGAAATTTAAGTTCTACTCCTTCTGGTGCCTAGAAGTTCACGCCATACCCTTTCACAAAACCATACCCTCACATACACATACACATAATGGGACAGGTGCTAGTAGCTGCACCTAGTAGCTCACTCTGAGAGGAAAATGGTCAAGTTATCAACAAGTACCCGGAAGGCCCAGCGTGCTCTGTGGCCTGTATTTCTCGTTTTGGACAATGATGGTGTGACGGCTCGGCAAGTCGGACTCGTTTTGACTCCTTGCTGTTTACTCTTAGAATTCCTATCCATGTGTGTGTCACGTTAAACATGTTCCCCAGTTACACATTCAACATGAAGTTCCTCTGAAAGAGATTGCATAGTATTCAGTACATGACAGGGTGTGGATATGGCTCTCACTAGGAGCAGACCCCCCCCCCCCCCCCCCCACACACACACACACACACACACACACACCCTTCTCTCATAGCTGAAGCTGTCATGTAGTGCACCACTGCGCTGACATGAGCTGAAGCGGGTCACAGCGCCTGAAATATTAAGCTGCCGCACAAGTGCCGGAAGTTACTTTAAAACATTAAACAAGCCAAGAGATTTAATGCCACACATTCACACACACACACACACACACACACACACACACACACACACACACACACACACACACACACACACATTCAAACACACACACTCACACAGACGCACACACACACACACACACATTCACACACACACACACATTCACACACACACACACTTACACAGACGCACACACACACTCACACAGACGCACACACACACTTTTACATACACAGTCTTTCCATTTTCTCCATTAGAGCAGGCCCTGCCCACTCCACTCTGACGGCAGTGTTGGGTCTTGAGCTTCTGTGCTCTCGGCTTTTGTCAAGTCACTCTGACCACGGCCCATCCACTGGAAGACGCAGGGGCCGCTGGTCCGATCGAAGACATCCGGGAGGATGAAAGGCGATCTTACATCCAGACAGGGAAGAAGATGTGCCGCCCAGAGATGCAGAGCTGGTCCCAAGGTACCAGCTCAGACTTCACGGCTCCACACACACACACACACACACACACACACACACACACACACACACACACACACTCACACACACATACACACACTTCCATGGCCCAGGTACAAGAGCATGCGCATAGACATACACATGCTTTCTCACAGAGACACACACACACAATCACATTCTCATGGGATGCAAACGTGTAAGTACTGTATACATGTATGTTGTTTGTGGGGACCATTGGATTGTTAATTGTGATATCTAGAGGAATACCTCCTCGCTTCTCCTGGTCTCATCTTCGGTTTTCTCCTTCTCAGAGTTCACCATGGATATGCACATAGCCATACACACGGTTCTGTCTCCCCTCTCCCTTATCGCTGGGTCTGGACCAGTCTGAGTGTGTGTGTGGAGGATTAGGTGAGTCTGACACAACTGCGGAAATGTTTATCTGGTCCCTCTCATTGTCCGGTATTCTCGGACCGGTATGAGTTTGTGTGCACGGTGGATGAATTGAGTGTCTGTGGTCTGTGGCATCGGCTCTCCCTTCAGACGTCTCGGACAGCAATCCCCTGGTCAGGGTCCTGCCCGGCTGGAGTTGGTCTCCCAGATTAACCTCCGATCACAGATCTCTGCCAGATTAGGATTTAGGGCCAGATTGCCTCCAGGGTCTGTAGTTGGGTCTCATGCTGGGTAAATAGGACATTCAGCCAAAATAAAGGCTGCCATTATGTGCCAGTGCTAAGCGTTATTTCAGTGTTTCATTTGGAGACAGATTGAAGAAATGTCATTTTAGTATACATTTGGAAAGGATTTATGACAATTTCATGTTTGTTCACTGAGAACCTGCTGGCTACAAGATCTCAAGTAAATTTCATGGTTACGGTGAATGGCTCATTTAAATGCCTTACTTTGCTGATGGGAGTTTAAGTTTGTTTTACCCTGGACCTTATCACCTGAGGACTGGGATGTTCAACGGTCTGAATCTTTTATGCCGTGAGATGTGGCAGGACAGGAGGAGCTCCGTCTCTCAGTTTTCCCTCCTGCTGAGCTTGTTTATTTGCTGCCAGGGCTGGAGCACCATGTGGCATCTTCCTCATCAATAAATCAGGAGCTTTCTCTTGTGAAAGCAGCCTGTGGTGGAAACTTGCATAATCAGGATTACTTCCGCTCACAAGATCAATGTTGTGTATCAGAAATTTGACTCTGCAAATGTCCATTCCTTATGGACTGTCACATTCTGAGATGGTACTTAGTCCAGTGGATGCATGTTTAGGCTGAGGGAATCGATTAATGAACTGGCTTAAGTCACAGCTTAATGACATGACTATGGTATGGTTTTGGATAACAATGAGGGTTCCTCCCTAATATGCTCCTCTCAATGCACCACAGCAGTAGGCTAAAGCAAAGGTGGAAAGCAGCAGCTGGGCTGCAGCTGGTGCAGTTGTGAAATGTGGCCACCAGAGGGCACTTGCTCACCAAGGGAAAGTCTGACTGCAGGCTTCAGTTCAGGCAGGCAGGCAGGCACACCCCTTTCTGCTCCTCACCACCCTGCCTGCCTGCTATTTCTGTCTGTGCCATCACTGCAGTCTCTCTCTCTCTCTCTCTCTCTCCCTCTCTCTCTCTCTCAGTGTCTCTCCAGAACACACACACACACACATTGCAGCCAGCTAGTTCAATGGGTTCACATCATAATGCAATTTACAAGACTGCGGTCTTCATTGAGGCACTTTCTCTCTCTCTCTCTCTCTCTCTCTCTCTCTCTCTCTCTCTCTCTCTCTCTCTCTCTCTCTCTCTCTCTCTCTCTCCCTTGTCTCTCTTGTCTGTCTGATGCAGTCATCTGTCCTCCTCTGTATCTACACTCTATTAAAGGATGACACTGGAGAAGGTCCAGCCCTGGTGGGTCGGACCCCTGCCAGATTAGCTCAGGCTCACTTCCAGAGTTGGCTGCAATCCTGAAAGGTTTAGAATAAAGTTCAGTTACTGTGATCCTCTAACTCTCACTAATCATGATATGAACATGATTTGGCATAACCAACATGATTTGATGGACTTATTTATTGTTATTTTATTGGATTGTTATTAAATTGTAATGTAATCTTCTTTTCATATCAGCACACAACTCTGACCACCCCCCCCCCCCCTCCCCCCGCCTCTGCATCTTGACATGATGGTCACTTTGGCTCTTTGTTTCCTTCTGTTCAGCATTTGGTGTGAGCGTCCCTTTTCCTCCTAGTCCACCTGAGTATGCTCCCAGACTCATAGCCCTCTTCCCGTGTCCTCCGTGCCCTGAGTGAAGGTCGCCCTCCTCCCCTCCTTCTCTGCCTCAGGGGCTTTGGTCTCAAGGCTGTGTGATTCAAACAGGCCTCTGCTTCCCTCTGCTGGTGACTGAGAGAAGTGTCATCACTCGGAGGTCTATGTCAGGAGATAATGGCTGTTATTTAATCCTTTTCTTTCCTTCCAACTCTCCCTCTGGCTCTGTCTCTCTCTTTCTCTCTCTGTCTCTCTCTGTCTCTCTCTGTCTCTCTTGGATTCTTCCTCATGCTGTCTTATGGTCCAATCTTCTCTTTCACATAACCTCAGTGTTCATGTTTTTCTTTTCCATCAAATCATTTTTATTAGTTCATCATGGCATTATTCTTTTTCTCACTCACATGTCCCTCTCAATTCTCCCTTCACTTCCTCCCCTTTTCATTATATTTCCACCAACTCGTTCTACCCTTCCTACCCCCCTCTCTCTCTGTCTCTTTTTCTCTCTCTCTCTCTCTCTCTCTCTCTCCCTCCCTCTGTCTCTTTGCATGTTCTTAAGCTGTAGAGGTGGGACTGGATCCTCTTGATGACTCTCTGATTAGATTCTGTAGGATAAAGGCAGATGAATGTGATGATCCTGTAGAGTCTCATCAGCAGTCACAGTAGCAGCAGAGGTACAGTAGCAGCAGATCTGCTAGCCAACAGCCTGTTTTCATAACTCCCCTCGGATGTGGTGTGGCCTGTAAACTTAGGTCATCTCCATGTACCCTCTGACTCAGGTGAAGCATCAGTGTTGTTCACTGCCCCCAGGGTGGAGGAGGTGGGGATGCAGGTAAGTGATTTAATGATGATCCCAGTGTCTCGCTCACTGTTAACCTGAGAGAATGATGTAGTTCAGGTTTAGTTTCAACATGCTATTTAGTAGAATGGATCATATTTTTTTTTTTCTTATTTAATTTGTGTGTCTGTGTCTTTGTCTGTGTCTGTGTGTGTCTGTCTGTGTGTGTTTTGTTACATGCGTGTTGTGCGTCTGTGTATCTGTGCCTGTGTCTGTGACTGAGTTAGTGTGTTCACGTGTGTGAGTGTGTGTGTGTGTGTGTGTGTGCGTGTGTATGTGTGTGTCTGTTCTGTTTGTTCTGACTCTCCTCGTCTCACTGACACTAATCACCATCCTTCTCTTGACTGTGCGTGTCGCCATGGTAGCGAAAACAAACGAGCCTGTAAATGAGCTCCTCACTCGAGGCCTTATAATTAATCCTGTACTCTTGTCATCCATCTGTGAATCCTTTCCGCCTACAGTCTGAGGGGGTCTGCTCTGTAGACACCCTCACCACTGGAGGCCTGCAGGATTCTCAGCAGACCCTCACACGCCTAAGGGAGGGACCGTTAAACAGGCCCCTTCGGGTGGGTAATTAGGAAGATGTGTTTTACAAAAACCTATTCATAGTTTTGTCTGTGTAAACGTAAACGTTTGTCTGCTACAAGGAAGTATAATATGATAAATATTTAGAAACTGTTTATAGTTTGGGGCAGAGCAACAGCTTTCTTCAATCCATGCGTCAGTTATGCCTAAATTTGCCAGAAAAGCCTGCAAACACATGGCAATTGTGTCCTGCTTGTGTTGCAGTGCTGTCCTGCCCTGCTTATAGCTGTGCTTTGATATATGTCCTGTTGTCTGACCGCCATCATGTCCACTAGGCCTCTGAGCTCCTCAGGAGACCAGCCACAGGCCTCCATTCTGTCACTCGGTGGGCATGGAGTGGACTGGGACAGATGTTGTCACTCGGTGGGCATGGAGTGGACTGGGACAGATGTTTTGTAACAACAGTGGCTGAGTATACGACATATACTGTATAGGGCAGCCTGTGCCCACAGAACAACTGCTCCATCACACTGTCCTCTATGAATCTACTTCTGGAGAGGGGGAGATGGTGAGTGTGTGTGTGTGTGCGTGCATGCGTGCGAGCGTGCGTGCATGTGTGTTTGTGTATCTGCTGCTGGAGTGTCTGAGCCCCTGTCTGAGCCCCAGGTGGGCCCATGTTCTAGAGTGTGTGTGTGGGTCAGGGTTCTGGGGGGTATACGAGTGAGTGTATATGTTTGAGTGCCCCTGTGGCCAGCCAGTAAGTGCTGAATCTGGAGGTGCATGAGTCTCTCTCTCTCACTGTGTGTGTGTGTGTGTGTGTGTGTGTGTGTGTGTGTGTGTGTGTGTGTGTGTGTTTGTGTGTGTGTGTGTGTGTGTGTGTGTGTGAGAGACCCAACAGACCCACAGTGCCGTCCACTGGCTGCATTTCCTGCTGCGTTAGCTGGATAGGATGAGAGATAAAGAGATACAGATGGGGAAAGAGAGAGAGAGACAAGAAGACAGAGAGAGGGAGAGAGAGATGGACAGACGGTGAAAGACAGAGAGGGGTAGAGAGAGAGATGAACGGAGAGAGAAAGATTGAAAGAAGGATATAGAGTGTCGGGTCTCAGCTGGCTCGGAGCCAGAGAGTCCATTTAGAGTGAGTCTACAGGGGGCATCTCAGCCCACCACACAGCAGGAGGAGTGCCCTGGGGAGCCTTTTAGCTGTCGCACCAGCACTCCAGCCTGGGGAGCCTTTTAACAGTCGCACCAGCAGCAGGATCCTCACTGAGCCACCGGAGCCATCAGAAGGCAGACGTCTTCGTCTCGGCACTGCTCTGTCTGTCTCTCGATTTCTCTCTCGATTTCTCACCCCTTCATATGTGTACAGTGTGTGTGTGTGTGTGTGTACAGTATAGTGTGTGTGTGTGTGTGTGTGTGTGTGTGTGTGTGTGTATAGTGTGTGTGTGTGTGTGTGTACAGTATAGTGTGTGTGTGTGTGTGTGTGTGTGTGTGTGTGTGTATAGTGTGTGTGTGTGTGTGTGTGTGTGTGTGTGTGTGTGTATAGTGTGTGTGTGTGTGTGTGTGTGTGTGTGTCTGTGTCTGTGTGTGTCTGTGTGTGTGTGTTGAAGCATGGGGGTTGGGCCCCCTCTTGTGATGTAGGCCCTTGACATCCCTGGTGTAAAAGTTTCCTGTTTCTTTTCACCAGGGCTCCAGAGTGCGACCAACATTTTTAAGGGTGCGACTAAAATTTTTCCTGGGTCGCACTGGTGCACCTAATGTCATAAGGTTGAGCGTCTAGACTTTACTCGCATCTGCAGTCTCTCCACGAACTAAGCGGTTGTTCTACTTTGACTAGTGGTGTATGGTGCACCAATACTGCAAAAGTATCGCAATACCCTGAAATTAGAAACCTCACAATACCTAATTGTATTAGTATCAATATAGCCTACGTTTAAGAATGACAGTCGTGCGCTTCCCGTATGTGTCTTTTCTCCTCACACGCACACGGCTGTCGTGATCCGAGCGAGTAGCGATGTTGATTTTGACCTGCACCTCTCAAGTTTGTGTTGCCTAGGCTATAGAATTTAATTAATTTAGACCTACTGTTGAGTTTTCCGAAATAAGCTACACAACCCATTGGCAAACGTTTACATCTTGAGAGAGTTCCTTCTAGGTAACTGTTAGCTCACGTGTCATGTCTACCATTAATGTAGTGATGATTTCAACAAAATCATAGAAATTAACATTGCAAGACACTTATCTCTTCTATGATCCCATAAATATTTTCTTTGACTTTCTTTGATGTTAGTTTTTTGAACATTTATTTTATCAAATGACATAGAAAACATAATGAATTGCATCCATATATCCTTGGATGATGCGCGACTATTTTCCTCTAGCCTAAAACCATGAGAATGAAAGCTACTTTGACGTTCCTCTTAAAGTGACAGGCACTCAATTAGACCTACACACCACCACTGTAATAACATTGACACTGATGTGAATGATCACAGTATTCAGTATATTACTGATGTCGTCAAGGTGGTGGAGGCCCCAAATCAAATCAATACTGTCATTCCTGGTCCATGCTCTGACAACAGCTCAGACACGGAATGTATATGGAGAGCAATAAAAAGGGGACCTTGAAATTGTGACGTTAAAGGTGCCGCGATGAAAAATTTGGGTGCACCTAAAATTTGTGCTGGTGCACCTAAATAAAAAAGTTAGGCGCACCAGTGCAACCAATGCAACAAGTTAGTCTGGAGCCCTGGATTCACTCTCTGCTGGTAACTCTCAGGCCATTTTTTTAACTGAAATTTCAGTCTGGAAATCCGTTTCATTAAGTCACCGCAGTGGCAGTCCAATCAGCGCTCGCTAGGTGGGGATGGCACTGCAGTTAAGAAATCAGTGGCAGCACTAGTAGAGCAAGATAAAGCAATAAAGCAGCAGTAGCAATGCCAGCAAGCATCAAAGAATTGCAGTTGGAGTGATTCCCCAATTATTCTCTAATGGAGTGTTCTCAGACCCTATTCACAAAGTGAAAGGGTTTTTTGGTGAAACCAGGCTACATCCTTCTGTTTCTGTTTATTTGTACTCTAGTACTGATACTGCTTGTGTAGGTAGAAGTGTGTGTGTGTGTGTGTGTGTGTGTGCGCGTGTGTGTGTGTGTGTGTGTGTGTGTGTGTGTGTGTGTGTAGGGAGGACAGATGTAATGACCCATACCCTTAGAGCAGTGATGGAACAGTGTGGCCGTTAGAGGACTCTGTGGAGTAACAAGTGCTGGTACCCAGATCAAACCTGACAAGTTCTGTTTTATTGGCCTGGGAGACTGTGGGTGTGTGGGTGTGACTCACACAGAGACACACACACACACACACACACAGACACACACACACACACACACACACACACACAGAGAGAGAGAGACACGCGCACACACACACACACACACACACACACAGTGTAGCTATGTCTTTAGACTGTGATGATAAGTGGTGTGATGATCAAACCGCTGAATATCAGGAGGCCAATAGAGGCTGGTGTTGATGATGTCATCATGGGGTCATGGGGTGCCTGAGTCTGATTGCATTAGGTGTTTGGTTGTGACATATGAGGGAAAGTAACCACACACACACACACACACACACACACACACACCTTGGCAGTCTGAGGGTCATAATGTCCTCATCTCTTGTCTTGAAGTCCTTTTTATGGAGTGAAATATGTGGCGCAGAAACGCATCTTGTGCCAGTGTGCTGGATGTGATCAAGCCAGATCAGCCCTAACACTTAGGCTACCTTCCACACTTCATCTACCACGCCACTGAAAATGTGCAAAAGTTCAAAATGTGTGTGTGAGAGAGAGCCGTCAGCGTGTTGAGCATCAGGGTGCTCTTGTTTTCCTGATGCAGCCAGGCTATGAAGTGATACAAGTAAGCCTTGTTCTCTTTCTCAGATTGTGCCAGTTCAAAATGGATATTCATTATTTTTTTTTGTTTTAAGAGTAAATGAGCAGCTTGCTTTTCATTCCACCTCTCCGTGTGTTTTTCTTGTTTTTGACATTATTCCACCTATTGGTGTGTTTTTCTTGACATTTAAGGCGATTAGCGCTGCTCTTCCAGCTCTGTGACTCATTTATAGAAACGCTTTGTTTTTACTCTGTGCATACGTCGTCTTCTGGTTGCCATAGTGACACTACCCCACATTCTGTGCCCGCTGACTCCAGATCGGTTCCGTTCCTGTATCAGGCCCGGTTCTAGCAGGTCCGTTAGTCATAATGGATCGGGGAGTTTGCTGTTTTATGGGACGTCTCTAATGGCCTCCACCTTTCTCTTTTCTTTCTTCTTTCTTTTCTCTTCTGTCTTCTCTTCTTTCACCTTTCTTTCTTCTTCATGCTTCTTTCACTCTCTCTCACTCGGGGAAAGATCAGTCTGTCTGTCAGAGGAGCTCAGATGCAGTGGCTGACGCAGTGCTGTGCTGATGCCATCAGATGGCTCTGTCTGTCGGCGTGCCAGAGCAATAATGTGCCATGTCTGATTGTAATGATTTCATTATGCGCTAGTGCTGCGGAGCTTTATTGGGTCACGTCAGGATTGCAAAAGACTTTGTTTTACTGCCGCCCTATCTCTCCCCTCTCATCCTCACTCAGTGTCCCTGTATGCTCAGACAGAGAGGGTCACACACACACACACACACACACACACACACACACACACACACTTGCACACCTATAGAGAGATTGATGGGATTTTAGAAATCCGGAAATGAGAAGCTGAACACTGAGCTGTCAGCAGCTGTGCTCATCTTTTGTTGTACACAGCGACACATACATACACACATACTTCTGCTCACTTACACACACACGCACGCACGCACGCACACTCACACACACCTGTACATCTGGGCTTCCTCCATCGGACAAGAGGACAAACTCCAGACTAGTCTACTGCTCTGAAGGACAAGCTCACACACACACCCACACACAACCACACACACACCCAAACACACAAACACACACACCACACACACATATTTATATTTGACCTTATCCATTGGATAGTATTTATTTATTATGTCTGCTACAAAAGGCCTTCGGAAACTGAAATGAGTAAGTGTGTGTGTGCGCGCTTGTACACACACACTTGAAATCTTCTGAGCATGGCCTGTGGTTGTCCTTGGTGGCCTGTGATTGTCCTCGCTAAAGCAGAAGCCGGTGGCTGTGGTCATCTGTGTGTTTCTAAAGAAGAAGTGGTCAGTGTGGTGTATGCTGTAGAAGACCAGTGGATTCATTGTGTTACCATGCAGCAGTCTGACTTTTGTTGATACAAGTCTGTGGAGATATTGAGCACACATTTTCTCTCTCTCACACACACACACACACAAACACACACACAGAAACACACACACACACACACACACA
>NW_027468837.1:28871461-28881461 GCF_046254945.1 Alosa pseudoharengus
TGTTCATTGGAACGAATGCGTCAATCGAGACGCCATCTTGCTTCAGTGATCCACTCCTCTATAATGCATTAGCGTCAATCTGGGCAAAGATCTAGCGAAAATAAAATCACCATAAATCGTCAAAATCTCAAGCAATTATCTAATGTTTTGGGTTGTTCCAACTGACAGGCATGTATTTATGGTTGAGTCTACAGAAAACTAAGCTTAAGACGATAATAAAGATACATTTTACCCGTCTAGCCCCATAGACTCCCATTCATTCTGCACTAGCTAGCGGCGGCCCCTAGAGGAACAATGAGTAAACTGCAACCAGGTTCGATACAATGAAAGTAAACAGGCTCTTCGTAGACAGGCTCTGGTTGAGGCCACATACCCCTCGTCTCGTTTACTCATGTAAGTTGTAATCTCACCAGAAGTTGCTGTAGATCTGTAGAACATTTACCTCTGCTACTACATAGGCTACGCCAGTCGTTACTTTTATAATCATGGGTCAGTGCCATGGGCAAACGAGATGTAGCTGAATTCATAAATGACAAAGCCATGAGAAAGGTGATTTTCTTACGTTTCAACAACAAAGAAGCCGATCTGCCATCATTGTGAGAAGTTCCCAAATTTGTCGCTAATCGCTAAAAAGGTTTTCTATCGCTGGGGATGGCCAAACGTCGCTAAATAGGTAACGCTGACAATACAGGAGAACTAGTTTAGCGATTCAGATCCCTGTACAAAGATGGCGGCGGTGTTGACGCATGCTGAGAAGCAGAAGGCGACATCTAGTGTATATATCTATGGCCTCATAACAAGAAGAAGAAAAAGTTGCTCGGGAACGCGCATGGAGTCCGAGTGGAGTCGCCCTGAAGCGCAACTTAATTTCATTGGATAACACAGCGGCTCTAACTAGGAGCGGTCTGCTTGCTGTCCTGCTGCAAATATGCATTCGAACTTGACGTGAAATATCCGTAGTCGAACTATAAATAAACTATTCGGTTTTTAGTGCCAAGTGTAGCGCATTTTTACAGTCTATGATTAGTTTGTTTTTTATTTTATTGTTTGCCATCTCATAGCGGGTGCTCTAAAAGTATTCTAGCGTTGGCCCATGACCAAATCAAGCCAATAATAGCCAGTAGCCACAATAATGACTGGAGCCAGAGCCCTCAATAGCCACCCTGTTTTGAAAATAATATTGAAGATAACGCACAAAACGGTCAGCCTGAGCGGACAATTACGTCCCCAACTCATCTAAAATGTGGAGTCTTTACTTTGAGTTGTACACCGCACAACCGTAAAGTAACGGTTAAAGAGAATATTGTCTGCGGACTCAGCAAAAAACAGTTTACTTACGCATCCACGACGTCCAATCTTTGCGCTCACCTGTGGAGTTACCATCCAAATGAAGCAGCGGTGTCAGAGGCACAGTAGACGGCCAGAGCATCGCCAGGCGTCCAACATCGTATGATTGCATTTCCGTAAATCCTAAATTATGTCCAGGGTCTGCTATCTACTTAGGCTGCAAAGCACAAGTATTTATTTGAGGTATGCTTATTCGAGGCAGACCTTTATTTCTTACATTGTACGTTATTGTGAGACATGCGTTTTGTTTGGAGCGGCATACCAGGCTATCAAACGCAGACGATTTTCGGCTTTGGTATGGGATTTAATTTACTTTTTGACTTTTATTATATAGTTAAATGTTGAGGCTGATGGGCATTTAAATATAGAGGGTATTTGATGATCACTGTAAAGTTTCGTGTAGTTGAAAAAGTGTTGGAATTTCCAGCTGTTTGCGAGACAAGGCCATTTTCATTCATTGAACGTGCGCTGTGCTCTAATGGAATCCTTATTGCATAGAGAAGTAGCCTAAATTGAGTTTTTTTTTTTTTTATAATGCATGGTTTACTTTTTATTAAATTCGTAGGCTGGAATGCCTCGCGGCAATAATTGTGTTTAAATGTAGTAGCTTAGTGCTTCAGCCTCTGGCAAGCTCCAAAGGGGGCGGCTAGGTTGAGAGCAACGTGTTGGATGGTGTAACGAGACAAGGTCTTTATGCCGCTGTTCATATGTTTAGGCTACGTTTGTTCGGGACAAACAACAACGAAACAAGATCAATACAATTTTCTTTATTTGTTTATTTGTCATATGCACGTCTTCTCATAGGATCCTCAAGAAATACGCACTGAATAACGTTTGGCTGTAGCCGCCGGATAGGTACCCGCCCACCAACATGTACGCGCATGAGAGCTCGTGCCCAACACGGATTTTCGTGCATGGAGCTGGTTCCAAATGCTCCATGCAGCGCCATATTTGAAAATGGCGTATGCTAACATGCCGAAGCTAATCTGCACGCTCTTGACCCCCTGGTTGCGCCCGACGCAAATCTAAAATGGGGTTGTCTGAAGTAGCTACATTAATCATGGGTGTGGTTTGGGCGTAACGTGCAATAAACCAATCAGAGCGTCATCTCACATTCCCTTTAACAACAGGCACGCTTGTTCCATAGCTGATTGCTATTATGGTGGCGTATTTGCCAGGCGCAGCCAGGAGCGTTCACAGCGCTTTAGGGCCCTATCATGACATTCTAAAGTGCATCGTCACTCGTCAAAAGTCTATTCAAATTTAGTAGGATATCCAGTTCACATTGGGAGGGGTTTCGTTCTCAAAAGTGGAGCGCATGGCTTAACAAGGTGTTCCTAGGTCTTTTAATCAGTCATATGGGTGTGTTTGGGGCGTAACATCATTTTAAACCAATGAGAATGACATCTGTCATTCCCTTTAACGGCGCAACGCGCAATATGTCAAATAAATGCATCGGTATTTTGGCATTCAACGGCGCATTTGAAGGAGGCTGCTTGCGAGACCGTATGGAATAGTCATTCTTAAACCATGCTTTACTAAAATCTAGCATAGCCTTCACGCATTTGCACTCGTCTATTATTTGAACTCATTGGCAAAGTGAAACTAACTTCACCAAGGAGTCAGTCAACGACAAGACAGTTATATGCAGTTACTTTCACTATTGACTGACAATGGGTTACCATCGAAAACATAGGCTGGAAAAAGCAACACTTACCCTAATGTTGCTCAAATGACTGAATAAAACAACATTTATCCTGCAGGAGTTGCTTATATCTCGTGACAGTGAGTCTTCAGCTGTGCTCCATACCTGTCTCTCGCCTCTCCCCTAATCACTTTTAACCGTCATTACCCATTTGCAAATGATGGTGAATAACTACTCATCATGAGATGTACAGTATTTCGTAATATCTTTATTCTAATTATGTTTACCATTGTAATCGTGCAATTTGTAATGCTTTGCATGGACGTGCGCTGGTGTGCGTTCATGAATGATAGAAGGATGGTGCGTGCACCTGCCAATATGACTGTTGACATGCGCTCTTAAAATAGCATATGAACAACTCGCCATTGACTTCTGACTAGGTTTAGGTGGTGTATGATAGCGATTTTTAGACAATGCGCCAGGTCCCTCCCTAGGTTGTTAATTGCCACACCCCTGGGCGCAATGCTTAAAAAATAAAGGTGCAAAATAACGAATTCAACTTCGCGCCAGTGAATAACGAACTTTACGCCATGCGCTGGTGACCCAAAATACAGCCCATAATCACTGTTCAGTTGGGAACAGTTAGCTATTGATTTTTCATCTTGACAAAATGTAATACAGAATTGTCACAAAGACATACTTTCCGATGTTTTGGGATCATTCTCACTGAATCACGAGGTTATGAATGCATGGTGCTATATTTGCAAAGTAGCCTACAATGTAATCTAACATTACCTCTCTATAGACAATGCATATCTTCTGTCAGTTAATCTCTTCTCTCCCGTGCTGCCGCTGGCGCATTTGGGTTAAATGGCATCGGCATGCAGTTCAACATCACGTCTCCTTAAGTCCTCTAACATTTCCTAATTTATGTCATCAACACATCAGTGATTCGTGAAAATGTGTAGGCTACGCTAGATTTATGCCTATTTTTTCACATGGACACCACACTGATTTCCCTCGAGTGGTAATATTTTTCTTTGAAATTTTGTATGGTTTACAGAAATGGGAACTACATTGTATAGATGAGAGGAGCTAAGTGTGCGTTGCGCAGCACAGGCGGCCAAGCAAGGGTTTCGTTTAAGTTGACCTAACTTTCAACTCTGCACAGTATCCCATTAACTGCGTGACAGTAGACTATTTACAATATTTTCTGTAAAGCAGAGTTTGTAAACACGTTATCATCAACTTAATTCACGCACAACATTTAGCAGCAACTACAGAAATTGTACAGAAATTGTAACCATACTTGCTGCTTTCTTGTACTATCTGTTGCTGGTTAACAGCACATGAAAAGCTGATTTAAGCTAATTCACTAACTCAAGACTTCAAGGCCATCATGGATATAAAACGTTTTTTGAAAATAACGAAAGGATGGAGGGAACATAGCAAAGCTTGGAGTTATTTCAGATGGGCTACAACAAGGTAGGCAAAATTATGGTGCTTAAAACCTTACACAACGGTAAATTGGAACAAAACTAAAAGTAACTTTAGCCTTTATAGGGCTGTAAAGTTGTCCAGATTAATAGGTCGTAATTAGGCGTTGTTGTAAAGATATTGCATGTAGATGTTGTACTATATAGGCTACTAAATATTTAGGTCACCAATGCACGAACAAAACCGGGAAATGGACAAATATTATCAAGGCTTTGAATGTTTCCGTCTGTGCACGGGGGTGTCTGTAGATTGGTGTGCAACGCATTCATTCATGCAGGCCTGTGGTCATGCATGGCCCTTAAAATAGCATCTGCATTTTCGCCACAGACTTTAGACCAGGGAGTTCCTGGTCTGTGGCGGAATTGTTTTCTGAAACTTTTTTTTTTCGCATGCTCAAATTTCTGTCAATGATTCCCGGGACACTGAAAGACCGGGGTACACGAAACTTGGTGGGCATGTAACCCCACATGGATAGCATGGAACCATCGTTTTTCGTTTTGATCTGTAGCCCCCCCCCCCCCCCCCCCGCTGGATTGGACCCCCCAAAGGAGGGTAGGGCAGACACAGTTTTCTGTGAATATCTCGAAAACCGTAGGGTTTAGGAGGACCATTTTTTTTTTGTATGTTGATCTCAAGGGGCCATGTCAACCCATTCCATAACCACTCATTTCATGTATAGTGCCACCTAGTTAAACACAAAAAAGTAAAAATGAGGTGTTGTAATTGAAGGTATCTGTGACCTAACAAAGTCAAAACTGTACAAAATTGGAAGTGTAGGATCATTATGACACCCTCTGTATGCACGCCAAGTTTCGTGGAATTCCGTTCATGGGGGGCCACACAATAAATTAATTTGTTACTATACACCAACTGGCCTGTAGGTGGCCGGAGACAGTTTTCTGTGAATATCTCGATAACCGTAGGGCCTAGGAGGTCCACCTTTTTTATGTATGTTGGTCTTAAGGGGGCATGTCAACCCATCCCATTACCACTTATTTCATTTATAGCGCCACCTAGTTAAAAATTAAAAAGCAAAACATTTGGTGTTTTCATCACAATATCTCTGGCTGACAAGGTCAAAACTGCACAAAATTAAAAGTGTAGGATCATTATGACACCCTCCGAATGCATGCCAAGTTTTGTGTACTTTCGTTCATGGGGGGCCTTACAATGAAATAATTTATGCGTACATTTAGTGACGTACACCAACAAGGATTCCCGGGACACTGAAAGACTGGGGTACACAAAACTTGGTGGGCATGTACCCCCAAGTGGATAGCATGGAACCGTAATTTCTTCGTTTTGATCTGTAGCCCCCCCGCTGGACTGGACCCCCCGAAAGGAGGGTAGGGCAGACACAGTTCTCTGTGAATATCTTGAGAACTGTAGGGCCTAGGATGACCATTTTTTTCCGTATGTTTGCCTCCAGGGGTCATGTTAACCCATTTCATGTGCACACATGTGCACAAACAGATACACACACACACACACACAGTAATCATACGTATGACACATACTCACACAGTAGACATATGTATGCTTGCATGCACAGGCACATACGCAGGCACACACACACACACACACACACACACACATGCATAACATAAACATGTACATTCACACATGCACACAATTCAAGAAGTTCTCAGAATTATGAACAGGCAAGATGGAGGTGGGGTTGTATAAAATTAATTTTACATGTGAAATCTGTGAACTAATCATGTTTTAGTACTTGTTGTCTAGCAGATATCAGTGAGAATTGAGTGTGGATAATGCAATTTAGTGAGACAGTTAGAATCATATAGGCCTTTCAGCGTGATTTATTTTTGTGGAAAAAATGTGCTGGATTGGGCGGCGGTCATATTTTGTACCGCTCTGCGGTACATCTAGTTTATCTAGCGATAGCTAGCTAGCTTGATCTGGCACTGGAGGATTTAGCAAGCAGGTAAGCTAAGCTAAACATAGCTGTCATGATAATGTAAACCAACAAACAAGATAACTTTCTTCATATTATTATCATCTTACTTACCTTATGAGCAGGCAATGGTAGTCTGAGCGCGATCCTGGATCCAGATCCGGCAGCCTTGTTTTCTCGATCGATTCGCTCGACGTGCACACATACAAATCTTTTTGCTCCTATTATATCACCTAGCCAGGAGCAAAAGTCACTCGTCACTCGTAGAAGCAGATTCGAGCACTTGTATCAATTGACTTGTAGTCGTGCAAGAAAATCAAAGCGATCTGTAGAATTTTATTAATGAGAAATTATTTCACAGATGCACAACTTCGGATGCATTAGTTCACATTTGGGTTTACAAATGCACGAATGTTGTGCATGTTCTCAGATTATGAAACACGGATGTGCAAATGTGTTTCGCACCAACTGCGCTGCAACGTTTGGAGCAAAAGTGTCGAGTGCATGACTCTTGAAATTTGTGACTCACAGGATTGGATTTGTGTACCTGTAAAAAGGATTTGTGAACCCGTAGCCCCTATTTTGTGTTAACAAGATATAAAAAAATATGTACAACTACAACTTTACTGTTACACATTCACGACTTTAGTGTGCACATGCAAAATCTGCAGTTAAATGTGCTCGCCACTTTTGCACCCAATATACCTTCATAGTATACACACACACACACACACACACACACACACACACACACACACACACACACACTCACACACACACACACACACACACACACACATATATATACACATTGGCTCTGATCAGAAATCCACTGCACAGTTCTACTTGACTTTAGCCTCCTGCTGCAGCGCTCAGTCCTGGGCGGACCCAGAGGTGGGTGTTTGTTGGCTGCTGTTAACTCTCTCACTCTCTGAGTCTTTGCGTCTCCGTGGCCTAGTTCCCCCGGCCCACGCACTCTCCTGCCTGCCTGCCTGATGCACCCCACCTACACAGCCTTGCCAACCCAGCCCAGCCTGTGCCCGCTCCCCTCTTCCCGTGCACTGCACTGGGCGCCCCAAACGCGGCTTGGCACAAAGTGTGTCGGTTACATAAGGAGCAGGAGCGCAGGGGTCCCCTGGGCTACTGAGGTGGGGGTTTGCGAAGACACACACACACACACACGCACACACCCACTGGGGGGACTTAGCTGAGGGTTTTGCAGTGTTTGGAGAAGCCGGGTCATTTGGTTATGCTGGCTTCCACCAAAGTTTCCTTGTTGCTCTCTCTGCAGGCTACTTAGAGAGCTTCCGCTGTATGGCACAGGGTGGTGTGTGTGTGTGTGTTAGTGTGTTAGTGTATGTATGTGTGTGGTGTGTATGTGTGTGAGAGAGAAAGAGAGAGAAAGAGAGAAAGAAAGAGAGAAAAGAGAGAGAGAGAGAAACAGAGAGAGAGAAAGAGTGAGTGAGACAAAGTGTGTGTGTTGGAAGGGATGAGTTTGTAAAAATGAGCACTGACCTAGTTTTGCTGCCGCCGCCAGCCTGTCCGATTTCTCTGTGTGCGGTTCAGACTTGTTTGTTATAACGTTTACAGAGGATGTGTGCTGAGCCATGCTATCACAGCATGCTACGCTAATCACACGCTGTGAAGCTCTGCACACCCAGAAGCACTGGCTGCCCTCGCCACACTGGCTGCCACCGCTGCCTCTAAATGGGGCTCTATTGGTTGAAGAGTGGAACATATAGACATGTGTGAAGAGGCTGATTTAGAAAATTCAGACATATTGCAAAATACCTAAAGCATACGTTTTTTCCCCAGTTATATGGCTGTAGTTACATGCGGGACCTATAGGCAGCATAACTGTTATTATAGGTGGATACTGTAATGTACCGTGCTGTAAAACATGCTTTGATACACTATGTACTGTGTGTTTATATTAGATTGTAGTAGACCGGCGTGGCTCTCAGATGGTTGTTGGTAGCTGGCCGTGGTCCTGGCAGGTGAGTGATGAAGTGATGTCTGCTGGCGCTTACTAAGGAGGAGGGGGAATGAGCTACGAGTGAGAGGTGGACAGAAAGGAGAAGGTGGCATGCATTGCTAGGCAGGAGGGCATGAGGTGGCAGACAGGTAAGGAGTGGTTTAAATCTCCTAGAAAGCAGGACGGTGGTGAGTGACGGCTGTCAATCATCCTTATGGGCTGCTCCCGAACGATGTTTAGGAGGCATCATTAATCCATACAGTCAGAGCAGGTGACTCAGAAACTGGTCCAGCCCTGATCTGGCCTTGATCTGGCCTTGATCTGGCCTTGATCTGGGCCATGTCCTGTCTGATTTCATGGCATCTGTGAGTCCAGCCCTCCGTGTCTCCCAAAGATGATTCATGTTCATCAGCCGCCCACCTCCTTTCCTTCAAAGCCCTCGGCTGTCAAGAGGTAGTCAGTTGGAGTCGGAGACAGTTCATCACCGTGGAAACCAGGTCACATCAGGGCGTGTTGTTGCTGGGGCTTGCTGTGGGCACATGTGCCTCTGTGTGTGTGTGTGTGTGTGTGTGTGTGTGTGTGTGTGCCTATTACCAGATCACCCAGATTACTATGATTAAGTGAAAGGCTTTGCACTTTTTAACGCGTCAATCTTCTTACAGAGCAGCCAATTACATCAATACTGCTGGGATTTAGCAAAGCCCTCCCTCACTCTCTCACTCCTTCACGCCCGTCGCCAGAGTCAACTTAGCTGGAGCTAAACACAAGTTCCGAGAAAGTGGGACAAGAGATTCAGCGTGAAATTTCAACTTCGGTTTGAAGCTGTGTGAATATCACTGAGGATAATAGAGAGTTTTTCGTAGGTTAATGATTTTGCTGGACTTTGAAATGGTTAGCTGTGGAAGATATGGAAGAAGCTGTGACAGTGCAGTAGATATTTACATGAAGTGATGTGGAATTAAAAAAGCATATGCTCACACTGGTCACCTATTTCATTAAAAAAAAAAAATCATATTCATGTTTACCAGCTTTAATGGCTTTATCTGTTGTTATTGTGTGAGCCGTTAATTATTTTATTCAGACATATTGAGTTGTTCAGGTGACATGCCATATTTTGTGTGTGTGTGTGTGTGTGTGTGTGTGAGTGTGTGTGAGTGTGTGTCAGAGATAGCGTGAGAGAGGTTGAAGCAGATCTGAGTGGTACGACAGTGATGAATGACTTCTGGACCTGCTGATCACTCCTCAGGGAGACCTACTCTAACAACACACACACACACACACACACACACACACACACACACACACACAGTCACTCTTTCTCCCTCATCATCTCAACACTCTCAGACATGTGCTATTAAATCACTCCCAGTGAAGGCTCTTTTGTTTACAAATGCACTCACATTCACATTTGTTTACACATGCATATACAACTCATGCACACACACACACACACACACACACACACACCAAGAGACTGAGAGAGACAGAGAGAGAGAGAGAGAGAGAGAGAGAGAGAGACATGGCACTTAGAGAGACTGAGAGAGAGAGAGAGAGAGAGAGAGAGAGATGCAGTGTGGCTCTGTCATTAGACTGTGGTGATAAGTGGTCTGATGATTAGACC
>NW_027468837.1:28891461-28896461 GCF_046254945.1 Alosa pseudoharengus
GCTGCCCTCCGACGCCTGGCGGGAGTTGAGCAGGAATGCCAACCGCAACCTGCAGGCCGGGCACTCGCACTTCCGCAGCCTGGACAATGGGCCCGAGCTGGCGGCCGCCCCGCGGAGCCTGACCAGCGACTTCCTGCTGAGCCGCGGAGGCCGGGAGACGCTCTACCGAGCCAAGCCCAGCAACGGCAACCTGCTGTGGGTCAGGGGCAGTCAGCGGGGCCGCAGGGGCATGGGGGTGCCCAGGGAGACGCAAGGAGGCAGCTTCTCGGACCTGGAGCAGGGCACTGCCAACGGAGAGCTGGGCTCCGCCAGGACCAGGAGGCAGGCCAACATGGTCACTAACATGATGCCCGCGGGCAGGGAGTCTCCACGCATGGCGGCCGTCGCCCCCTTCAGGTTCAGGTGAGAGATCGGATCAGTCTTGAAAAGAAGCGTTGATTATACACCACAGAGACTAAGAGAGAGTTTTACACGTGAGCTGTCTCATTTAACAGTGACTTTCACTATCACTCAGTGATCAAAGACACTTTAGAGAAATGCACCCCCTTATCAGAGCACACTGTGTTAGACTAGTCAAGACCAAACCTATGGTGGCTGACTCTTCTTTTCATAGTAATGTAAACATGCCTGTAAGTGTGCCGTAGCCTTCCGTTACTTCACTTCAATCTATCTATCTGTCCCCCTGTAAGTCTATCATCCCTCCTTCCCTCTCTCCCTCCCTCTATCCCTCTCTCCCCCAGGCTGCAGGTCCAGGAGGACACGGACGGCACCTGAGCGACTGCTCCTCGGAATCTATGGAGGTGTGCTGTGAAGAGACCGGTGAGTTCAATACTATCATAACGAATTACATCAGCAACTAAGACATACACAGCAAACAATGCATGTATATGCCACCCCCCCCCCCCCCCCCCCACACACACACACACACACTAAACACAATGCATAGCATAGCAGATAAACACTGTAAGAGAACAAAGAAATGAGAGGTTCTAAATATATAAGTTAGATGCTCTCGGAGTATAAAGCAATCTAGCACACAGAGACAGCACAGCACAACAATACCATACACCACAATTTACTTAACTGCATGTCTAAATGGTGTAACCCTGGACTTCCACACGTGTCCTGAGGGACGTCTGTCCAACCTAACACAGCTTGGCTCCTGTTCTTGTCTGAGTAATTTGAACCTTTCCATGACCACCACATGTTTCTTAGGGTTTTGTACACCTCTATGATATGTGTGACACAGGTAACAGATAAGCTCTTTACTGAGCCTGGCCTGCTCTTCACTCTCATCCACTGCCTGCGTAACAACAACAACACCCCGGAGACACAATCACCAGAGAATGAGAGCACTACATGGAGACACATAGGGCTAATATATAGCTAATACAGCTAAAACACACAACTAATGCTACTGATGTCCTTATTGACACACATAAGGAATGAGGAGAGAATCTAGGGTTGGTCTAAAACATAGTGAACTTTTTACTGACTAAGAAGTACACAACTGTAAAGTTAAAACCCAGGAAATGTGCATGACTGCAATACACAAGCGAAACATAATGTTTGAAGCTGAACAAATCTGTCCGCTCCCTGCTCTTCCCATTGTAGAGGCCTGATTTTTCCATCAGAGCCAGAGGCTGACAGCTCTCTCAGATGGATTGGTCTCTTTAAACTCTCTCTGCTCATTTCTTCATTTCACATGCTCATTTTGGGCTTTCCTTCCAAACGGAAAAGCCACAGAGATCGATCTATATTTTACAAGTCCGGGCTCCTTTGCCAAGGTCATTTACAGAGACAACAGGCAATTGACCATCAGTGCCGTGGATTTAGAATATTTATAGGTCACAGACTTTTTTCCAGTGGAGCTGGCCAGAGCAGAGCTGAGCTCCGCATGGACTGTCTGCTGGCCTATTGCTGGGCTCTGCAGAGACACAAAGGCCATGCCTCATTCACACACGCACGCACGCACGCACGCACACACGCGCACACACACACACACACACACACACACACAGTGTCCATAACAGTGGATCAGGCCTATAAGTGGCCCAGACCTCGTATACTTGGCATATCCAATAGCCAAAGGCCTCCTGAAAGGAAATATAAAAGATCTCTCGCTGAACCTAGCTCTGGCTGTAAATGACAGATTGCCAAGGTTCATTCCCACACAATGCTAACCGAGACAGGTAGCCCTCTCCCACACGCCCAATTCAGATGCACACTTTGTGAGGTGAAGCTACTGAGCCCCCTGTGTGAAGTGTGTGTGAAGAGTGTGCTACTGACATTTTCTCCCAACCTTTAATCCTCAAGTGTACATCATTCACAGTTTTGTGTTTACATATACAGAATGCTTACGTGTGTACTGATGATTACTCACTACACCGATGCTATAAAAGATAGACACTGTATTTTTAAGTGAAGAGATTTTGCATTGAGAAGTGAAGGATTTGTAACAGTGTTGGTTCAAGTTTCATGGCCTTTTCCATGTGTTCAAATTGACTGTCTATATCAGGAGGTTCAGCCTGTCTTTGTAAAGTCTCTCAGGATCTTCACTGTTGGGGTTATCTATGGCTGGAGGAGATTGGAAAAGAGTTATTTTTACCTCAGAGGAAAATGAACTTTGAGGGGGGAATGAAGCCAAAATCTTAGATGTTGCATACTAATTGAGATATAGCCCATCAGAGATCAACCTTGATGGCAGATTTGTTCCAGGTCGGATTTGGACGCTCTTTAGGGTCAGATCCATTTCAGTGGTAGTCTCTTTTGATTTGATTTGGTAGAATATGACTTCACAACCCCTGTATACAAAACTACAACAACAACAAAAAAATTAGGCAAATTGCTCCTTGCTATTTGAATTTGAAAACTAAAACAGAGAAACCCTATAAGTCCTGTGTTAATCAAGACATGGGTGGAGCATGTACTGCACAGTATTAGTAATGATTAATTGAGTTACTCTTCGACCATACCGGTATATACAATTAGCTACATAGTGATCTTTATCCACAATTTGTGTATCTTCTGTTTGTGTTCTTTGTGTTTGAAGATGGATTTCTTATAGTAAGAAGCCTAGTAGCCTTCTAGAATGTCCAGTGAAAGTCTTAGCAGCACGGCTATTCTACGAGGACTTTCTAGAATGTCCAGTGAGAGCCTTAGCAGCTATTCTACGAGGACCGTCCAGAGACAGGTGTTATGGCTGGAGAGCTGCTATGGGCTCGGCTCTGTCCAGCAGCCGCAGCACTCTCCCTTCTCCCGGTCCCTGAGCTAAGCCTGGGAGTCTGAGAGCATCCCGGCGTTTCCACTGATGTCTTTGGCTCGGTCCGGGCTCCCACAGGCTCACACCGGGAAGAAAATATTCAGCTTTACACTACTGACAGCTCAGCGTCTCCCAAATCCCACACCGGAGAGACAGAGAAAGAGGGAGAGGGAGAAAGAGTCTTGTATTTCCCCAACTGCCATTTAGTTCATCCAGGATGAAATTTCAGCATGTTTTCCTCTTTTATTTATTTATTTATTTACTTACTTATTTATTTATTTCGCTCCTGAAAACATTAGCATGCCAGCAGCTGTTGTTTTGCTCTTTTTTGAGTTTCTCTTTTGCTAACATGGATGGAGACATGCTATACAGAGCCTGATGTCTGTCACTCTGTGGGTTAGAGAGAGAAGACTTGGAAAGACGAGGAGGGCCATTAGTGAATCTGATATGGGGTAGATCCGGGCCACAGTCAGCGTTAATCGGCGCTGGGTTCTTTTCTTCCTGCTGTTAGACAAACCTGCCTCCTCTGGGTGGCCTACATACAGATGTCTTTTAAATAAGGCGTCCCAGGGTTTACTGGTTTAGCCGCAGAGAATAATTAGCCGTACCTCCTGCTAGTTTCACACCATGACCAGGTATAGCAGTGCTACCTGCAAGGCTCTTTTGAATCAGGGATGGTGGTGTGTGTGTATGTGTGTGTGTGTATGGGGGGGGGGGCTAGGAGAGGAGAATAAACTGATGAAGAAGAATCTTGTCTATCCACGTACAAACTCACGTCCAAAAAAATGAATGGATGGGTGGGTGAATGGATGGATGAATCATTAGATAGATGGATGGTTGGATGAATAATGGATGAATGACTGACTGCCTGACTCAATGAATGGAGATACAGTATGTTTTCCTTTGAATATGCCTTTCCATGTGTACATAATGTCTAGCACTTTTACAGTAGAACTTTTTTCAGATTCTTTAAGTCCTTCACAAATGTAGTACATGTACAATCATTTCCTGTGTTTTAGCCGCATTGTGTTTAAACCGCAGGACAGTGTTGTATGCAAGTTAAAGAAACAAAACCATATTAATACCATATTAACTGCCCCAGTACATTAACCTCATAGCTGAAGAAATTTAGTAAAATCAATGTGTAAACCGTGGCTAATAGTTGGGAAATTACTGTAGGAGACCAATCTTATTCCCAATATTAAAATAATATCCACATAATATCCACATGGATGACTCCACAGTAGCCGAGCTCTAGTAGCCTCCACTCCATGTCCCGACAGTGGCTCGGTGGTGGAAAGATGTTGAAGCTGATGGCCTGTTTGGTTTATTTTGGGGAGTGCTGTGGGGAAATCTGCTAGTGAATGAGGCCATTTTGGGCCAGGACCATCAGGCGGAACTGTGGTTGAGCATGTGAGACTGGTCATGTGGACCACATGACTTTGGATGCACTTTTTAATTCCTCTTCGCTTCACTTCCATAGTCTCACACCCAGGAGCTGACGGAGGAGGAGGGCCTGGGGGTTTCCCTTCCTCCCCACATATTTGGGATCTTCAATGGCCTTTTTTTTTTTGGCTACAGAGATAGAAGAGAATGCTTTTGATGGAACCATTTTCAGTTTTGACATTCCACATGTGGTATGGTTTTGCGCGGGCAGAAATAATTGTGATAAAAATACTCAAATGTCATATGCCTTTCTATGTGGACTTCATCAGTTTGTGTGTGTGAATAGAGGAAG
>NW_027468837.1:28898961-28908961 GCF_046254945.1 Alosa pseudoharengus
GTGCTCGTAAATCTCATAGCAGACCCAGCAAGGACCGAACACAAAGACACAATGCTGTGCCCAGGTCAAAATCCTGCATACATTTATATTCTGTATTTGGTTGAGACTTTTATCCAAAACTTGCCGCACAGACATACATTCTCATTAGGGGTGTGAATCTCTCATGTAAAAGACGATACGATTCGCATCTAGATACATGGGCACGATTCGATACAAGAAAAGATACATGTTTATAAAAAACGATTCAGTATGATTCGATGCGATGCGATTCGATGCAATTCGATGCAGTTCAAGAATGGAAAGCATTCTGAAATATTTCTTATCATTTGCTCAAGGTGCACATTAATTTTATATTATCAATTATCATTGTCATGGTCAATTAGGCAAAAAATGTGTGAATATGATTATCTAAACTGAGGTTTGTTTCATATACTGTATTGAAATGAAAAAAGAATAGTCTACATTTCAGTCAAACACAGCAGCCAAATACAACATAAAAATACATTTTTATAGACTTTACAAATTTTATAGAGTTATATCTGATTGTTTTCATGGAGCTTTAGCATTGTTGAGGTAAGACAATACCGAAATAAAATAAAACAGTGCTTAAGACACTCTTGGCCTTTTCTCATATAGCCTATACCCTACAAGAATAAAATAGGCCTACAAATCAATGAACTCTCTGGGCTTATTTTGTTCCAACAGTAGACCTAATGCAGAAACCTATAATGCCACAAGTCTGAGTGAATATGAACAAAATCATTGGCTAATAATTTGTGCATCGTTTTAGCAGCAAGGGCCAGATTATTATTTAACATTAAGGAAATCCCTTCATCAAAGGTAAGGCTACTCTACAGACTATTGTTGCTGTTTAGGAACGCTATAAGTGTTTAATTTTGCGCTGGGTTTCGAAAAACAAAAGCCGACCGAGTGCAAGTTGTCACATGCTTAAGTTGCAGTAGATGGGTAATGAGGTCATTTGACAACTTTGGGCAATGAATGTAACCAAAAACGAACTGCATTACCCACAATTCCGTGCCACGTATAGTTTCAAAACCGGAAGTGGGATGAACGCGCTGCTTGGAACGTAAATGAGAGTCTGAGCGAGCAGAAAAAGTTGTGAACCGATTCATAACAAGTAAATCGATATAACGACCGATTCATTTCAGTTTTTTTTCCGATACGGGGCTTCACGTATCGATGTAGCCGTATCTTACACGTTAAAAACGGATACCGATACGTATCGGTTAATCTTTACACCCCTAATTCTCATTGAATGGCTGTGTGTGCTTCCTGGGTATTGATTAAAGTACCTTGCTCTAGGTGTTGTTCTATCAGTTGAGGCAGCAGAAATGTAAAAGTCCAGCATCAGAAAATAAAAGTTATACCATGTATTGGTTCTACCTGTACGTCTATGCAGATTACACAATTTCAGCCCGATATTGCAACGATTTTGTTGTAGCGACAAATTTCCCGTGTCATGTCAGAATATGAAAAAACAGGAACGATGCCGAAGGAGAAACAAATCTTGTAATGTGACATATTGAACGACCAACGATTTATTGTCTGCAATGTTCCACGACTCCAAGACTAAAAGTTTAGCATGTCAGAATTTTTGGGGAATTCTCCTACGACTCTCATGTTGACACAGACACTATGACGACACACGACGAGTAGGCTACGATAGATAGGCTACGTGATCTTGTAATGTGGCCAGTCTCCCGACCAAGATGCAGGCAAGAATGTGGAGTTCTCTGATCGCATAGTCTGACATGGTCAATCGTAAAAGACCATCGTGGAAGACAAAAAAAATTGTGTAATCTGCATAGGCTGTAACACATCTGATTTACCTGTCTTAAGTATTGGGCTAATTAGAATCAGCTGATTAACTGAATGGTTGGATGAGGCAAAATGTGGCAGGACTTTTACTTTGTTAAGCTGGACTTTTACACCTCTGTGAGGCAACAACAAACACACATTCACAGGTCTCTGCAAAATATGAAAGATTGCTCAGAACTACGGTATGAACTGCAACTCAGACAAAGCTTTCTACATTCAGACAGAACTCAAATGGAGTTCAGATGGAACTCTGCAGATTGTTCAGATGGAACAACTGAAGTCAGTTGGATAGAGTTCAACAGTCTTGTAGAGAATGATTTCCTTATTCAGACATCTGTACATGCATGCACACTCAAACACACACACATACACACATACAAACACACACACACACACACACACACACACACACACACACACACACACACACACACACACACACACACAGGCCAAACTCCCCGCGGATAACCAGACCCTGGGAATTTGTACATCTGTGACATGTTGAACCAGTCAGAGTTATGGGCTGATCGATGCCTGTCATCCATCGTTTCTGAAAAGGGATTTTGGGGACGTTTCGTCTCCATTCCCAACCAGAGGGATGCTTTCACGTGGACACATCTGGACTCGACTTGCAGCCACAGACAGCTGTGCAGCTGGCGTGCTGAGAGCTGGAGCCGGACTCAGAATTGGTGCAGGAATCGGATTCGGAACGTTTGCAATAGTGTCCAGATGCATGGGCAGGCTCTTTCTCTTCATTCTTTCTCTTCTCAGGACCTTGAACAAAGCTTCTAATCTAATTCATTAGCCAGGCTCATGCTTGCTTTGAGATCTCCAGCAGAAAGTTAAAGGGGCTAGTCTCAATGTTCTCGCTTTGTTTGGGAACCAGTGGTGAATGAGGGCCATTTGCAGTGCCTGTCTCTACTGTAAGAAGCTCTGGAGGAACGTGAGGTGCTCACAGTCCTGACACCTTGCACGGGATGGTAGTATGTCCCTTAAATAGTCGCGCTCAGGCCTGCCTTGAGAACTGTGTTAGAACTGGGGGTATTTGTAGTGTTCATGCTTGTTCAGAGGAGGTCCATAATGTTCTTAAACCTTGAACATGATGTTTCAGTAACTCACCCACACAGCCCCCCCCCCCTCTCCCTCTCTCCCTCTCTCTTGCACTCACACACATGCACACACACACACACACACACACACACACACACACACACACACACACACACACACACACACACACACACACATCTAACCCTGAGCATGTTGTGGTTACTTGCTGAAATATTTCTGTCTATGCACTAGACATTTCAGCAGTTCAGTCACACGTTTAATATGAACAAGAAAAAAACATACATACTGTACATGGCATGGTGATATAAGAGAAATTGGATGTAATATTTATTATTTCTGGCAGCATGGGAGAACGAATTTGTGTTCATTATTCTTTCTGGCATTGGGTGATTTGTGAAGGAACTCCAGACCATAGGAAGTTCTCCTTCCTCTGTGAGAGATGTCGTCACCACAGGTTAGGGCATAGCGTCTGGGGACTCATCCCCCTCTTTCTCTCTTTCTTTCTTCCTTCCTTCCTCTCTTTTTTAATTTCTTCCTTTTTTCTGTCAGTCTCTCTCTCTCTCTCTCTCTCTCTCACACACGCACACACACGCACACACACACACACACACACACACACACACACACACACACACACACACTTCACCTTACTCTGCCTTTCTACCCATCTTTGTATCTCTTTAACAGAAACATTGCACCCATCACCACAGTTTTGTGCTTCAGCGACCACACAAGACAAATAGAAGCGTTGTTGTTGTCCAATCCCAGTCTTTCTCTACCTCCTGTCTGATGACTCTCTCTGGCTGTGGGGCCTTTCCTCCAGATGTCCCAGGCCCCCTCCTGTCTGAGATTGGCCAAGCAAGGAGCACTCTGCTGGGGTGCTGGAGCCACCGTGAGTCCTGAAAGGCTCCATCGCTCTGGACAGACACGTGTTGTTAGTCATAGCGCATAGCGTGCTTCAGCATCCGGCTGCCCTTAGTCAGCAGTACTGCGCTCAGCATGCTGAGGAGAAAGTGGGACACACGCACACACACACACACACACACACACACACACACACACACACACAGAGTGAGAGAGAGAAAACTAGAGAACTAGTGGGAACTGAAGCAGAGACCTGCATCCAACCGTGGGTGGAACACCTCAGGGAGGAAGCGACACGCCATGCAGTTACTGTGCACAGATCAAGTCACTGGGCTGTTCAAAATAGTTGTAGCCAGGGTTACTGTGCCAGATCAGTACAGTGAACAAGAGGAATCCTGCTGAAATACTGTATCTAGAACAGCTCTAGAACAGCACTAACGCTGGTGGTGGAGAAACAGTCTAAGTTTACTGTTCCATAATTACGGTAATTTTCCTGCCAAGTACAATATAGAACTATACACTGGCAAGCTTGTTGTGCTGTGAAGGAGAGCTTGTTAAGGACCTCAGGTACAGCATGCGGCACGTTTAAAATAGCCGTCAGCAAGGTGTCCATTGTTGTAGCCCGCGCCTTGTTGTGTAATGCTAGAAATCCCCTACTCATAGCACAAGGAGTTGAACTCTTAATTCTTCTGTGTGAGATACTATAAAGGAGAATATGCTGCAAATTCAGTCCAATTCTTTGAGGGGCTGAACAAGTAGTGGTTGGTCCTGTCTCAAATCAAATGAGATGACTCAGATGAAGAAAAGCTACAGAGTGACTGTACTCAGATCAGTTTTGAACCAGAACCAGCTCAGTGAGGTGGATACTGTAAGTGATGTAAGGTTACTGCACTCAGGCCAGCTTACTGCAGGTTACAGCATCTAATGTGCTGTGCTCATGCTGCATTGCCACTGCATCTAGATCAGTTTTGTATTCAGATAAGCTTGAGCCATCATACCACAATATTACCCATATCTATTAACTGAGAAAGAGAAATACACCTCCCACTCTTTGGTTCTGTTAACACCCGACAAAGACCAACATTGGTCGAAACGTTGTGTAAATAAAATCACTTCGGGAGCAGCAGCAACAGTGTGCTTGTATCTTCCTTTTATATTTTCAAAGAGAAATACTGCACAGATCATGTGCAAATCAGTTTAGCATGGAAGGAGAAATGATACAGGGCTGTACTGTACCCAGATTCATATCCTGATATGTAGAGAGACTGCATGTGCGACTGATGTACCCAGATTCATATCCTGATATGTAGAGAGACTGCATGTGCGACTGATGTACCCAGATTCGTATCCTGATATGGAGAGAGACTGCATGTGCAACTAATGTACCCAGATCAGTGCAGTGTGGGGGAAATGCTGCAGGGTAACGGTATCCTCTGCTTCGCTCTTCTCCACTCTGCTTTGCGTCTGTGCTGCACGTTATGATGCAGACCGTGTGGTTTCCATGGTGCAGAAGCCCTGCTGGGTCCTCCTGAGAGATACGTGGATGTGTGTGTGTGTGTGTGAGTGTGTGTGTGTGTGTGTGTCTGGAATATCATGAAAGATGCTGGAGTAAGGGATCGTCCACAAATGCCCAGCCTGATGGGGAGCGCACATCCCCAGTCTTCCCCAGGAGAGGAGACTGACACATAAACAGATGGCCACGGTTATGTGGCAGATCTATTTGCACTGATTTCACTGCTGTGTGTTCCTCTGGAGGTATTTTAGGGACGCACACACACACGGTCCAGTTTGGCTGACACACTTTAAAGCCCCGTGTGAGCTTAGCATCTGTGTCTGGACAGGGATAGACGATGATTGGCGATGGCAGACAGACAGACAGACACACACACACACAGACATGCGCACACACACACACACACACACACACACACACCTGCCAAAAGGTCAATCCTACAAGTTTAATCCATACACAGCAATTTGGATAGTCTGCCAAAAAACGTAATGGATTGATACAAAAAAAGCTAGAAGATGCAGATTATGTTTCCACATTTAAGAAAAAAAAAATATTAGAAAATCTCCCAATTTCCCAAAGATATAATTCCGATTATACAATGTGTGTGTCCATGTACTCTGTATACTAGCAGTTTTAATGTCTACATTAGGGTATTGATCATTTTCAAAATGGATCTCCTGCTCAAAGCTCAGAGAGCATGTAGGTCAACACAGTATTGATTTATTATAGGTTATAGATTTTCATCTTCATCATGGGTCACTGCGCCTGCAGCCACGGTCACAGCTGACCGTGAGAACTGGTCTCCGTGTGCGGCTGCTCTGGTCTGGCCTGGTCTGGTCTGGTCGGAATGCGTGCCGGTTCAAAGCTACGGCTCTATCCGTGTCCAGTGCTGGATCTGGACTGGAGGAGACTGAGCTAATAGGGATGATTTCAGGGCTTGTGTATGAGGCAAAACATGGGAGCGGGGGAGGGGTGGAACAAAGGGGAATATGCACACACACACACACACACACACACACACACACACACAGAGTGAGCGTGTGAAAATACACCTCCCAGCTATGAACTGGTGGCATTCCAGTGTGCGCAGGCGGTTGGTAATTTTTCATCACCCCCTTACATTTCACACCCTCCGCACAACCTCTGTGTTCACCCATTAAGCAGAGTGTGTGTGTGTGTGTGTGTGAGAGAGAGAGAGAGAGAGAGAGAGAGAGGAGGGAGCGTGTGTGTGGGTGAGAAAGAGAGAGTGAGGTAGCAACATAATGAGAGAGGTAGAGGCCGATGAGAAGAGAGAGAGAGAGCGAGAGAGAGAGGGAGAGAGCGAGAGAGAGAGGGAGGGAAGAAAGGGGGAGGTGCTGTGCTGTGCTGTTCTGTGCGGAGTGCCTCGTCTGTGGCTGCTGTCAGTCGGCTGTTGTGAGCTTCAGCTGCAGCACCGGAACCGGAGAGCAGAGAGAAGCAGAGAGAGAGAGAGAGAGAGAGAAAGAGGGAGAGAGAGAGGAGGGAGAGTGAGAGAGCCTGGGCAGCACAGAAGCAGCTGCAGCAGCAGCAGCAGCCTGGCAGGAAGCGTACGGAAAGAGGAGGAGGAGAAGAAGAGGAGGAGGACGAGGAGGAGGAGAAGAGAAGACAGGATTTGCGTTTGTGGTTTCTGCTTTTCTTCCTCGGCGTTCGGGAAGAGAGAGAGGGCAGAGTGAAGCCGTGGACTCCTTCTTTCTCCTCTCTCTGGTCTGTGCCTCCTCCTCTCCTCTCTTTTGTCTCTCTATCCCTCTATCTTCATCGTCCGTGGCTCGTGCCCGTGCCGCTGGCTGAGGCGTCTCTTCATGCCCCCCGTGCAGGAGGGATGCTTGGGGGTAGCGTGAAAGGACGAGAGCCTGGCCTGAAGACCGAGCAGAAAGCCGAGGGCACTAGGACCTACGCCGCGCCGGCCGAGGGCAAGGGCTCCGCTGGCACAGCCAGCGACATGGCCGCTGCCAAGCGGGGCAAGTCGGGGGTGCCCACCAGCGGGGTGCCCCGCAGCGAGCTGAAGGTGTACCGGGCGGGCAGCACTGACGGGCGCCTCCCTGTGTCCACCAACCTGCGCAAGCAGCGCTCGCTGACCAACCTGGCGGTGCTGACCGACGCCGAGAAGAAGATGCAGCTGTACGAGCCCAAGTGGTGCGACGATATGGGCAAGCCGGGCGCCGGCGGGGGGCACCTGCGGGCGGGCAAGCCCAAAGCAGGGGGCACTGGAGGGGTAGGAGGAGGGGCGGGCAGTGGTCAGCTCTCGCGGAACCTCTCCAAGTCGGAGCACTCGCTCTTCCAGGGCAAGCCCAAGCCCTTCAGCGCACTGGCAGCGCCGACCGCGCCAGGCAAGGGCCAGAGTCGCATCCCGCGCGGGCCCTACGCCGAGGTCAAGCCCCTCAGCAAGGCCACCGACGAGTTGGGCAAGTCTGACGACGACATCCTCTCCGCCAAGGCCAAGGCCGCAGCGGGCGCCAAGAAAGGTGGCGCCGTTGCCCCCGGCGACGTAGAGGGCAAAGGTCAAGCGGAGGAAGGTGGCGATAAGCCCTTCCTGAAGGTGGACCCGGAGCTGGTGGTCACCGTATTGGGGGATTTGGAGCAGCTGCTCTTCAGCCAGATGCTGGGTGAGTAAAACACACACACACACACACACACTGGCCCTGATCTGTGCCGGACTTGGCTCTGGAGTCAATCCACCGGGAGCTGGGTGGGCCTGGGTGCACGTCGCTTGTGAATCGGAACTCCACCTGTCTAACCCTGCTGGCTGAAGAAGAAGCGCACCCTCCCCTCTTCCACTTCTTGGCTGAAGGCTAGGCATCCACGCCCCCTTTGCCCGCTCTGTGCGGTTGGCAGTGCCACCTGCTCTGCGCCGTGCTGTGAATCTGTGGGCTTTTGGCACATGATCGAGAGCTGCCCAGCACCGATCGATCTAAACAGTGATGCAAGCTTTTGGCTACTTCTGACTACCTGTGCATATGTGGCTGGATGTGAGTGTGAGTGCGATTGTGTGTGTGTGTATGTGTGTGTGTGTGTGCATGGATGTGGGTGTGTGTACGTCTGTGTGTGCGTGTGTGTGTGTTCCCCACCATTTCTTTGTGCCTATCTATGTCCTTGAAGATCTCCACGGGTCTCTATTGTGTAGAAAGCTACGGGTACAGAGGGTGGCACCACTGCTGCTGCTGCTGCTTGGCAGGAGAGAGAAATGGAGGGAGAGAGAGAGAGAGAGAAAGGGAGAGAGAGAGGGCTTTGTTGGTGATGCAGCTGCTGCATGGCACTCTTGCACAGGCTGCAACACGCTTCCTCTCGACCCTCAGTCTGCATCGCTGAGCATGTGTGTGTGTGGTGTGTGTGTGTGTGTGTGTGTGTGTGTGTGTGTGTGTGTGTGTGTGTGTGTCTGTGTGTGATTGTGTGTTTGTTTCTTTTTTGCGGAGCAGCAGATATCACAGTGTTGTGGCAGCTTGTGTCAGTGTGTATGTGAGCGTGTGTGTGTGTTAAAGGGTGTCTGTAAGAAAGCCATTACCACAGATTCAGCCCTGTTTTATATCCTATAATGGTAGCATGAGAACTACAGTCATCTCTCTCTCCCTCTCTCTCTCTCTCCCTCTCTCCCTCTCTCTCTCTCTCTGGCACACTGATCTCTTTTCTGGAGGCTGTCGCTGCTGCAGAGGTGTGATCCTGATTCTGTGCTCGTCTCAATCTTTGCTCTCTCCAGTGCTTTCAACGCTCTCTGATTCTGCAGCTGTCAGCTTTTCTGCAGTCTGAGTGATTTCTGTAGGTGTTCTGTTTTCAGCCGTGTTCTAGATGTTCTATATCACTGTGTAATTCTGTAATTCTCTTGATTTGCTGCATTTCTAGTGCTGTGCGATCTCTGCTTGTCGAGCTGTGTGCTCGGTGTTTCTCTCTGTCCCCCCGCTCTCTCCCGCGTGAGAGGAGCGATCGGTCCTCTAGTGGGCACACAGGAACAATGGAGTCTGAAAATAGAGCGCGACGCGTTGGAATCATTTTCACCTCGCTCTCCGCCGAGTGCTGCATTCAGCTCTCATCACCCCCAACCCCTCCACCCCTCCACCCCTCCACCCATGCCCATTCATGCACGGCTAATGACAGATGGTGCCCCCCTCCCTATTCAGGTAGAATAGGAAAAGGGAGATGAGCGCTGTGCCCCCCCCCCCCTTTTTTTTTACCCCCACCTTTTACCAGCACTGCTATTCCTGTTCATGTGTAGTGGGGTGTATCTAAGGTCTAATGTGGTGATACATGGCAAAGAAGATTAGGCGAGGTATGGTTATGTTCATAAGCGGAGGGAGCGGGGGGGCAGGGGGGACGGTCGCTCCGGGCCCACGACCGCAAAGGGGGCCCACTTTTGGCTAAATCTATCTTGATTAATTGTTATATTTACCGATGCTTATTTTTACTAAAATGTTAGGCCTACTAAAGATGCCACTGGTCCGTAGAGTGCGCTCACAATGGGAGTTCGTCTGTCATGCTGCAAATTAAATAGCCCGCACTCTCCCTCTCGCTACACTGTTGCGTTTTAAAAGCGAAACTGATGCCACAACTGGTCTGGGTTTGCCGAAGTAGCCTATGCTACAGGCTGCATTTATTACAGTGTAGGTCTAGTCTACACTGTGCCTATTTAGAGGCAGGAGCATAGGCCTAAGCTTGCCGCGACAACAGCAGTCACTATCAGGCGCGCCAGCAGGAATGAATGTTCAG
>NW_027468837.1:28913961-28938961 GCF_046254945.1 Alosa pseudoharengus
GTCACAGAATGGCTCCTTCCGTACTAAGGGTTCAAAATGCCAAGTCCATGCAAAACCATCAGTGTTATGTAGATTAGATGTTTTTTTTTATTAATTAATGTGTTTTTTGAGAATTTGAATAATAATGCAGTCTTTGGGAAGGTGTCTGCCGTGGGTATAATTAATTCCATTAAGCTGATAACAGCTGCCAAACACACACACACACACACACACACACACACACACACACACAAACACACACACTAGGCAGGGAGTTGGGAGGTGAGCACCTGATGGAAACGACCCACACAATCTCATTTGATGATAGCTGATCAGAGAAGAGCTCTGAAACAGCAATGTCCTCATTTTCTACAGGCTTTCAGGTGCAAACTGTAAATCAGTAATTAAACAAAACATTCAAACTTGTACTAAATTACATAAACAGACACAGCATGTTATATTGCTTTTGTTAAAAACACAATCAATACACCTTTCAATAGTATTGGCAGGGAGGATGGCTTGACCTGCACCTGTTTCTGCCTGTCCTCAGTAAAGCAGCACTGTAAGACTGTTATTTCTCTCCGCTGTATTCTGCCTGTAGTCTTGGCTCTTTGCATGCAGTGTGTGGGGATTCTGTCCACCCATAAAGAAGAAGTACTCATTAAAGTCAGCTAAATGCTTTGCAACAAAGCCCAGTGTTTGTTCTGGACGCACCAAATAGAGAACTGGATGAATGACACAAATTTGAATGCACTTTATGGGGAATGATGAAAAAGGAAAGCACTATTTCTTTCTGCAGCATCTCATTTAGCGTAATATACAGTTGTCATGAAAGGAGAACATTGATGTCTTTAGATGGAGTCTATTTGTGGAGCTCGCTCTCTTTCTCTCTCTCTCTGTCACTCTTTCTCTCTCTCTTTCTCCCTCCCACTCTCTATTGCCCTGTTTCCAGATCCTTCCACGGCATCCCCATAATGGCCTTATATACTGTATCTGTATGTGTATCTGGTAGTGGCAGTCAGTGTGCTGTAGCATCCGCTTGTCCCCTTGGACCGCCTCAGTGCCCCCTGTCATCACGAGGTCACTCTGGAGGAAACAGAGCTCCTGCTCTGTGCATACAGATGCCCGTGTGTGTTGAGTACAGTGAAGCCGGACACAGCTCACCCAGTTACTATAGCTTATTCTGGAACAGATGAGGCTGGACGCACGCCAGAACTGAGCTTGTTTGGGGCCTGATACATACAGAGGTCAGATGCTGTCCGGAATTGGCTGACCCACTTGGAAGCAACCACAAACTGATGTAGTGTGTATTAGGATCATTATGATGCTACATTTATTGCCAAAAGAAACCAGCTAGCTAGCAAGGCAAGCTAGCAAGTAATTGTTGGCTTTTAGATAGTTTACTTAACTTAGCTTGCTTCTTTTAAACAAAATAAGTACCTGCTGCAACTGTAATGATATACGACACAAAGTGTTTATTGGTATGCCACTGTCTGTCTCTACCTTGTATGCCCTTCACAGAATTTGACCTTCATGTTTGACCTTTTAGTTCCTGTAACAGGCATGAATATGGACGCTGACTACAGTTCCGAGAGAGAAGTTAGACATACAGATAGATATACATAAGGGATAATGTATAGAACGCTGGTCATTATCGGAAAATAAGTCCCGACAGGGTGATCAGGACAGGGTCTTGCTTCGTCCTGAAGGGACTTATTTTCCAATAATGACCGGTGTTCTATACATTATCCCACTTATTACACGGCTACTTGCCAAAATGAAAAAATAAACTCCACATGATATAACTCTTTACATTTATTTGTTACCGTTTCATCAAACAAATAGTTCACAACACGCTGAACTTGAATCAAACATTCTTCAGAACACAGCAGATCAACGGTCTGCTTTCACTTTTGAATGAAGTTCCATTGCAAGAAGTGACCGCACTACTTGCGGAGTGGTATGAAAGATGTGAATATGAAGCACAAAACCCATTTTCCTTGACAGCGGTCTGTTATACTTAACAACGGTCTTTTGTCGAGAAATATCAGACCACCGAACGTTGGAAGAGAGTCTTAAGACATGAGCTGCCATTCCTGACATCTGATTGGAGGTCTGAGCCACTGAGGTAGAGAGAGCTGGTGTTTACTGGTTTGGCCCAGATCAGGATCACATCTTCTCCGTAACCTATTGCTTAGTACTGTACCTATCATGAGAATGGCTTGCATGCATGTGAACGTCCTGTATGTGTGTGTGTGTGTGTGTGTGTGTGTGTGTGTGTGTGTGCTAGAGGGATAGATTGAGAGTGGTGGGTGTTTTGGGGTGATAGTGAACCCTGCCTGGCCTTGCTAAGCATAGAGGCATAGAGATGAAAAGGAGGCCAAATGAGAATTCAGTGGGTGCCGCTTCTCCCCTGGGGCACAAAGTCTCCAGATAGTCTTTCAGAGGGATCAGCCAGGCAAGCTCTTTACTGCCACCACTAACTGTCTGACCCACCTTGTCTGAAATCCTATAGTGTGTGTGGGTGTATGTGCTTGTGCGTGTGTGTTTGTGTCTGTGTGTGTGTGTATGTCTCTGGTCTCTGGTTACCGGGCAGTCGAGCAGGTGTGTATACAAGTGAGTGGGTGGGTTGTACATTTTGTGTGTACGTCGGACGTATATTGCATGGATGTAAATGTGGGTCAGGGAATGGCTGTATTTCCTTTGAAACTGTAATAGCCTTGATGTTCATGAAGTAAAAGTCAAGTGCCTTCCACTCTGCACCAGGTATGGACTTATACCCCCTTGATGTCAAATTAAGGCACCATCTTATATTATATATAAGACACCTTAAATTACATACGTTTAACAAAGCAGCCCTAAATACAATATAATTGTATGTAATTTTATAGGAGCATACCTAGATCATATGAGGGAAATATATTACATATTATAGTGTTGTCACGATACCAAAATTATGACTTCGATACGATACCTGCCATAAATATCACGATGCTCGATACTAAAACGATACTACGGCGAAATCCTAAGATATCTGGAGAAGAAAGGACTCATACCTCCTCCAAGTGTATTGAGTCATTTGTGTTGAATTTGGTGCACTTTTGTAGTGTGTAGGTAAATTCTGGGTTCTAAACTTCCTACATAATTATTATTTTTTTATAGTCAGTAAAATAGTAGGCCTACTTTGTGTGATTAAGTCCTTTATTGTTTGTTATAGTTCATTTACATTGTGTTGTGGCAATAAAGTAGCTTTAAATAGCCAAACTAGGCTAGATCAAGGTCAGTGTTAAAATTACTGCATGCAAATCACTGAATGCTATGCAGAGGGGCCTAATCTTTAGGCCATCTGATGTACAGTATAGGCTACCCTAGGCCTTCCCGTGTTCATGGGATTTCTTTGACAGTTGCAAAGGGGAAAATGTGAGGATAGTCTTCTTTGTGCCCAGTGTACAAGTACGACGTTCCAACCACTCAGGTCTTCGTCAGATAAGCCTACACCATTACCTGTTGCAATATATCTGTGTGCATTCCTACATTACGTCTATTTCTTTGATAACATGATTTGCTACCACGTACTGTAACAATAAGCCGCTATTATTATTAGGACTCAACACGCTTTGGTGGTGTTATGCTGTGGGCTTTAATTAGCGCATTTCGGGTAGCCTATCTTACATCTGGGCAATAATTATTGAACAAATTGCAGTCTACATGCCATGACAAATATTACCAGTAGTAGGCTGCTACTGACCGAACATGAAATAGATCGTTTACAAGTTATGGTAATGTTATTCTGGCGTGAACATTGCGCTTTCATCGCGTTAGCACCCTTGATTACAGCTCGTTATGTCTCGTCAAAATGATTACAGCTCTGTCTCGTCAAAATTCATTGATGAAGGAAGGTTCGCTTTATCCCAGAGAACCATACTCGTTTCACTTAAGCTAGACTAAAACATAAGAAAATAACTTGGCACTAACCATGTAGTCGTGTTTTCTATAGCATATTCGTTAACCTGTTGTTCTTTGAACTCTTTAAAAATGTTGGGATATATCTGCGAGGTGTTTAGCCAAGTTCCATGCGTAGCCTACTGCTTTTAAATAACTTTGTGTACCTGATGGCTTGCCTTCACGCGATGTATCCGAAATAGAAATAGCACACCTTTTGTTTTATCCACAAGGCCTAGAACTGTCGGCAAAGAACTATGTTGACGTTGGCTGCGCACTCACTCACTCAGAGCTGCCTGCTTGACACGCCCACTTGCCTAGATGCGTGCAAGGAGCAGTGGGAGCAGCAGTTGACACAGACACAGAACGTTATTATTTTAATAAAGTATCGATTCTAAAAACGTCTGAAATCGTATCGTTTTTTGCGTGAAGGCATCGCGATACCTTTTTAGTATCGATACACCGTGCAACACTAACATATTATGGAGTGTAACTCAGAAATGGTCTCAGAAAGGTCAGTGTTTTAATACTGCACTGCAAGACAGACTAGTCTGTGCTTTGTGAAATGGCTGTGAATGAAATCGTAACTGCTGTGCTTTGGAATCAAATACTGCAGTGAAAGCTGAAAGGCCCACCTGGCAGTCTTTGCTTTCAGTGTTGCCAGTCTGAGTGAGATATTAAAGACAGAAAGATCCAGAAGAACAGCTCTGTTTTCTCATTCATTAGTGTTTCTCCTTCTCTGTTGTTCTTCAGACCAGTGTTGTAGTTTAGTTAGCAGTACAGAGCACAGAGAATCACAGGCTCAGTCCCTGCCTCAGTCATTGCAAGCGCCTCTTGATTGATTAATCACCCACTATGTGGATACTGTTCTTAGAATTGATTTAGATTAAGTGTTATTTAGTATAATTTGTATTTTAGTATATTTAGTATTCTTTATCTTCTATTTCTTAGTTGTGTTTTTTATATTATATACTTTTAATTACTTTTTTCTGCTGTTAGTGAATGTGTGTGTGATGTCTGTATGCTACTGAGATCTTGAATTTCCCCTGGGAATCGATACAGTATCTATCTATCTATCTATCTATCTATCTATCTAGTAGATATACTGTGATGTAGTAGTTAGCTGTAGTGGGTATACTGTGATCAACCCCAAATGTTGATACGTATCCTTGCCTATTTTAAGTGGGTATACTGAGATGGTGATGCTTTTTAAGTGGGTATACTGCTTAGTCCTGCGTATCACGTCGACTACACCACTGCTTCAAACCAAGTTACAGACACAGGAGTGACCACAGTGGTGTTAACATAGTATCTCCTGCAGTAATGGGTTCTGACTGACCAAGAAAACAGGCCCCCTCTTGTTCCTGTGCCAGAGCTGACGGCTTGACCTGGGAGTGGACTGGACTTGCAGAATCCAGGCCAAGTCAGTGTCGGTTCCACTATCGTATCCTACAATAACATGGGTTTCAGTCTCCAGCAAGAGCTTTCCCAACTTTGGGTTGCAACATGTCTGGTGTTTTTCTTCCCTGTTTGTGTTAGTATTGCTCTCTCTCTCTCTGTCCCTCTCTCTCTCTCTCTCTCTCTCTCTCTCTGCAAAGTGCAGGTGATTAAGGGCAGCACCACTTCAGTGCTTCAGTGACATTTAACCACAAAAAAAGAGGGAGAGAAAAAGACTTGGGTTGGGTAGAGGCCAGCTAGCTGATGGCAGACTGGCAGGGAAGGTGCCCTTTCTCTGGGGAGGTGCCAAGCACGTTGTCAGGTCCCTCCTCCACAGGTCTTGGTCACCCATTTCACTTAGGACAGCTGCCAGCTCCTAGAGCTTGTGCCTTTTGTTCTGATTGGTATGTAACTGTCTCCCCCCGTGTCGCAATCCATCTACCTGTTTACCTTACTTTCCCTTATTCTCTCTCTCTCTCTCTCTCTCTCTCTCTGTCTCTCTCTCTTTTTCTCTGTCTCTCTCTCTCTTTTGCTGTCTGTCTAACTGGAGTCAAGGATTAGCGTTAAATATGTTTATGTTACCGATAATATCAGTTTTTGGGTTTTTTTTCCACACAAAAGATCCTTGAGCCATAAGACGGTTCAATGAAGTGGTTTTGAAATCAAAGTCTCTCTCTCCCTCTCCCTCTCTCCCTCTTCCTCTCTCTCTCTCTGTCTGTCTATCCTCTCATTAATTATGCCAGTTAAGGCGCCATGCCTAAGTGCTACATGGAATTGATTAGACACACTACTGAGACGCCACACCCCACCCCAAAACACACACACACACACACACACACACACACACTGACTCACAGACAGTGTCACAGTGAGAGGCTCCATTCACTTCTCTGTGTCAGCAAATTGTTGATGGGCATGGGTGGCTGTCTCACTTGAGCAGTGGACAGTGTTGCTGTTCTTCACTGTGTAGCATGTGGACCTCACAGTTTGGTACACCTCTTAAAGGAATTATCCGGAGTAAAATGCACTTTAGATCAATTTACGGATGATTGGGAGTACATGCGTTGAGTTGACATCAAAATCATGTCATACGGATGTGTTTTGAGAAGGTTCGATTTTACCGTTTTTAGTCAAAACTCGTTAGCCTGGAAGTGACCAGGGCATGTCATTTTGCCACTACAAAACGCTATTTTTATACCTCTTCTACAGTTCCAAACAACATTACACTTACGTCTTAGTGAGTAGAGGGTCCCTAAAGCCAAACCGAAGTATCCCGAGGTCTTTATGTGGTCGGATAGAGAGTCCAGAATGAATTTCATCAAGCCAGTACCTTTCCGGAAATGTTGCTGCTGCAGCTGGCATCTTTAGGGGAAAGTCCGTAGGAGTCGATTGCCGAGTGTGGAGTAACACGCTCTGGAAATTCACAATTTCGTCGCCGTTTTTTTTTTTTTTTTTTTAAACTTAGTCTAGTATTTCTTTCGAAATTGAAATGAAGTTGTATGCAACAGCAAACCCTAGCTTACTAACAGGTTGGAATTTTGAAATGTCACGTGACGTGATGTCGTGCAACGATGTGATGCAATCGACTTCTACGGCAGCAGCAACATTTCCGGAAAGGTACTGGCTTGATGAAATTCATTCTGGACTCTCTATCCGACCACATAAAGACCTCGGGATACTTCGGTTTGGCTTTAGGGACCCTCTACTCACTACTACGTAAGTGTAATGTTGTTTGGAACTGTACAAAAGGTATAAAAATAGCGTTTTGTAGCGGCGAAATGACATGCCCTGGTCACTTCCAGGCTAACGAGTTTTGACTAAAAACGGTAAAATCGAACTTTCTCAAAACACATCCGAATGACATGATTTTGATGTCAACTCAACGTATGTACTCCCAATCATCCGTAAATTGATCTAAAGTGCATTTTACTCCGGATAATTCCTTTAAGAGACACACACACAGGTCAGGTCTTTGGTAGCCCCGTATGAGGATGCAAAGTCATCACTGGTGCAGTTGGATTCATTTACCACAGTCTGAAATGTTTGCTGTGTTTTTTATTTGCTTTTCTTGTCTTTTCTCTCTCTCTCTCTCTTTCTCTCAAGCTACTGTGCAAGTACACAAAACGTTGATATGTAAAAACACACAAAAGCAACTTTGATATGTTCCTCCCTGCCCGAGACTCAACAGGGGCACAAATCAATTTTAGGCGTGTGTGTGTGTGTGTGTGTGTGTGTGTGTGTGGCACTGATGAATGAAGTGATTTTAATAATTCAAAACTGGTTACAGGCAAGGAAAATAAAGAAGAAAGACAAGCAATCTGTTCCATCTGCAGCACCCCCCCCACACACACACACACACACACATACACCACCCCACCCCACCGTTCCCCTGATTATAAAAACATGTCACGGAGCATATGAACTCATGATTTATCCGTCTAGTATTCCTGTGGTACTTTTACTGCAGTGTCTAAGCACAGGCTGGAGACAGCGGCCTCCCCTTCTCTCACATAAGAGATGGGCTGACATGATTTAGGGCAGGCTGAGTGGTCAGACTGATAGCTTGCCTTCCCCTCCCCCGTGGTTGAGGGATTTAGGAGAGAAACACTGAAACTGTCCTTCTGCTTGAGTGACATGTTTTACCTGATGTAATTTAATTAGGCCCTGACATCCTTTTTGGCACCTTCTTAAGTGTCTTGATATATTTTTTGGCACCCCTTGATGGTTTCTCTCTCTCTCTCTCCCTCCCTTTCCAGAACATTCCTTGGTGTACTCAAAGTACAGGAACTCACTGTCTCATAGATAATGTCTGTGGTGAAACGCATAAGGGCTGTCACCTTAAACACTGACAGTTTTTTTCTCTTCTGCTTTTAGAGGCCTCAGGTTTCTGTTGTGTCTTAGTGTGTGTTTGTGCATGTCTTAGTGTGTGCATGTATGTATGTGTGTGTGGTGTGTCTGAGTATGTGTATGTGCATGGTTGAGAGTCTCTGTCATGACAGTATGTGTGTATGTGTGTGGTTGAGAGTCTGGCATGTGTCTGAGTGTGTGTGTGTGTGTGGGGAGGGGGGGTGACTCAGACAGTAGATCATGAGTGATCAGTGCTAATTACAGTGACAGACTCACATCCATCAGATGGCCCTGTGGAGGCCACATGTGTGATTTGGCGATGGCTGACGCAGCTACAGGCTCATGGGGGTGGAGGTTACTGTGAGGGCGGAGGTAGTTAGCGCCAGGGTCAGTGTCAACACCTCTCCACTTCCCCTCATGGGCGTTTTATGTTATAGTAAAGGGGCTAACAAACACACACACACACACACACACATGTACATCTATACATACACACACACACACACACACACACACACACACACACACACACACACACACACACACACTATCACACTCATATGCATGCACACACATACACACAGACTCACAAAACACAAAAACCCATATACATCTACACACCACAGACTCCGTCACACACAGGCACACACTCTCATGCAAATACACCCTACAGCCACACACACACACACACACACACACACACACACACACACACACACACACACTCACCCACACTCACACTCACACCCACACACACACACACACACACACGTTAATAGTCCACAGTGATGCATGTCCACACTGCCTGCAGGCAACAGGAGACGGTGGTGGATGGGGTTGCCATGGTGAGCTAGCGTTTGTCTCAGTTACAGTGAGGTGTGTGTCTGCCTCGCCCCAGCGCTGTCTGGCACCAGCTAAATACCTGCCTGCCATTTTTTACACTCCTGGATGCCTGGTGGTCAGACTCAGTCCATGGCCTCATAACATAAAGACCCAGCATTTATCTCCTCCTTCTGAGGCCTGGGGCAGGACAACACAGATGTCCTCTCTCTGTAGTCACAACAGGCTGAGCCACTCGTGTCTCTCTGTCCCTATTCCACACATCATGCACATGTGTTTAGGCTTACTAAACAGCTGCCAGCGTCTAATGTTTGTGCCATGTTTTCCTCTCCTCTCATTGGTTCTATTTCTCTGACTCCACTGTCTGACTCCTGGTGGCTCCGGTCAATTTGTCTCAATTGGTGATGTGTGTGTGTGTGTGTGTGTGTGTGTGTGTGTGTGTGTGTGTGTGTGTGTCCGTGCGTCTGTCTGCCTCACACCACCCAAACACCTGCCATCTTTGAAGTTGTCCACTGCAGTGCAGTCCCTCCTGGACTTCTGTCTGGCTTTATCTCATAACAACCCAACCTTTATCTCCTCCTTTTAACACCAGGGGCCTCACAAGGAAGATGAGCACTCTCATTACTCATCAACACTCATCTGCTTTAGTTCCACTTCCAATTATCTCACTAATTCAGTTCAATTCAATTAATTCAATTTTATTTTATTTGTACAGCACCAATAACAAATTGCTGTGTAGAGCCTGAATCCCCTTGAGGAGCACTATGGCGGCAGTGGCTAGGATAAGCCGTCTCCAGTAGGGCCCGGGCTAGTAAGGGACAACCCATCTGCTTGGGCCGGCTGGGTAGAGATGAAGGGAACAGGGGTGTGTTTCCCAAAACCATAGTTGCTAACCTGTTAGCAACTTAGTTGGTTGGAAATGGGAAAATGCATTGCAACCAACAAAATTGCTAACTTAGTTAGCAATTATGGTTTTGGGAAACACACCCCAGCTTAGCAAGGGACCACCCATCTGCTTGGGCAGGCTGGGTAGAGATGAAGGGAACAGGTTCATTCAGGTACACAGCTGCCAGCTTGTAGAGTCTGTGTCATAGAACTCTTTTCTCTCCTTTCTATAACTCCTAATCTCCCTGTTTGAGTCAGAGGCAGTCTGATTCTTTGTCATGTTTGTGTCGGTGATGATGTGTTTGTCTGCCTCGCTCCAGCAAACAACGGCACCATGCACACACACACACACACACACACACACACTCGCCATCTCTTACCCTCCTCGATGCCCCGAGGGTGGCATTTGCTCTGTACTCTGTGTGCTCCTCTCATAAAGTGTCACATTTATCACACACACACACACACACACACACACGCACACACACACATGCACACACACACATGCACACACACACAGCTCTGAACACCAGAAGCCACAGGCCATGTGCGGATCTGAATGTGTTCATAACAGGGTGCCTTGCAGCTTTAAAGAGCATCCATCAGCAGAGTGTCATTTAAAGCAGGCGTTCTATCAGCTGGCTGTGAGTTAGGGCTGCGCAGGTGTGCAGATGCTGGGAATACAGTATGATGTCACTTCCTGTGGTCCGTCTCTGTTTAGGTCACCTCTGTACATCAGAATAAGGCTGCAACAGGTCTCAGGGACCACCAGACCTACTAGACATTTCTCCTGCTGTCTGTATGTGGTTCAATGAAGATATTGCGAAAGGTATTGGTGTATGGAATCTTGGATTATGTGAAGGGGAAAATATGGCTGGATGGAGATTTGAGTTAAGGTATAGACATTGTAAATGACAGACAAGGGAATTTTGAACTCTCTGGCCCCAATACAACATCCTGCCTGAATCCAGAGTCTAAACTGAAATGGAAAGTATTGGGTCAGTTCACTTTGCCAGAATGTGTCTCCACCCTGATGTGAGGTACTTTATCTGACAACAGCTGTTTCTCCATATGCAAACATCGGGGGAGAAAAATGGGCTTTAATGCTATCTGATGACTGCGGATCGACTCAACAAGGCACCTCCAAAGCAAGTGGTCCTCACGTCAGCATATAAACAAGACCTTTTGGCTAATGGAAGCATGGCTTGTGAAGTGGTTTGTCTGTGCCTTTTAAGAGGTTTAGTGCATTTGTTGGGTCAATACAGTGGATGGAATGGAATGAATCTCGTCCCCATACTTTCAGACATTCATAGCAATTGGATCTGGATTGAACCTGTCCTGGTCTGCTGCACGCCTGTCATCTTAGGGTGAAAGCCTGTTCCGCACTGTTTTCCGAGTTGAGTGTGGTTATGGTCAGGCTCTTCTGTAGTTCTGTGGTGTGTGACCGGCCCGTTTTCTTCCTCTGCAGACCCAGAGTCCCAGAGGAAGCGGACCGTTCAGAACGTTCTGGACCTCAGGCAGAACCTGGAGGACACTATGTCCAGTCTGAGAGGGACCCAGCTCAGCCACAGGTGAGTGGAACCGGTGTTCTCTGTACAAATGCACTATACACATCATTTATGGTATACGCAGTACACTCCTCAGGCAATCACAAACAAACAGACTTTATATAGATAGGTGTGTGTGTGCTCTACACTTTCCTTTTCCAACAAACATAAATACACAAACACACACACACACACACACACACACACACACACACACACACACACACACACACACACACACACACACACACATATCTAGAATCATGTACTAGTATGCATATTCAGACATATAAAAAGCAAGAGCTCAAAGACAAGACAGATACACACACACACACATACGCACACACACACAGTCACAAACACACATTCAGATGTGTGCACTGGTATGCAAATAAAATGAGTGCACAATCCCAGCCAGACACACACACACACACACACACATAAACACAAACACAAACACTCTCAATATATCAATACTGCAGCCCCCTGCTGTGAGTGAGTGTGTGCTGGGAAGGGTGCCCATTCAGCTGTCTGAGCACCTGGCCTCCACTTTTTACAGCAACAACATTTCTGCTTTATGGCGTCTATTCATTACGCCTGTCCCAGTCGCCCGATGAACCCCCCCCCCCCCCCGCCTCTCACACTGAATCCAGAGCTTACACCCGCTCATAACCTCCACAGAGGACACCACAGCACACACACTCACACGTAGACAGATACGAGCCCACACTGAGAGAGGAAAACACAAGAGAACACACTCTCACAGAGAGGCTCTCAATTAGAAGAGCTCTATACTTTTCCATTCCGGACCGCAGCAGACATGCCTTAACGAGTGCAGTGTAGTGTCTTGGGTCTCTCAGATTAAAAGCAAAACAGTAAAAGATAGATAGATAGATAGATAGATAGATAGATAGATAGATAGATACTTTATTGATCCCCAGGGGAAATTCAAGGATTCAGTAGCATACAGACAACACACGCACATTCACTAACAGCAGAAAAAGTAATTAAAAGTATATAATATAAAAACACAACTAAGGACAGTAGAAGATAAAGAATATACTAAATATACTAAAATACAAATTATACTAACTAACACTTAATCTAAATCAATTCTACAAACAGTATCCACATAGTGGTGATTAATCGATCAAGAGGCGCTTGCAATGACTGGCTTACACATTGGCAAAATAGAAGGGATAATGGCCGACAAGGTTACCAGTTCCGCATTGGAATCTTAGAATATGATGAATCTGCCAAAAAAGGCCCAACATACTAGCCTGGCGACGCCCATCTAGATCTCCTTTCAGGGAGATGCTAGTCTGGAACACCATAGTTCACTAAGGTTTCCATCGCTCGGCAGATTATCTGCTCAATAAATTTATTTACAGCAAAGGTCACATTGTTCCCTGAGTTTTAACTGTCAGTTTCTCAGTTTGTAAAGTTTATTAAAGTTTATTATTATAAAGTCATTATCGGCTGATATTCACTCAAAGTAGTTTGATCGGAGCACTTTCTGAAGGCCGATCAGAAGAGCGGATCAGAGCCAAAAACTATTTAGAAGCACTGGTGAGAATGACTTCTAACCACGTAGCCTAAATGTTTTATACAAAATACACCACAACATCGGAAAACATTAGCCTACAAGTGGAACCATAGAATGACGTTGTGAATGCAGCATAAAACCTAGACTACATGCACCTCAACGTTAGCAGTTTCGTGTTACTTTACCTGAAGTTTCTCAGTTGCTAGTGATCAAATTCAAGGGCTGAAATATGCCTTTTAGTCCAGTTAAGGGATTGGCTGGAATATGCAAAATATATTATATCGGTAGCGAACAGGAACTAAAGCAGCCTCCCGTCATGTTGTCTTCAAAGGTAGGATGCTACTGATGACTTCCATTCATGCGTGTTTACACCGAATAGCCTACAAGCTAAAGTAGAAAATGAAAGTAACATTATTGCCCCCATCAATGCAGATTAAAGTAAGGATTCCTGTATCATCAAGTAGGCTGCATCTTAATAACAACACCGTAAGATCTGATAAGGAGCTTGCACACTGTTCCAACAAACACCAACAAACTCCAACATTCTAAAGTTGGCAGCTGTTGGAAATAGTCTTTAGAATGTTCATAAAACCAACTGCTAGTCCACACTGTGGTGTCTCCATCCAACTAACGGCAACAAAGACAGACAGCCGGCCCACACTGACCCGACTGTTGGTGTTTGTTGGAGTTTGTTGGAGCAGTGTGCAAGCTCCTATAGCCTCATACAGTTGCTGGTACACCGTTACGTTACAATTAACTTTCTTCTCTGAACGAGCATTGGCAGACTATAAAAAAAGAAATCTCACGATAGCCTGTTTCATACATTTCTTACTACATAAAGGCATAAGGCAAGAAGGCACTAATATTCTTTACATTTTGTTTTCCTGTAAATGTTGTCAGTCATTCTTAATCTTTGCAACTGGTGCATTGGAATGTTTGAATGTTTTAAAAAAAGTTAGTGTAGAGCCCTGCACTTTCTTTCAATGCCCATCCTGTGATCGTGATCGGTAATCGGTATTGGCAGATACTGATTTCATTGATTGGCCCCAAAAGAACTGATCGGAGCATCCCTAGTTATCCCTGGAGCATCCGGAGCAACCCTATGAATCCTTGATTGATTAAGCTGGACCAATGATTTCAAAGTTAAGCTATGTCTACTGTACGCCCATCACCATGCTAGTGTTGGAAAGGCTTCCCAATTGTGAGTGACCAGACTCTATTCACAAAATAAATGAGTTTGGTTTCCAGGCTACCAACACACAGTAGTCCTTGAAATGTCACGGTGACCTCAGGGGCATGCAGATCCTGCTATGGAGTACTGCAGAGGAGAGGAAGACAGATCTGTCTCTGTGTGTGTGTGTGTGTGTGTGTGTACGTGTAGTATATATACTCTTTTGATCCCGTGAGGGAAATTTGGTCTCTGCATTTATCCCAATCCGTGAATTAGTGAAACACACTCAGCACACAGTGAGGTGAAGCACACACTAATCCCGGCGCAGTGAGCTGCCTGCAACAACAGCGGCGCTCAGTGCAGTGAGGGGTTAGGTGCCTTGCTCAAGGGCACTTCAGCCGCTTCCTACTGGTCGGGGTTCGAACCGGCAACCCTCCGGTTCCATGTCCGAAGCGCTAACCAGTAGGCCACGGCTGCCCCAGGTGTACCTGTGTGTGTGTGTGTGTGTGTGTGCAGATACAACATAACACACACACACACACACACACACACACACACACACACACACGCGCGCGCGCGCGCGTGTGTGTGTGTGTGTGTGTGTTATGTTGTATCTGCACATTTGATATTCTCCCTCTTCCTCTCTCCTCATCCTCACCACATGCTGTCACGGGCGAACATGCTGAGCGTAGCAACGTTCCGCTGCTCTCGTCCCTTTGATCTCCTCGGCTCTCCCTGCCAGGAGTCCCCAGGAACTTCTGTGCCTCTTCCGAAGAGAGATGGCTTTCCATAGCTTAGCTCCAACAGGCGGTTTTCCACAGCGTATCGCTGAGGGCAGCTTTTCCAGAGGTGCACGCTCCTGCAGCCCTAATGTCCAAATTCCCGAGCTGGTAAAACGTTTGGCTCAGTCCGAGCCATAAATCAACGCTCTTCCGCCCAATGAGAAGCTCCGGTGAGGCTGCAAGTTCCTATTTCATTTTAATGGGGTCGTCCGCCACAGCAGTCCAAGAACAACACGCCCCAACACCGATATAGACAGCCAGCCCATATAACAGTACAGCAGTTGGCACTGGCCTAGAAACAGCTTCTCAGCAATTACATATCAGTTCCAAGTATGCTCCTAGAAGATTCTTGTTTTTTTTTGGTCATTTGTGATACAAACAAATAGCTGGGAAACATAGACAACATCGAAAGCAAGTGACATGCATCCACTCCAGACAGCTGTGAGGAGATCAAAGAAAGTGTTAGAGAAAGCGAGAGGAAAGGCAGGACATGAGGATATTTTTATCCTCCAGCTGGGATGAGAAGCTCAGAATCAGGGCCACATGTGGCAGCAGCTAACGCCCATGAAAGGGATGCCCAGACTCCTCAGGCCCGCCTGGCAGATCGATGAGTGCATTTGCTCCTCTTTGAATTTGCTGTAAAGACGCCATATTGTAGACAATCGAACAGGCAATTACAGGCAATCAGAAGAAGCTCGAAAAATGAGTGCCTTAAAGAGTCTCCTCTGGAAGTGGTGTTAACAGGTGTGTCAGTCTGCCTTGCTATCTTGTGCCCCAGTACCAGGCCAGAAGTGGCTTCAACCGGGGAGACACTCAGAGCTGTGCCGCAGCAGCTGATGATTCTTACAGAGGTGCCCAGACTTTTTACAACACATCGATCAGTGCATTCGCTATTCACTGCATTCACACTGACACTGTATTCAGCAATGTTCAATATCAGTAATTAGCAGGTGGAAACATGGAAAGCATTCACACCATAGAGCCAGCGAGCGAAGAAGTCCAGAAGGCAGACATGAATGAAGGGGAATGAGTGTACTTTAAACATGTTCCTACTGGAAGACAAATGAGGGCTGCTGTGCCAGATCCCCTTTGTTAGGTACGCTGTATGTCAGTCAGATGATGGCCTCATCCAGGCAGAGCTGGCAGCCATGTGGGAGAAGTGTTTGAAGGATGCCCCAAAGCCCTAGAGCACTGGCTAATGACTTCCTCAAGCCATGCCCAGACTCCTGTGGACACCTGGCAGATAGATCATTGCATTCGCTCCTCATCTACTGATATTAATCTGCTGAATTGGCTCATTCACCAACACCTCCCCTTTTAGGAACACGAGGCTTTAGGATCCCCTTTTAGGAACACGATCATCATCGTCTCGACTATAAAACCTAATCAGCTCTAATGAACTCCAACGTGTTGAGACGATGCTGCCTGCTGCAGTGTATACTAATACTAATGTGCGGTTGGTCTCTGAGTACAGTGCTGATTTGTGGCCAAAGTCCCAAACTAATGGTGCATGAGATGGAGGAGTGGGGGAGACGTGGAGACAGAGCCACTCTATTTACACTGAAGAGCTGCCAACGCTTGGTCTTGGTAGTGTGTGTGTGTGTGTGGGTGTGTGGGTGGGTGTGTGGGTGTGAAAAAAGTGGCTCATTGACAAACGCATGATTCAAAGTAACCATTTATCAGTTAGGGCCGTCTTGTAAAAATGATATACTTGACAGAACATACAAATACAGGGATATCATGGACTGGGACATACTGCATACAAAATGTGCTTCAATTAAGCAACAATGGCAGTCAAATATTTGTGTTCAGTTGAAAGAGTTGGATGTTATTTTTAATGGTCTGGAATATTTAATTGGTTTTGTATCCATTCTTTTGTACTCATTGGTTTTCTCAATTGCACAATGACAATAAAATTAAAATTTGATCTATTATTTCACAATAATATGCATACATTACAATGCTCGCACTAGTCATACTGATTGCATTGCAGTCATCACTTCATTAGAGAAGTATGTTAAAACACTAAAATCATCAATCAACATCACATTCTGCACTCGGGTATACTGTAGAACACATGTAGTGGCTATAAGTAGACTTCCTCCCTTGGCAGGAAGTGACCTCAGAGAGCTCTGGATTGCATGCTCCCCGGAGTTCTTCCTGGGGTATTAATAACCCAGTGCCACAGGAAGACATCTTAAGTAGGATGTGTCTCAGTAGGACATGGGCACAGACAGTTTCCATTCAGACGCTGGCTTAGCCATGAGCTGCTGTCTGTGTGTGGGCTGGCTTTGAGGAGGCCTCTGTGCTCTGTGTCCAGGAGGTGTGTGTGTGTGTGTGTACATGTGAGAGTGAGTGTGAGAGGTGAGCTGGCCTGCTGTTGTGACAGGCAGCTTTGTTTGGGTTGAGTCGTGTGTTGTGGTAATCGGGCTGTGTAGCAGGGCCTGCCAGTTACTGTGTGCTTTAACGCGTTTTGGTAGGTGACGGCTATCTGTGGCTTTGCCAGGAGGTTTGGTGTAGCTTGTGTGTGTCTGTGCCCCCCCTCCCCCCAACCCCAGTGTGTTCCAACAGTGCAGAGATCCCCTCACATTTAGCCTGCCTCAGTGTTGAGTGAACAGAAACTGCCCTAAATTGCTTGCAATCAGCCACAAACTATTCCTCTGACTGTTGTTTGGCAATAATGAATTACTATCAAGTGTTATTGAGTGGTCAAGTTTAATGTCTCAAATTGGGCGAGAATTATATCTGCATATAAATTATATTGCCGCAGTTCTGCTGCTCCTTGCATCATTGGATGACATTCTCTCTGCAGGAGTGCAGAGGCAGAGTGCAGATTTCAGAAGAGTTAGGAGCGTATCAATAACCCATTTGGCAGGAGTGGAGGAATCGGACGCCAGTTTGGAGCCTGATGAGAGCTCTCCGTCTTCCTGGTAAAAATAGCAGACTAGGAGAGACCCGCATGATGGGGAACGCTGAATTATTCACTTAAAACCTCCTGTGTGCAGCACTGGTTTGTGTGTGTGTGTGTGTGAGTGTGTGTGTGTGTGTGTGTGTGTGTGTGTGTGTGTGTGTGTGTGTGTGTGTGTGCGCGTGCTTATGCAATCACCAGACTCAGCAGAAGGTTCATACAACAGAGAAAAAAGAAAAAGACAGAGAGAGAAAGATAGAAAGAGAGAGAAAGATAAGAGAGAGAGACAGAGAGATAGAGAGAGGGGGGGGAGAGGAAGAGAAAGAGAGAGATACAGTAGAAATGAAGAGAGGGAGCAGGCTTTCATCAGCCTGACCTATTTGCAGGTTGTGTGGTCTACTGCAGTTTCCTGAACCTCTCCTGGAGCAGTGTGACTGCAGTACAACAGCGCTGGCTGATTCTCACGCTGCATTTCCACAGGCCTGTGACCTCCTGAGAGGCAGGAACAAGCTGCTGGTTATGGCATGGAGAGATGGGGAGGGGTGGGAGAGGCTCTGTTTAATATCGTCTCCAGCGTTTGCTTTTCAGTGAACGGTTAAAGTATTCATGCGGTGTGGCTCCTGTGAGCGGCCATATTCCTCGCCTCGTTCACCGAGGACTGGGAGCCAGGACGAGGGAGGGAACGGTTGGAGGAAGTGGGTCACTGTAGTCGTTCTGTCAGCTCTCATCACAATGACGGGCCCTCGAAGCGCTCGTTGGCTCCGCCGTGTGTGTGTGTGTGTGTGTGTGTGTGTGTGTGTGTGTGTGTGTGTGTGTGTGTGTGTGTGTGTGTGTGTGTGTGTGTGTGGCCTCTGTCAGGCCTATCATGCTTTCTGCTCCACTGTGCTGTTTCAAATCCCAGCGCTCCGCATTGATGCGACAATGAAAATGTCATTTGTCTATTGTCTCCATCCTTTCCTTCCTCTTTCTCTCTTCCCCTCTGTCATGTCCTTTCTTCTCTTGCTCTTACTCAGGTGCTCTCTCTATTTCTTTCTCCTCCACTGTCACCTTTCTCTCTACCTATCACTCTCTCCCCCTTCTTTTCTCCCTCATTCTCTCCTTCTGACACTCTCTCTGTCTCTTTCTTCCCCCTCTCTTTTCTTATTTATTCTCTGTTTCTTACTCCATCACTCTACTCTATCCTTCTCTCTCCCCCTCCAGCTGTCTGGAGAACAGTGTGTGTTATGACAGTGACATCACTAACGCCTACAGCCTGTCCAACCTGTCCAGAATTACTGTTTATAATTCATGAGGTATATTCATGTTTATTTATTCCCTCTCTACCTCTTTCTTTCTCTCTATTGCTCTCTTTCCCTCTTTCCCTCTCTCTCTATCTTTCTCTCTCTTTCTCCCTCTCTCCCTCTCCTCTCTCTCTCTCCCTCTAGCTGTCTGGAGAGCAGCGTGTGCTACGACAGCGACGACACCAATGCCCGCAGTCTGTCCAGCCTGTCCAACCGCTCGTCCCCTCTCTCCTGGCGCCACGGTCAGTCCAGCCCGCGGCTGCAGGCCGGGGACGCTCCGTCCTCCACGGGCAGTGGAGGAGTGGTCAGCGGCGGGGGCATCGGGCGTAGCCAGTACACATCCCACACCATGCCCACACGCTGCTCCAGCCGCCTGAGCCACTCCTCCCAGATGGAGCTGATGGAGGGCCTTGATGCTGACCTCAAGTCGGGCTACCTGAGCGACAGCGACCTGCTCGGCAAGAGCCTCCACGATGAAGATGACGACGACAACCTGGCCAACGGGTGGGAACACAGTTACATGTGCTAGTTAGAGAGATATGATGTAAACAAACAGCTACATGTGCTAGTTAGACAGACATGATGATAACAAACACAGCTACATGTGCTAGTTAGACAGACATGATGATAACAAACACAGTTACATGTGCTAGTTAGACAAACATGATGGTAACAAACACAGTTATATGTGCTAGTTAGACAAACATGACGGTAACAAACACAGTTACATGTGCTAGTTAGACAGACATGACGGTAACAAACACAGTTACATATTATGTGCTAGTTAGACAGATATGATGTAAACAAACAGCTACATGTGCTAGTTAGACAGACATGAACAAAAGGCAACCTGGCTAACAAGTCAGCATGCCTACAGTACATTTGCTAGTTAGAGACGTGAATAAACAGGCAAATGTTTGATGGCCTCAGTCGTCAGATAAGACGACATTTAGGGATGTGTAGTGAAATAAGAAAGCATGTGCACAAATGCAAGGTTTCAAAGGGACATTCAGAAACAGGTGATGTGGAGTTGATGCTACACTGTCACAGCCCAAGTAACAAGTTACAACACAAGAGGGAGATTTCCATCTGGTTTCAGTGAAGCAAGCCCCTGAAAAAAATATGTGTATTTCTGATTTGCACACAAGTGAGAATTACTTTATTGCCAATTACTGTTGGCTGGTCTGTTGCCTCTCTGTCCCTGAGAAGGTAAAGACCACTGTAAAGGTGCACTGGATGCAAACATCATAGCTTTGACATTTATCTGTTGATGTTGACAATGTAGTTTCAAATCAAACTATGTTGTTGATGTTGTAAATATGGTAGAGGTTACTTATAGGATGGGAAAGGTGGAATATTGAATGGATTAGAACTGACTCTAATATGCACATTGGATACATATTTAATGTAATTTAATCCAAATGTGCAAAAAATGGCATGCTGATATATTGCACTTTACAGCATTTTAGTGTTTATGTAATATATTACAGTACTATACGGTGAATATTCTGTGATATATTGGATATCCATATGGGGATTAATGTGAAGCCATTTCCCATTTCCTGGGATCCTTCCTGTGAGTGTAAGGGATTCAGCAGTTACTGTAGATGACTCGACATGATTTAGTGCCCCAGGCTGGATTTAAGATTGGCCAGTAAATGGTGTTGGGGGTGGTGTGGTGTAGATGGTGGTGGTGGTGGTGGTGGTGTGTGTGTGCGTGTGTGTGTGATAGGCTACTCTCCATTTCACCCGTTTTCCAAGCCCGCTTGGTGGCCTTTCAGTCAATAGGCCCCTCAGGCTAACTGTACCGCATAGTGTGTCCAGGGACGGCCATAAATATGTTAGTCATCTCACTGGCCAGCAACGCTTCCTCAACACTGACCTACTGTATGTGCTGGTTAGAGAGGGAGGGAGGTTTGATATCAAACTGATATCGAATTATGCACTATAAATGTATTTTACTGCATTTAGTCATAATGGGCTGCATTACAGAAGGCCTCTGGTGCTCAGTGGCACTTAAGCCTTGTAGGGGTGTGGGGTTAGGTGGGACGTAGGGAGTTGGTTGTGTTCAGTGGCTTGGCCTCTGTGTAGTTACTGCAGATTGAATGGCTTTTGAAGTCTTGTGTAGGCTATCACAGCAGTTATCAGAGCCAGAGGGAGGCCTGACTGAGCCTCATGCTGTGGCAGCTCTACAACACTGATCCTCTGGAAAACACAAACAAAACACAAACATAAACATGAAAACAAGAAAATAAACATGAAAACAGAAACATAAACGTTAAAAAAACAAAAAACATAGGCATGAAATCGTCCTATCTGCTTCCACACAGAACAAAGGGTGAAACTGGAACTGTATCTGTTCCTGAGAGAGAGTGGGGGAGGGTTGGTTGTGTTTGTGTTTGGGTATGTGTTTGTGTGTGTCCTTTTAAGCGGAGTTGACCTTGACTAATTATTGTGGGTCTGGCAGCACTGTCCCCCTCTCAGTCGGCCGTGCTCAGCTAGTAGAAAAGCAGGTGGTCAGTCTCACAGGCAGCATCATTAGCTCTGAGTCATTAGACGCCTCCGTCCCTCTGTCTCTCTCTCTTTCTCTCTCTCTCTCTTCCTCCCTCGCTCAAGTCATTAAGCACTGCCCATTCTTTCCCTTTTTCCTTATATCGCTGTCTCTCTCTTTCATTTGTCCCATTCATCGGCCTCTCCTCTCTTTCTCCGCCTGCTCTGTTTCTCACTGTCTCTTGACACTACAAGTGAAGTCACCACTGACGGCAGCTTGAACAGAGATCACAGTTCTGTCCCTTTCACACAGAACACAGATCTGTCTCTTGAACACAGATCACAGATGTTTTTTTAGATCGCAGATTCATCCTCTCATACTCAGTTTTCTTCTCATCCTCCACTTCCTCTCCCTCCCTCCTCCCTCTCCTCTCCCCTTCTCCTCCTTCTTCCTCATCCTTCTCTCCCTCCTCCTCTCCCCTCTTCTCATTTTCTTCCTCCTCCTCTTTCTCTCTCCTTCCCTCTCCTCCTCTCCCTCTGTCCTCCCTCTCCTCTCCCTCTCTCCTCCTTCTTCCTCATTCTTCCTCCTCCTCCTCTCCCTCTCTCCTCTCCTTCTCCTCCTCCTCTCCCTCTGTCCTCCCTCAGTGCAGTGAGATCAGGGAGGGTAGCAGTGGGGAGAGGCAGGGTGGAGCTGGAATCCAGGCCAGCTCTCCAGTGGAGAAGAAGCTGCTTTATCTGTGCACAGCACACTGGAGGGATTTGGACAAGTTCACACTGCAGCATGGCACTGCACAGTGACACACAGAGGGATGACACACACACACACACATGTGAAAACACACACACACACACACACACACACACACACACACACAGAAAGATGATCACACACACAGACTCACACACACACATGTGAACACACACACACACACACACACATGCACACACACACACACACAGAAAGATGATCACACACACATGTACTCAAAAGGCAGAGATAATACATACATGTCTGTCACACACACATACACACACACACACACACAGACACACACACACACGCGCACAAAGAGAGGGAGAGGGAACAAATCTCTCAGAAGTAAGAGAAGGTCAACGAGGAGAGGCCAGAAAATGAGAATGAGTCCTGAGGCCTCTAGAGCAGCTGAATGAAAATGAGTGGTGACAGGGCCAATACTGAATACTAACCAATGAAATGTGTTTACATATCTATATAATTACAACTCTCCCATGGTGCTGGGAGTGGAGAGAGAGGAGGCATTGTAGCCTCTACACCAGTGGAGGCTGAGAGTGCTCCTAAATCACAGTGGAGAAGGCTCAGGATTAGCAATTAGCCAGGACCGCCAGAGCCAGCTGGAGATGCTCCAGTCGTGTGTCACGTCCAGCTAACACCCAAGTAACACCCCCAGCCCCCCAGCCCCCCTCCCCCCCTCCACCTTATAAACAGGCTCCCTCTTGCCATCCCAGCCCAGACGAAGTGTCCCTTCATCCAGTGCCAGCCCAGGCTAAAGAGAAGCGAGCTGTTAAACAAAATTGTTGTCATTCTTCTATAAGAATTCTGTGCTCTAATAATATGCTATTGTTACACATTTGGTAGAATGCCTTGATTCAGAATTACATTCTCAAGCAGAACTTTGTCCCATAAAGTTTTATGTGCTGTTAGTCTCTGATAAAAGCATACATTATGTTGTATTGTCTAAACATTAACACAAACAATTATATTGTGCATTGTACTGTATACTCCTTCATACATTATGGGTCAGCTTTACCTTAGTTTTGCGTACACAAATTAAGCTTAGTTCTAGACTAAAAGCTCATTTCTAGTGGACATCTTCTTTGAGGGTCTCTTGTAATCTAGGACTAGGCTTAAAATGCATGGGAAACTCGCCCAATACATTGTTTAATAGTATTAACACATTTATGACTTCAATGTAAATGTTGGGTTTTGCCAGCTCCTAAATACATAGTTTATTTATGTAATAGCAGCATATGGAATGCATTGGGACATGTTGAACAAATAATGGTGTCCTCAGGTTGGTCACCACGGTAGCCACCTGTCCTAGTGAGGTTGCCATGGTAGCTATCACTGGTTAGCGGTGATGACACACACACACACACACACACACACACACACACACACACAGCTTGTTGCGCTCCCTCCCTAGCCCTAGTTTTTAATCCAGCCTGGTGCTTTGATCTCTCCCTGAGATGCCAACGCCTCTCTCTGCTTCACCAAGAAGGCCATCAAGCCAGGGAAGCTAGACTGAATTATTAAACATCCTTGCATAAGCGTCGCAGAACTGCTGCGTTTTTCTTCTGGGAGAGAGGAAGATGAGGAAGTGGAGCCCGTGTAGAACATTACTATCTATTTGTTGAATATAAAACACTGCAGCTGCACCTTGCCTTCTCAGCTGTGCTAAAGTCTGAGTTCGCCGGGCTGATTCTACTGCCCCAGCTCGATGGCCCCCGCCCCGCTCGCTGGTGGACGTTTAGCCCCCGGGGTCCTGGTTTCCCAGGAAGTGTTGCCAGGGCGACCATTAGCACTTGTGAGGGGCGTGCAGCGTGCCGTCTGCTCTGAGGTCAGATGAAACAGCCCGTCATCCCCGAGACTTTGGCTCAGCTCACCGCAATGCGCCTCAGTGGCCCTGTCTGCAGCAGAGCCCCAGATAGAGCTCCAGGTCACAGTGAGGACAGGTGGCTGCAGATGCTTATCCTTTTAGGTGCAGCAATAATGTTTGGGGTTAAATTGACCTTGCTTTCATATGGTGATGAAGATACAGTAGTAATAGTAATAATCAGTTTTTAAACATAGTTAAGGTGTTTGCAGTATGCTTTATAGTTTATTTTCTGTATTAAAAGTAGCCTACAGTACACGTTAACGCCAAGACAGAGATTAGTGGTTGTGTGCTGATGATGGCAAGACATGGGAGACTCGTCTTCATCACTCTCGAGTGCTCCCTGATGAACACTTCTGTTCCTGGCCAGCTGACTGTGGTAGTCAACACACACACACACACACACACACACACACACACACACACACACGGACACACACACACACACACACACAGACACACATACACAGCCAGTTGTCTGTGATGGCCCCCAGCTTGACTTCAGGAAGAAGTAATGTATTAAGCATGAGTATCACACCTACCTGCAAGTTCATCCCCATGGCTGACTGCTCTACTCACCAAAAAGACAAAAGCACTAGCGCTAAGCTGGTCGAAAACAATTATCCTGCACCATTTGTGTGTGTGTGTGTGTGTGTGTGTGTGTGAGAGAGAGAGAGAGAGAGAGCGATAGAGAGATGGATAAAGAGAGAGAG
>NW_027468837.1:28946461-28958961 GCF_046254945.1 Alosa pseudoharengus
TTTTATAGCTGTGTGTGTGTGTGTGTACGGGTCCCATGCCATGTGTCTATGTGTGTGCTTCTACACGTGTGTGTGTATGTGTGTGTGTGTGTGTGTGTGTGTGTGTGTGTGTGTGTGTGTGCACGCGCATGCACGTGTGCGCGAGACTGAGACTGAAAGAGAGACGAAGAGAATGTGTGTATGCATGTGTGTGTGTGTGTGTGTGTGTGTATGTGTGTGCCGTGTGTATGTGTGTGTATGTGTGTGCTTCTACAAAAAATGTGTGTGTGTGTGTGCTTGTCCGTGTGTAACAAGAGAAGAGAGCGGCCTGGCTGGCCTGGGTGTTCCCCTGCCGGAGTCCTTGTGGAGCCTTTCCACTTTATCAGCCAGCCTCAGACTCAGCCTGCTCTCCCAGACAAAGACACGGCAGGGCCACAGGGTCCCTTAGTCCTCTGCGGTGCGGAGACTGACCATTAGCTCTGCTACAGGACTGCAGGCGAATGGCATTTACAAACACAGCAGCGCAGAGTGTTCTGATCGCCAGGCCTCAGAGAGGGGATGTGATGTAGCTGTGTGTCAGAACAAAATGCAGATTTGATTGGATGACTTGATTGGCCAATTAAAGAAGCTAATTTCTCCAAACAAATGAGATGATTATATCAAAATGATTAAAAAACTGGATCATGTTACTCAGATATGCCACCCATAGATCATAGTCTTGTGGTAAGTGATTTAGCAAAAGGAGCTAGATTGAAGACATGGATGAATTCTGAAGTAATAATTTGTCTGATGTATAGACCTAATGCCTTTGGGAACCTGTAGGGCTTTAAGAGGTTTTCAGACCGGGCACCTGTGACTGCAGTAGGATGTGAGTCTACGCCTCTGACTGTGGAATCTGCTCTGCCTCGAGCTTGTAGTGCCACCTTCTGGACAGAGTAGATCACTGCATTGTCTCTGCAGCTGTGTATGTGGTTGACTGGTGTACTTGATCAGAGCTCACAGGGGCAGAAAGAGAAAAAAAACAGTGCATCTGTCTCTCTGGTCATTTGTGTGTGTGTGTGTGTGTGTGTGTGTGTGTGTGTGTGTGTGTGTGTGTGTGTGTGTGTGTGTGTGTGTGTGTGTGTGTGTGGGGGGATGATCGGACAGAGACCACCCTGAGAGTCGACACCAGAGCCCACTATCAGTCTCTCCTGATGCTGCAGCTCTGGCTGTCTCCCTATCAGCACAGCTGCTCTGCAGGAGGAAACAGATGCTCCTGTTATATACACACACACACACACACACATACACACTCATACACGTACACACACACACACAGATACACACTTATACACACATACATACATATACACACACATACATGCATGCTCATAACACACACACAGATACACACTCATACACACATACATACATATACACACACATACATACATGCTCATACACACACACACACTCACATACTGCATACTGTAACTTCCCTCTGGGGGTATTCACACACTCTCCTAGTGTTAGTAGCCCTTCAGGCTAACTGCCGCTTCTTGCTCTATCGTCTGGCTGGTGTGTGTGTGTGTGTGTGTGTGTGTGTGTGTGTGTGTGTGTGTGGCCACTGAGGTGGGGTGTTTGTTTGGATGGAATGTGTGTTTGCTCATCAGGGAATGCCTTTCTGTTTTTCCCCACTGGTGGTAGATTGGCGTCCCTATAGGTGAAAGGGCAAAGTTGGCTCTGATTAATATTTCATCTCCTGTTGGGACTCCCAGACACTGTGTCAATATGGATACACTTATCTCTATGTTTCTCTTCATTGTCTTTCTCTCGGTCCGTGGTCCTCTCTCTCTCCGCTCTCACTCCCCCTCCATCACCACAGTGTGTATGTACAGTACATTTGTATAAAAGTACAAATAAACAAGTATAGACAATAGTAATGGGAGATCATTATAAATAATTAAAATATGAATTAATTATTGAAACACAAGAGTAAATGAAAAATAAAATTAATTGATGGATCAAATGACTCTATGTATATTCCTATAGCACTTCCTGGTTAGTTGTCTCTCTCCCTCTCCTGGGAATTGACTAGAAAACAGTTTAAAATAGATCCTGCATCTTGTCTGTGCATCAGAGCTCATTGTTGATTGGTGGCTGATGATCATGATAAGGTTCCTAAGAGGCCGTGGCTTACACCGAGCACTCTGCCCATTCAGAGGCCACTGGGGGTGGAGTATGGCCAGCTGATAGCTCCAAGTGAAAGCTCCATCTGTTTGTTCGCCAGCCCTATCAATCTTCGCAAACACCCTAGAATCCACAGCGACACACACACGCACACACACAGACAGACAGACACACACACACACACATGCCGCTGTCACCCAGACGACCACCTGCTTACGGGAGGAGAATCTGTAGCGTAGCAGCTTGCCAGTGTCGGTGGTGTGTTTGACCACTCCGTGACTGGAGCAAATATTATGGGCAGGATGTGTGTATGAGTGTGTGTATGTATGTGTGTGTGCTAACGTGTGTTGCTACAGGGGGTTGATGCAAAAGCCAACTGTCACATGTTTATCGGTGATATAGACTGACTAATCTAAACAGGAAGATGAGCAGACACAAGCTATCTGTGTGTGTGTGTGCCTGTGTGTGTCACATCAGCTCCAGGGAAAATCCCAATCTAGATTTTTCCCATGAAATTATCACTTTCTTTTTTCCAGAATGATCGTCTCTGTTAGATCCAGTAATAGAGTATAATAGGTCTTTATTGTCATTGTTTGAGGCTATTTGTCCTGTTTTTGTTTCACAGACTGTATCCATCTCTGGCCCTCTCCAACAGATGGAATATGGAAAGTGTGCGTGTATGTATGTGCGTGAGTGTGTGCGTGTGTGTGTGTGCACGATCACATCCTCAGCCAGGCCATTCTCAAACTGGTGCTTTTTACCCAAAGGTCTCATCAAGTGGAGTTTATGTGGCTAGAAACATATAATGAAGTGTGTGTGTGTGTGTGTGTGTGTGTGTGTGTGTGTGTGTGTGTGTGCGTGTACATGTCAAAGTTGGGTGGGGTGTCATGAGCATCTGTGCTAGCCCACACATGTAGAGTGTTGGTGTGGTCCGGCAATGATGTGGTCACAAGTTTTACTGGACTACACACACACACAGAGAGACACACACAGAGACACACACACATTTGTTTAATCTGTAACAAAGATACCCTTGAACAAGGTCGTCTGTGCAAAGTTCTTTTCATCTTCCATATACTCACTAACTTTGGGTTGAGCTCTAAGGGCCTCTGACTGCCTGGACCATGTTTATTACAGTAATGACTACAGCAGAGGAGAGAGTGCTTAAAAGGGCTTCCAGAACACAGAATGGATCCACACACACACATGCACACACACACACACACACATCCACACACACACACACATTTTTAGAAGATACTATGCAGAACTGATGAGCTAAGACTGCTAAGCAAATGAGGCACATGCAAGATAGATAGATAGATATATAGATAAATAGATTAAAAAAGGATAGAAGAAAATATGTAAGGGATAATGGACCACACGGTGTTCTGTTAACAGAAAATAATGCACGTCGAGGTTGTAATACGGCCCGACGCGCAGCATCCTTTGTGTCCGAGTGTGAATGCGCTCATATCGAACCGTTGGATGGACCAGACCTCGCCGAAATGTCCTGTCCTCTCTTTGAATCATTTTACAATTTCCGCGTTATTATATCGTTCGGTTATGTGCACGAATGGGTCCTGTAAATCTCTGATTCAAGTGTATTGGTTGAAATTCCCTCCATTCTACCAGAGTGTTTTACCGCAGCAACAAGTTAGGCATAAATTCTCGAGATTTATATCGCTAGCAAAGTGTGTGTGTGTGTGTGTGTGTGTGGCGGCGGCGGGTATTACGCTGTCGTTCGGCGACAGACTAAATTAGTTTTTTTTTTTTTTTTTCATCTCACTAGGCTTTGTTTTGCTATCGGCAAAATTCCTCCCGTGTCCAAGGGATATGTGGCCGTTTCTCCCTATTGCATGTCAGCTACAGCTGTGCAACATTACGAGAGGGAAATGATAGTCTGACACGAGGGGGTGTTGCCCATCCGTACCTAAGCTCCGGAGAAATGCTTTATTCCTTACTGCCGCGATCGGAGTTTGAATGGGCGCATCCGAGGAACTTTTCCTGAAGTGAGTCGAATGGGTTTTACGGAGCTTTGAAGAATACGGATGGTTTTTGCAATAGTAGGCTACGATGAGTGGACGCTATCTACACGGAAAAGCGCAATCGCTTACGTTAAATCAGCGAATGAATAGGACAATACAGTTCATTCCCAGGTGAGTTGGTGTAGTTTTATGTGATTTTTGTACAGTGATATGCGTTTTCTTTCTTGTTAAATAGAACAGGCTGTTTTAGAACTCTTCATTCAAACGGGCGGAAAGACAAGTCAGCATGAAAATAACCTAGGCTACATTTTTACGGAATGAAAAAACTAGAGAAAGAAATAAAGTAAAAAATAAATAATTCAGAAGTAGCCAATTTAATGTTAGTGTCTTTATCATTTTAAACATCTATGGTTGGGACAGTAAAAATGACTTCTATGTTGTTTGGTTTAAGCACCTCAGTGCATCAATAACCGTGACACAGCCCCCCTTGGTGCAAGAGGTGCATTGATGGATGCCGTTTCATTTTTAACACCAGAGGAAACGTCGGACCAGTTCAACATGTGTACTCACACACAGGGCTTTGATCGATCCTCATGTCAGCCGGACTTCATGAGACGTGGCTCTTAAACTTAAACTTCAAGCGCTCGTATCGGCGTGTGTAAAAACGCATGTGTTGGGGCAGGCCTCTGCTTATTGGTTGGGATTAAAGTGTGCTTGGCCTCTTGACTGCTACTTCTCAGGCTTACAAATAGGTCCTAAGTTTGTGTCAGCGACAGAAAAAACTTTCTAATGGACCTGGTTTTTAATGAGATGGACAAAAAGCAGGCGGCCCTTTGGTCCTTAGTTATGGGAGTCAAGGTTAGAGGGAAGTCAAAGAGCTGTTAATTGAGTCCAGTTAAATCCCAACAGAACTTGTTTGCCTGCCCAGTAAGGAAGTCCTCTGTTTTACTGGGTGACATGTCCAGATGTGTTTAAATAATTGGTCCCCACGCCACTAACAATGAAACAGAGAGTTGTGTGAGAGAGTTTGTGAGTGTGTGTGGAGTGTGTGTTACAAAGAGAGGACTGCTGTCTGTCTGTGTTTATGTTTGTGAGTGAGTCTCTCTCTATCTTTGTGTGTGTATGTGTGTGTGTGTGTGAGAGAGAGAGAGAGAGATTCAAAGTTAATATTTGTTTTTGTATTTCTGTATCAAACTCTTGATCATGTGTATTGCTTTGTGCCTTTAAGACGTGGCGTTAAAAAAAATGGTTGCTCTCATTTGAAAGCAAACTGTGTTTGTAGCCGTCTGGTGTATTTGCAGCCCTGCGCTGGGAGACGTGCTCAGAGACACATGAATCAGTTTTGGGCTCAGCCAGGGGGGAGCGGGCCTTTTTTCCCTGTCGGTCGGTTCGGCTGCCTCCTCTCCATAATCTTTCAAACCAAAACAAACACCCCTCCACCCCGCACCCCGCAACCCCCTCTCTCCTTCTTCTGGCCTCAGTTTTCTTAAAGAATAGCTCTGGAGTATAAATCATGGTTGAACTTTGGCTCGGCGCCATGCACAACACCAGTCTCATTTTCACCCACCCCACAAGCGAGAACGTTTACGCCCCCCCCCCCCCATCCTCCTCCCCCCTCCCATCCCCCACTGTGGGTCCCCTCTTTGGGCTGCGTCGGAGAGCCGCCCCTCACGGCAACCAGCAGTCATCACCACGTCCCCAGGTCCCCATATCCTCTGCTAGCGGCAGGCATATCGCTGATCCCGAAGACCCCATTCCATGTGCTAGCAGTCATATTTAGTTCCCCAGGTCCCCATTCCCAATGTTAGCAGTCATATGCTCAGCCCCCCCGCCCCCCCCCAGTTCCCTGGTGCCTGTGTTAGCCTCCCCAGGAGAGCCACTAACTGAACCGGCTCCTCTCCATCACCGCTTAGGACTCCACCTTGACCACAGTGGTGTTGTGTTGTTTCAGAGGAAGGTATACGTCTGCCTGGAACACAGCAGACTCTATGGAGCCTGGAGGACGAAGGCTCCGCTCCTCACTGTTGGGCTAATTTCACCGCAGCTCTCTCCGTTCAGCGTGAGGGGAACATAAAACGCTCAGTGTTTCAGCACAAGGCCTCATTTGCACAGTAATGGCAGGCTCATTTAGTGGTTTTCGGTCTTTAGACGTTTTATTTTGGTTTCTTCCTCCTCTGACATGGTCATTAGAATGATCCAGAACTCCTGCACTCAAACTGATGACTGCTCACCTTAGGGCTAGAGCCTGACAATCAGCTTGCAGTGTGAGTCACACACACACACATACTGTACACACACACACACTCTCTCTTTCTCGCTCTCTTTCTCTCTTTCTTTCTCACTTTTTCCACTTTTTAAAGACTTAATTATACCAGTCTGGAAGTGGTCAGAAACCATCACTAAGTGCTGTCTTTCCGAGCAATCTCTCTTCTTCCTTCTTCTCCCTCTGTTCTCTGTGCCTCGACAGCCGCTCCTCTTTCATTGCGAATCCTGTACTATCATAAGGAAGACGTGTCCCCACCCTTGAGGTCAGGTTCTTTCTGTTGGCATAGTTGCCTAGATGCAAACAAAATCTTATCTCTCACGGACCCAAATACCTCACATCGTCCAGTGCCATAAAAATATCCTCCCGTGTGTTCTGTCTCATCCACTGTTCTGACTGGTGTCCTGATTGGCGCTGTGGTCTAGTCTGGGAGCCGGATTCCTCTGGGTCGGTCTGTGGTCATAAAGCCCTTGCTCTCTGTGCGGATTTGGGGGGATCTTCGCTCGGCGGAGTGGGGGCAGATGTGGTGCACCGCTGCCCCGCCGAGAGAGTCACGCTGACAGCCCCCCCGGGGGCTCCCGAAGAGCCACCAAATCTAATGGCCCATCGCACCGCAGAGAGACCCACAAGGATCGTCCACATTCCTCGCCACGGACAGGACGGCTCTGTATCAGGCCGGCCCACGCACTCAGACCTCGGTGGGATGAGCCGGCCCGTAGGAGAGTGTGAATAATGGGGATGTGCTTCGGGACCGTCTGTGAGTGTGCATTAGCCCGACTTCCTGTTTGAGTGTGAGGTCTGGGCTGGCAGCGGTACCGATATGGTGGCAGCACCTGTGTTTTCTCATGGAGGACTGTAAAAGCCTGGTCTGTTGCCTCTGCGGTTGGTCAGTTATTCACCAAAGTGCATCATGGGAGGATGATAGATTGTGCATGTGTGCAGCACATGTTGACCTTACAGTACATTGCAAACGTCCAGCTCAGTGCCCAAGTCTGTATCAACTCCCTTATGTCTCTCTCCGCCATGTTGGATTAACATCTTGATTTGTCTTATCTTTCTTGATTTTTCTTGTCTTTTGATATAAATGTGAATTGATGTGGTGTGAATGTAGGTCATTTTTTACGGTGGATTTCACTTGTTTTAGTTGTTGTGCCACTTGGTGTGGTGAGGTGAGAAGGTTTTTTACACATTATTTGGTGGACATGTCAGTGAGACCTTGTTATTTGTCAGTAGTCGGTTCATCTACTGCCAACTGATTCAGCGGATCTTGGTCGGCCCTATAGGCCGGTTCCATTGCAGAGTAAGCCAGCTTTAGACGTTTCCTCCACCTTTACTTCTGTCTGGAATGCTAATGTTTTGGCTAGCCCACTGCAGTGGGTGTGTCTGTAGCATCCCACAGTGCTGTAACACTAACAATACATGCTTTCATAGCCACAACCTCAATGGATTATTCTGGATGCGAAGCTTATTCTGCTTTCTGCATAAGCTTCAGGCAGATGTCTCCCTGTTCACAGCATTCCTGCCCCAGCACACACTAAAGGCTGTTATTTGTGAAGTGCCGTGTGGATTTGTGATGCACACGACAGCAGAGCCATGTCCCACTGTGGCTTGCAGTCACTGGAGTGGCGTGGAGCGCGACGCTACTCTGTAGTCCTCATGGACGACATGCTGACGCGTCCCTTTCAGCACATTTGGATTCAAAGTGGCGAGCCTCGCGGTGGCACCGAGCCAGAGCGGAAATCGATCGCTGAGAGATTCTTTTGTCCTCGCGGAGGGCCTGTGGCAGAAGCAGCGGATTTCGGCCCGGTCGCCGCGCTCGTCCGGGGCCACTCGCTAACCTGTGATTAGCGCAAATGGCTCGCTCCTTAACTTGTCCTCTGCGAGCGTCAGCGGGCCGTTTTAGCCCGGCAGGATTTGGCAAGAGGGGCGCGCTTTCCCATGTCTGGGGCCGTGTGCCGAGGATAGCAACCACAGGGTAATTTCAGCTCCGCTCCATGCAGACGAAGAACATAGAGGACAGAGAGAGAGAGAGAAGAGAAGAGAAGAAAAGAGAAGAGAAGGACAAAGACAGAAAGGGAGAGAGAGAAAATTTAAAAGAACAAGCAAGACAAAATGACAAAGTGTCACAAGACACATTGGAAGAGAGAGACAGAGAAAGAGGGTGAAAAACATGTTGAGAAAGAGGCCCGATGTATTGTCGTTTCCCTAGTGCATTGTGGATTGAAATATGTTGAGAGGCCCGATGTAGTGTCGTTTCCCTAGCGGATTGTGGATAGTCAGTGTTTTTGCATAAAGCTGATTGCTACCTGCAGCTGCCAAGTACAAGAGAAACAACATGACCATGGTCACCAAACCACAAAAAAATACTGCACAGCTCATCAAAACTCTGCACAGTTCATCAGTGTTTGAGATGGACATCTATAAACAAAATATATTTTATTTCCACCCTGCCCTTTATACACACGAGTGAATTGGGTATTGGAAATGGGAATATTTTGGATTATGTCTTGGAGCATCATATTGATGTTTGAACAGGAGTGGCTCCTGTATTTTGGGTGCAGTTCAGGCTCTTTCATGTCGGCATCCAGCGATTAGATTGATTGTGATGTGTGTGTGTATGTGTGTGTGTGTGCGTGCATGCGTGTGTGCGTTTGTGTGTGCCATCTTCTGCGGCACACACACACTTACTGCTGTGTCTAGAGATGTTGAGAATGCAGCCGGACTCTTTCCGTGATACGACTGGACTTCTGTTGAAGGACCCATGTCTCAGGTTGAGGCCCAGCGGAGCTGGAAAATTGCGGTAGAATTGTTTCCCCATTTACTGTAAATGCAGGCGAAAGTAGTTATTAATGCTGGCAAAATGAGTCAGTGTGGGGCCGCATGGCCAACCTTCTGCTTTTCCTGTTTCATAGCAGCAGGAGCAGGCATGAGGTCTTCAGCATGGTGTCTACGGCATGAGGACCTTGGGACCATTTGGGAGCGTTTGGCAGATCCTCTCCTCTTCTCTCCTCAACTCTCCTCCCCCTCCTCTCCTCTCCTCTCTTCTCGTCTCCTCTCTTCCCCCTCCTCTCCTCCCCCTCCTCTCCTCTCTTCTCCTCTCCTCTCCTCCCCCTCCTCTCCTCAACTTTTCTCTCCTCTCTTCTCCTCTCCTCACCTCCTCTCTCCTCAACTCTCTTCACCTCTCCTCTCCTCCCTGTCCTCTCCTCTCTTCTCCTCCCTTCTCCTCTCCTCCTCCCTCCTCTCCTCTCTCTTCTCCTCCCCTGTCCTCTCCTCTCCTCTCTCTCTCTCTCCTCAACACTGATGTGTATTAGTCTGTTCCCTGTTCAGGGAGACGACAGATGGCCGCTGTGTCGTCACACTCATCATTTGGGTGTCTCTCGTCTCATCCCAGGAAGTCCAAGCGGGTCCTTAATGCCATGTCTTGTGTCTCAGGCAGGCATTAGCAGGGCCAATTAAGCCATTAGCACACATTCAGCCTGCAGATGTTACTGGGGCTCAGAGACACATTTGCCTCTTTTAGACGCCTAATATCAGTTTCCTAATATAGATGTAGAGCAGTCACTGGCATCAAAAACAAAGCAAAGCTTATTTCATCAATGATCTTCAATTCTCGTCTCCATAGTAATGATGACATAAGGTAGTCTTTAAACAGTCAAAGATTATTAATCCCATGCAGTGAAAGTGTCCTTCCTTTTCATTACAGTGCATAATTAAGTAATAAATAATCCTAAGAACTTCTCAAGTAAGTATTACATGTTCATAATCTTAACCTTTACTCTTTTGTAATAAAAATGTAATAATATAAAAACGACATTATACTTTTAATTCATTGGGTAGCAAGTGCACAGTATTAAAGGATGCTTAATATAAAAGTGGCTGTGAACTCCTTTTAGTTGAATAAATCTTGCCTCCTGGCTGTGGTTACCAAACTAACAGACATGAATCTGTTTGCGTGACTTGTGTGCGAGTGCATATTTTCTCTGGCAGTGTCCCGTGCTGAACTCTTGCACTGGGTAGCGTCATCCTGTCACGCCTGCATGGCATTAGCCCACTCTATCAGGGAGGGAGGGGAGACAGTCAAACTGCAGACATGGGAGTCAAATTCAGACACGCAAAGCTGCCAGCTATTTCTCTGCATTACCGGTCTTACTGTATCCAGGCAGATATGGCTCATATTGGAGTGTGTGTGTGTGTGTGTGTGTGTGTGTGTGTGTGTTTTTGTGTAAGGCGGTGTGGGTCACATTTTGTTCATTTTGCGTGTGTTTGGTGTGGGGTGCCTCCCCTGTCACCTCTCATCTTGGTGCCCGCTCCGTTGGGGCATCTGTGCCAGGTCCATTGGGGCATCTGTGCCAGGTCGTGCCAACCTGGCAGCCCAGTGCCCTTGCTCACCCAGGGCAGCTGTCAGGACAATTCTGCCCTCGCAGGTCCTCCCAAGACGAGATTGCCCTAGAACGCCAGCGTCAAAGCCCCGCTCTCTTTCTCTTTCTCTCTCTCTCTCTCTCTCTCTCTCTCTCTCTCTCTCTCTCTCTCTCTCTCTCTCTCTCTCTCTCCCACACACACACACAGACACACACACACACACACACACACACACTCACTCCCTCCTCACCAATGATTCACACTGTCTCTGCACGCAACAGTAACATGGCAGCAGCATCTTTAATACAGTGTCTGCCTGTGTTCAGATTTGTTTTCTTTCATTCCTTGTTGCGGCCGATACTTTATTAGACTAAAAATCCTCTCACTCTCTCTCACACACTCACACACGCACACACACACACACACACACGCACACACACACACACTTTTCGCCACAGTTGTTTTATGACTTTTAGTGGGGTATTAGCTCATGGGTGTGTCTTTCCTGAGTGAATCAGACCCCTCCTACAGACTGCAGCTGGCTATACCCAAATCCAACTGGAGTCTGCCATGTCCATAGCCAGTCTGTGGTCGGCCATGTCATGCCCAGTATGAGCTGTAGCGTGTCCAGCCGAGTGCCAGTCTGTGCGCTGCCATGTCTGAGGTCCGTCTGTGGTCTGCCACTCTTCCTGGCAGCACCTGGGCTGTCGGCCCTCCTGTCAGGGCAGATGGGGGAGCCGAGGGGACTCCCGTACCGTACGCCTGGCTCAGACAAGAGCAGACTACACACCACACGCACGCACGCACACGCACACCACACACACACGCGCGCACACACACACACGCACACACACACACACACACACACATACACACACACACCAAACACACACACACACCACACACACGCACACACACACGCACACACACACGCACACACACACACACACACACACACACACACACACATACACACACACACCACACACACGCACACACACACGCACACACACACACGCACACTTCACACACACACATACTCTCTCTCTCTATCTCTCTCTCTCTCTCACACACACACATACACACACACTCAAACACCCTCTCTCTCTCTCACACACACACACACACACACACACTCAAACACCCTCACACACACACACACATACACACACACACACTTGCACGGGCACACACACACACATCGCACATCTCTATTAACCTAAATTAGACCAGTTGAGATGTGCTGCTCCCATCTCAAGATAAGTTTTTCTCAAGTGTGATACCATCCAAATACTTCAATGTAATGATGATAGTAGCATTGTTAATCTTTTTTTTTGTGATAATAGAATTATATCATTAGGTGATTCTATAATAACCCATTGATACCATCCGTAATTCATTCAGTATTTGCATACCTTAGATACTTTAGGCTAATGTTGTTTTGTGGATTTAGTCATGTTGTATTGGTAACAAATGCACATACCTCACCTCTTTAAGGGCTGCCCTATGCAGTGGTAGTTGAGGGTGATGCTCAGTCACTGTAGCAGTAAAATGCCCTGGTTTAAGATTCCTGTGTGTGTGTGCATGTGTGTGTGCATGCGCTTGTCTCTTATGCTCCAGTGAGCATGTGACAGGGTGGCACAGGGGTCATACACACACCCACACACACACACACTCAGAGACATGCATCATATGGTGGAGTGGGCTGTGTGTTTTCATTCTCACACCATGATGGGAGACAG
>NW_027468837.1:28963961-28973961 GCF_046254945.1 Alosa pseudoharengus
TATGAGGCTATCTCTCAACGCAGGACCATGGTGTTGTTTTACTCCACTGGCAGAAAAGGCCTTTGTCCTGCTGCACACATGGACGGTGCATCTGAGTTCACCCAACACTCCTGTGCAGTTGCTCCTGTTGTGTTGTGCTGTGCTGTCCACCGCAGTCCTCCGGTTCCTTACGGGAAGCTGGACACGAGAGGCCAGGGCTCAACACCAGCTGGTCATAAACACACAGTCTCAGAGAACTCTGCAGGAGGACATTTGAAAATCAATGAGACGACAGAGGTGGAGACTGTGTGTGTGTGTGTGTGTGTGTGTGTGTGTGTGTGTGTGTGTGTGTGTGTGTGTGTGTGTGTGTGTGTGTGTTTAAGTGTGTGTGTGTGTGGGGGGGGGTTGCATATGCATCTGTGGACAGTGCTTTACAGGAACTCTGACCATCCCTGAGGCACGTCTACTAATTTCCTGTGTGTTGTCTTGACGTCCATGTCTACTCATTTCCTGTGTGTTGACAAGAATGCAAAACGCTTCAGAAATGCACACAGCTGTAAAACTGTGAAATGAAACAGAATATCAAAGTAGGCAGGTGGTCAGTCAGCTATGACATGGGCTGTGACAGGACTATGGGCTGTGACATACAGGACTATGGGTTGTGACATACAGGACTGTGGGCTGTGACAGGACTATGGGCTGTGACAGGACTATAGGTTGTGACATGACAATGGGTTGTGACATACAGGACTATGGGTTGTGAAATACAGGACTGTGGGCTGTGAAATACAGGACTATGGGTTGTGACATACAGGACTGTGGGCTGTGACATACAGGACTATGGGCTGTGACATACAGGACCGAGGGCTGTGACATACAGGACTGTGGGCTGTGACATACAGGACTATGGGCTGTGACATACAGGACCGAGGGCTGTGACATACAGGACTGTGGGCTGTGACATACAGGACTATGGGCTGTGACATACAGGACCGAGGGTTGTGACATACAGGACCCGTGGGCTGTGACATACAGGACTAGGGGCTGTGACATACAGGACCGAGGGCTGTGACATACAGGACCGAGGGCTGTGACATACAGGACTGTGGGCTGCGGCATACAGGACTATGGGCTGTGACATACTGGACCGAGGGCTGTGACATACAGGACTGAGGGTTGTGACATACAGGACCGTGGGCTGTGACATACAGGACTAGGGGCTGTGACATACAGGACTATGGGTTGTGACATACAGGACTGTGGGCTGTGAAATACAGGACTATGGGTTGTGACATACAGGACTATGGGCTGTGACATACAGGACCGAGGGCTGTGACATACAGGACTGTGGGCTGTGACATACAGGACTATGGGCTGTGACATACAGGACCGAGGGCTGTGACATACAGGACTATGGGTTGTGACATACAGGAGATGGATAAGATGGATCACCTCTATATCCCCATTCTCAAGTCATAACCTAAACACACACACACACACACACACACAAACTAACATGTCCTTTCCTACCCTGCTTTTTGTTCCATGTCACACTCGCTTTAAGTCTGTGTGTGTGTGAAAGAGGGATGTGTGTTTTCATATTGCATGCAGACGGTCTGATGGAGCTTTGATAAGAGGGTCTGTGTTTCACTCCCTGATAACAGTGATGATGACAAAGAGCCTAAGACTGTGTGTGTGTGTGTCTGTGTGTGTGTTTATGTGTGTGTGTGTGTGTGTGTGTGTGTGTGTGTGTGTGTGTGTGTGTGTGTGTGTGTGTTTCTGGTTTCTGTATATGTCTCTGCTTGTTCAGTGTGTGTGAGAAAGTTTGAGAGTTTGTATTTTAGATATGTATGTTTGTGTCATTGTATGTACTGTATTTATGTATATGTTTGCGCTCTTTGTAAAAGTATATTCCGTGTGTGTGTGTCCGTGCACGTGCGTGCGTGCGTGCGTGTGTGTGTGTGTGTGTGTGTGTTTTCGTGGCTTTGCACAAATGCGAAGAAGTTCTCAGTATTGGGGTGATGTTTGTGAGTCTGTCATCTGAAACAGAATCCTCCAGTTAAACCCCACGTTTACATGCCATGAAATCTGTGGCTCCACAGTTGGACTGTAAAACCACCAGAAACAACTGAGAATGTGTATGCATCAGACGTAACACTTCAGTAAGCAAAGTGGATGTGTGTTTAAGCTATGCTCTCTTCTCCCCAATTGCATACTGTGTAGAAAAAATGTGTGTGTGAGTGTGTGTGTGTGTGTGTGTGTGTGTGTGTGTGACTCTTGTCTTCTCTGTCCCAGTTGCTTGTGGCTGAGAAGCAATCTTTGGTATAGAGTTGTGTGTGTATGTATTGTGTGTGTGTGCGTGCGTGTGTGTGTGTGTATGTGTGTGTGTGTGTGTGTCTATGTATTGTGTGTGTGTCTATGTATTGTGTGTGTGTGTGTGTGTGTGTGTGTGTGTGTGTGTGTGTAACATTTGTCTTTTTCTCCTCCACAGCTGTGTGCAGACACTAATAATTGGTTTTAGAGACTAGAGAGTAATGTGTGTGTGTGTGTGTGTGTGTGTGTGTGTTTGTAACTTTTGTCTTCTCCTCCGCAGTTGCGTACGGACGCTGAGAAGCGGTCACTGGTGGAGAGCGGCCTGGCCTGGTACAGCGAAGAGGGCAAAGTGGCACGCAAACTGGACGCAGGCGGAGCCTATGACACAGGCAGCCTGAAGACGGAGCCGTCCAGCCGCTGGAAGAAGAGCCGGCCGCTAGAGGGCGCTGCTCACGACAAGGCTGGCAGGGAGGTGAAGAAGCCCCAGAGTCTGGGTCAGCCGGGGAACTTCAAGAAGGGACGCAACCCTCCCGTGGGGGTCACCTCGCCCATCACACACACATCACAGAGCATGCTCAAGGTCGCAGGTAAGAAGGCCCATAGGACAAAGGTCATACTCAGACATTGCCTATGCAATCAGGGAAGGGAATTCATGTATTATTTGATTTATAATTTCTCGTTTAGTATCATTTAGTTGAACTGATTTATTTTATTTATTTTTTTAATGTTATACATGCAGGCAAAGTCAAAGACAGCATATGCTCATGATGTGAGAAGGAACTGTAACCCTAACCTGCTAAATCAAGCCATGACCTTAAGAATGCTTTGTGTTTTGTAATACGTAATTAGATGAAAGCACATTGCACTAAAACTTATCAAGCCATCACCTAACTATTAATCATTAAGTCCGTAGTTCCTTAAAACACAGTCATGTTTGGTGGAGCAGCAAAGAATATAGTTTTTGTGGAAAGTTGAAAAAAGTGTGATGTACCGGTACTTCCATAGCTGAGGAAGATAAAGGTGTTTGAGAGCGAGGGTGCCAAGTGCTGCTGAGATTAGATGAAAAGCCCGAAGCGCTAACTGCTGACCAGCCTTGTCTCCTCAGAGGGCAGACGGTCAGAGCGCTCGTAAAAACGCAGCCAGCCCTGAAATAGGGCAGACAGAGTCCCATCAGCGACGTGCCATCATGCCCATTATGCTCTCAGAGGAACATAAGGAGTCATGGCCGGCTGCCGCCACCGCAGTGGAGAGGGGTGTGGGCCGCATCTGGGCCAAGTGTAGGGTGGACGTGTTGGCGGAAGGTCAGCTCAGAACAGACTGCATGGTCACGCTCTTCCCAGTAAAGCTGAAATGAAAAGCTGAATGATGTTGTGATATTCAGTGCTGGGCAAACAAAAGAGGAGATGTTTGGTGTGGTCTGAGTCTGCACTCTGAAGTGCACTCGGAGTCCAACAAGGCCAACGGAGAAAAATGGGAGATGTTTCTTACGGAAACTTATATGAACACTCAACACTTTGAACTCTTATTGACTCATGAACCCAGACTCTTGAACTTGGAATTACAATCATGCAGACAGACACACGCACACACACACCCACGTGCATGCACAAACACACACACACACACACACACACACACACACACACACACATACACACACACACACACACACACACACACAATCTTCTTGTGGAGGCCTTTTCCTAACCCTGTGTTGAGGGGGGGGTGAGGGCTGAATCTCACTGTGGAAATGCAGTTGGATGTGGGCTGATAAAGCTTTCAAAGCTTTCAAAACACAGACAGACACATCATCAGCATCTTTCCCTCTCCCTTTCTCTCTCTCTCTCTCTCTCTCTCTCTCGCTCTCTCTGTCTTTGTCTCTCTGTTTGTCATGCTGTGTAAATGCAGTTGGATATGCGCCGATAAGACTCTTTGAAAGCTTAAAAACACAGACAAGTCAGCATCTCTGTGTGATCTTGGCTCCTGTCCTGTGCCTGTCTTTCAGTGAGGTTTTCTTTTCCAAACATGCTCTCCCTCCATCTTTCTTCACCACTCTTTCTTTCTGTCTTTCTATCTTTGCTCTCTCTCTTTCTTCATCTCTTCATCTCTGCCTAACCCTCTTCTCTCTTTCTCTCTCTCTCTCTCTCTCTCTCTCTCTCTTTCCATCCCCCACTCTCTCTCAGTCCCCCCTCCCCATATGACCTTTAGGGGTTCCAGCCCAAACTCTGGGCTCTAGAGTACTAGTACACGGGGGTTATTCACACTGTTAGTCACCTGCTTTTCTCAGCCTTCTTTGTCCTCCCTTTATCTCATTTTAAAATAAAAACCACATGCTCCTGTCAGTGAGACATTTCCGGATATCCCTTTGATATGGGTTGGAATAAATTAATAAGGGCAGTCTAGAGGTGATGTTTGATTGCGATGAACTGATTCAGATTGTGGAACGCTGCAGGCCCCCGGGAACACAGACTATCATATGAAAATGTGTCGACATGGAGCTGCTGTCTGTTTTTACTGGTTGTAAGAGGATATGTGTTTGAGGGAGTGGGGGTTTATCTGTAGCTTTCTCATGCCCTGTGTCACGGTGGTTAACCCACGTAGCCCAAGGCCATGGTGATATTTCAGTAACCTTTCAGATGTGCATGCCAGAATACCATTTGAATGTCAGAAATTCAGCATTACTGAGATCAATACTCCATCTGCTATCACAGAGCCACATTAAAGGGCTGTGTGTGGCCTTGTGTGTGAAAGCAGGCCCACTGTAGAGAGATGTTACAGTATGAGCCAAAGATGGATTTGTGTGTGTGTGTGTGTGTGTGTGTGTGTGTGTTTGTGTTGGTGTTGGTGTGGGTGTGGAAGGACATTCTTGACAACAACAACTGAACGTATGTTGCAATGTCCCATTTTCCCTCTCGTGTTGTTTTTGGGTGTGCTCAATGTCTTTTTGCTTGGTGGGCTAATTATTCCTTTAAAGTAAGTGGAATACAAACGCTGCAATTACAGGGACTATATCCTCAGTTGGGACGATGGTGTGTGTCTTGGCCCTGCTGGAGTTTAGACTTAGCATTCTTATCGCCTGTTCAGCTGATTTTAACCAGGATATGATATGTGTTCTGGCATCATCTACGGCAAGTCCATTAGGACATTATTTTTCCTTCATGGTGCCTTTTTTGCCTTTACTCTCTGAGTTAATCCGAGCATTCTCTCTCCCCAATATCAGCTGCTTCCTCTGAAACCACAGCGCTAGTGCCCCTCCACTGCCCCTGTTTCACCCCTTCCTCCTCTTCCTCCTCTTCATCATCTTCCTCCTCTTCCTCCTCTTCCTCCTCTTCATCATCTTCCTCCTCTTCCTCCTCTTCCTTTTCTTCTTATTCATCTGCTTCTTCTTCTTCTTCTTCTTCTTCCTCTTCTTCTTCCTGTTCTGTCCACCTCCTTCTTCAGTGCTCCCCTGTGGGTCTTCAGTGAGCCCATGTCGTGTTTCTGGCGCAAGTGTGCGATGGAGTGTGTGTTTGATGACAGCCACTTGGACTCATGACCGTATGAGTCATGGGGTGATGCGTTGGGTGGACCAAAAACACACACACACACACACACACACACACACAGATATATACACACACAAACCCATTAACTTGGCCCATGAATCTTATTTTCAGTCAGACTCGCTAAACAGTGCCAGCTTACACTGCATTGCTCTTGTCTGGACCTTTAAAGGTGCAGCCGCTAGTTTTTGTTTTGGTTTTAAGTGAAGCTGAGCACAAACCCAGCCTGAATAAGGAGCCCATCTGTCTGCAGTATGTTGGGAAGAGGTTATATTAAAGGCCTCTCTCGATATGGACTGAGGAGGAGGCTGAGGGACAGTTGACACTGTATGGAAGACCTGGTGTTGTTTTTGAATGAAGAGTGTGTGTGAGCTTGCACGGTATGTCCCATGTTTTTGTTAGGCAGTGTGCCAGTGAGGGTACCATCAGTGCAGAAACTCTGGGAGTCTTGTCAGGCTGTTATCAGAACGAATCGGACTCAGTGTATGTGATATTTAAACATCTGAAAGTAAGTACAGATGTTTTTTGCGTTTACATTTCTGCCATGGTCATGATAAGGCCCATCGCATACCTCAAGATGACAAGGGCCCAGCTTAACCGTCCTGGGGAGAGACGTTCTGCTGTGGTGATGTCATCCATCCAGCTGTTTCAGTGCCCTCACGGCCGCTTGGAGTGTGTGTTTGAGCTTGACTAGCGCCGAGCGGTTCTTTCTCTCAGCGCTGACTAATTACCCTGAGGTTTGAATCAGAAACACAGATGTACTACACACACAGACACACACACACACACAGACACACACACACACACACACACACACACACACACACACACACACACACACACACACACACAATCACATGACAGGCAAGACGAATAAGCCAAAGGCCTGATGCCCTACCCATGCAATCTGTGTTGTCTCACTCTCTCTCTCTCTCTCTCTCTCTCTCTCTCTCTTTCTCTCTCTCCATAAAACACTTCAGTCCACAGGGAGACATTAAAACATAAACCTTACGGAAAGACATTTCCATAAGTGCCCACTTTAACCTTAAGCGGCATGCATTCCAGCACACCCGCACACCCACACGTCTGCTCCTGATCTAATCCTGGACGCTAAATCATATGAGAAGTTCGCCTCTCGTGGACTGGAATCTGATGTTGAAATCCCCCCCCCCCTTTACCCACCCCTCCATTTCTCTCTGTGTTTCTCAGCAGTTCCTAAGGGCGACTCCAAGCTCGGGGATAAGGCTAAGATGGCGGTGAAGGGCACCAGTCTGCAGCGCTCCTGTTCCGATGCAGGACGAGACCGCGGCGAGCATCGCAAGCCCCCCTCGGGTCTGGTCAAACCCTCGGCGGGGGGGTCCTTCGGCTACAAGAAGCCCCCGCCGGCCACCGGAACGGCCACCGTCCTGACGGCAGGGGGCGCCACCATCTCCAGCGGCTCGGCCACCGTGGGCAAGACGCCCAAGTCCTCGGGCATCCCCATCAAGCCTGTGGTGTCCGGCAGCAGCCTCGGCGTGGGCGGGTTGGTGGCGGGCACCGGCGGGCGCAAGAACAGCTTCGACGCGTCCAGCTGCCACGAGCAGAGCTTCATGGCGCCCAACGCCCGCAGCAGCATCCAGTACCGCAGCCTGCCGCGGCCCGCCAAGTCCAGCGCCCTAAGCCTTACCGGCCAGCGGTCCACCTCGCGGCCCGTCAGCGGCGCCCTCGACAGCAGCCTGAGGTCCCTCAAGCCCATGCCCAGCTCCCCCATGCCAGGCACCGGGTCGGTGGGCCGCGGCGGCACCAAGGGTCGCAGCAGCAGCACCAGCGGTGGCGGTATCAGCGGCCCGGTCAACCAGACTGACCGGGAGAAGGAGAAGGAGCGGGCCAAGGCCAAAGCGGATCTGCTTGAGAGTGCCTGTCTGAAGGCCGAGCTGCAGGTGGACAGCGCCGGAGAAGCACTCACCAAAGTCCAGGGGCTCAGGAGGGCTAGTGCCAGCAAGTACCCAGAGCTGGCCTCTCCCACCACTCAGAGGTAGGGATCTTTGAGTGTGTGTGTGTGTGTGTGTGTGTGTGTGTGTGTGTGTGTGTGTGTGTGTGTGTGTGTTAGTGTGTGTGTATGTGTGCTTGTACATAGATTCCCAAAACTGTCCTCACCCACCACACAAGAGTAAGTGTGTGTGTGTGTGTGTGTGTGTGTGTGTGTGTGTGTGTGTGTGTGTGTGTGTGTGTGTGTGTGTGTGTATGTGTGTGTGTGTGTGTGTGGGTATGTGTGCTTGTACATAGATTCCCAAAACTGTCCTCACCCACCACACAAGAGTAAGTGTGTGTGTGTGTGTGTGTGTGCGTGTGCGTGTGCGTGTGCGTGTGCGTGTGCGTGTGCGTGTGTGTGTGTGTGTGCGTGTGTGTGTGTGTGTGTGTGTGCGTGTGCACGTGAGTGTGTGAAAGCATGTGCAAGTACCCAGAGCTGTCTTCTCCTGAGAGGGAGAAAGAGAGAGAGAGTGACAGAGAGAGACAGGATTGACTGCACCAAATCTGCAGTTCATGAATAACACATTAGAACAAAACTCAACACTCAAGAATGTCCTTAAAATCTCAAAGTCAACAGAACTTGCTTTGGAGGATTTCCGAGTGTTGTTTAGATTTCTGTTAGATATTTTAAAACCACAGCCTCTCAAATATTACACAAACAAGTGGTTTTAAATTCACTCTGTTGTATTCAATGAATTCACTCCTTAGTGTTAATCAAGCTGTAGGTAAAAATGAACATCCTGATTCACCCCCTAATTTATAATATCCAAATTAATATCCTCATTAAGGACCAACCCTGCAAGTCTTCAGTATTTCATCCTTGTGTTGGTAATGATGACCTGACCATGTCTTTGTCCACCTGTCAGGATGGTGAGCAGTAAGTCTCTGGGCCGCCCCCCGAGCCTGGCTCACTTGGACAAGGTCAACTCCAACAGCCTGGACTCGTGCGTGTCCATCCAGGACCTCCCGCCCAAGATCCCTCCCTACTCCAAGCTGCAGGACCTGGCTGGCTCGTCCTCCCCGTCCTCCACGGGCCCTGGCCTGTCCCCCTCGGCGCGCCTGACCCCCAGCCCCGCGCCCCTCCTGCACATCGACTCGCCGGGCTGCTTCTCGGGGACGTCCCTGAGCCTGGGCGGCTCTCCGCTGCTCTACCCGCGCATGTCCGGCCTGCACCGCAGCATGGAGGCACTGCCGCTCCACATGAGCCTGCCGCCCAGCGCCACCGAGCTCTCGCCGCGGCAACGCGACCGGGACGACGGCAAGGCCACCGGCACCTGGGGTGCCGGGAGCAGGACGTCCATCACCCTCTCCGACAGGTGTCAATCAATCATTTATCTCCGCAGTTCTTTTTAGGGTCAGGGTGCAGTTGTAAAACACTTTTTGCTCAAAGGATACTTAAAGTATGAAAGCTTTTCCAAAACATTTGGAACTGGTTTAGTCATACAAGTAGGATCGGGCAGTTCTTCAAAGACAAAAATGATCATAATCAAACAAAGGTGGGGTGACATAGTCACATATTTGGCAAATGGCAGCTCACATCTGGTGAGTCAGATAGCATCAGATTCACAGTGATGGAGTAATGAAGGTAATCGGTATGCAGCGTTATTGCATGTGCTGTGCAATGGCCCAGAGATCAGAGCAGTAATCCAGGATTCCGCTGCCAGAGATCCACTTGAGTGGAGTCCAGAATGTTATCCGCTTGATTTGGGTGTGACTGTGCACAGTACATGCTCTGCTTTTAAAGAAGACATTAGATGTAATGTTGTGGGGCTGTGTAACTGGTGCAGAAGCGTATACAAGAGGTTTAGGAAATGCTCATGAGAGTGATCATGATGCTGCTGCCCCCTGCTGGCAGTGTTAGGCACTGCTGGAGAGTTATTGTTCATGCTAGTAAGATAGACTAATTTATGGACTTAATTAAAGGACCACGTAGATGAAAGTGGTCAATTGTGTTCAATATTATGTGTTCACTCACAACAAAAATATGCAGTCAAATACATAAACACTTGACAAAGTATGTCAGTCAAATTACTGCAATATGTCCTTCTATAGTGATATTAGTTCATTCTTTACTAATATATCTAATAAATGTTCACCAGGAATATATTAGTGTTGGTTACATGCATTAATATCACTCTATTTTTCTCCTCAAGTCT
>NW_027468837.1:28981461-28986987 GCF_046254945.1 Alosa pseudoharengus
TTGTAGCCTACACATTAGTTACGGCAAGTTGCTAGGCAAGTCGCCTGTTTCATGAGAGACGACAGGAGATGCAGCAGGCGGCATAAAAACAGCGCACATAAGCAAATAAACGTTTTTAATGGAATTAAATTAAATGCATTTTAAAAGTTAGATGATGTTTATTTTAATATAATATAATAATTAATAATTTAAATAGTAGGCCTATAACACCCCCCCCCCCCCCCCCCCCCCCCCCCCCATTACAAAAGCTATGGCCCGCGATGCCATTGTCTGAAAAAAAATTGGCCCGGGTCCAAACGTAATTGCCGACCCCTGGTGTAGATTGTGAAGATCGACCAAAAACTGATCAAATGTGTGAGATGCTGTATGTAAATTCCATTTTGATTGATCGCCAAAAGCTTGTGTGTTGGCAACCCTGCATAACATGCTAGTGGGAGGGTTGTGTGTGTGTGTGTGTGTGTGTGGCCTACTGCAAAAGCAGCAGGGAATGCAGGCCTGTGAAGTGTGTGGTGTAGAAAAAGAGCATAATGCTTTGAATGAATCAACCTAGACATGTCACATTCCAGGAGGCTTTCTCATGCAATCAACGCCTTTATGCCACGCCATGCCATTCCACGCCAGATCCATGCTGAGTGTTTTCACAGTGGGTTGAGGAATGTGACAACGCTGGTGAGTGGAAATAAAGCAATGAAACAGATGCACATATCACAAACATACACTTATAACACACACATGTTTCAAAGCAAAGGAAAGCAACACAACTCACACTGTTGTACACACACACACACACACACACACACACACACACACACACACACACGTTCCCAAGGGTCTATTCCAAAGCTTTCTCACACACACTATTCATAACAGGCAGCTAATTAGAATGAACACATACGTCTCCATACTGTCTATTCACTCTGGAGGCCCACAAATTAAACTGCTGCCAAGCTCCACTCACACACAACACACATTCCCACATTCATACCTTACACCCTCTACACACACACCCTCTCTCACTCACCATATACTTCAGACACACACTGAAAACCAGAACACATATAGCTGGGGATAGCACTATATTTGGTCAAATAAGAGGTGGATAAACTCTATTTCTGACATTTCAGAGGTGGATAAACTGTGTTTACCTGTTTTTAGCCTCCACTACAGCCCTGCATATAGCCCACCAACAACAGCGCTCACACATTCACACATCTCTGCATGTGTCATTGAATGGAATTGTGTATAGAAGCAGGCTTCACTCAGCCTCTTTTTCATCTTTTAGAGTTAGAGTTAGAGTTTGCTGGGCCAAACTTATAACTGATAAGAAAGAAGACAAAAGACTGCACTTTGCATACAAATGTGTTTATTGCTTATTAGTTTCATGTTAACATTATAGCATGTGTTGAAATGAATAAGTGATGAAATAATCTTTGGCCCTACAAAAACATACAGAAAATATATAGATAGCTGTTCATAGACCAACCAGCAGTTTACAGTGAAATGAAATGTAAAAAACAAAAAAGGTAATCTGGTTCAATCCATCCCACTCATTGTTGATCCAATCTGATGGTGATGTTGTGTTGATCTGAGTTGCTGGCTGAGAAGACATGGAGCTCTGCAGATAGCAGTTGCCTCCAGACACAAATCTATCCCTGATCCGGCACGGATCTGTCACAGGTCTGGACTGGTCATTCAGATGCGAGCATGGAGGCGATAGGGTTAACTGCAGTCCATCCGCTGTGAATACATAGGCACACTCTCATTCAGTGGATGTGCACTTAAAAAATCAATGACCAAAACAGCCGATTTTTTCCCATGCCCTGGTCCTGTCTCATGTCATGTTGACTGGTCTGCACCCCTACATACAGACACACACATACATACACACCACACACACACTCAGAGGCTGAATGACACACAGATGTACTCAGTGACTTGCACACACGTACCGAGATTCTGCAATTAACAGGACGTAAAGTGATCTCCTTGTTGTCCAGAGGAAATTAAATAGATTAAAATCTTCCGTGAATTTCCCCTTCAACAACATCCTCATCTGAGATTTGAGCTCAGTCGCATCCTTCATTCTACAATGTGTGCGTGCGTGCGTGTGTGTGTGTGTGTGTGTGTGTGTGTGCAGGCCCGGGTTGGAGAATCGGGAGAATTCCCAGTGGGCTGCTTCACTTTCACTTCACTTTTGGGCTGTCAAAAAAATATTGACGTTTGTCACGTTATAGCAAAGATCCTTTATTAATCGTCTCTGGTTATAGCTATCTTGTCTTAAAGTTAGTTCACACGTTCTGCATTCTATGCCTGACATCACAGCCTCTGCATGGGTTGTAGGCCTACCATGTGAGCGAGTTTTCCTCTCCCAAATAAAGTTGGTTGGGTCCATATAGCTCGTCTTTTCCAAAGGTTTTCAGATTCGATAGCCAGGTCGGCCCTACCGTAATGATAAGCGTCAGGGAGAATGGATGGAAGAAAATAGCCAGGAGGGGCTAAAAACGCAAGGTTAAGAAAGCCATTTTTTTCAAGAGGACAGACACAAGTGGTAACTGGTAAAGAGAGATAGGCATAATGATTAGCAACGTAATTATTGTGATAATATTGAACGTTGTAGCGTTGTCAACCTATTTGCAAGCAAAATATTAAATTAATCAAAATATTAGACTTTTTATCACCCCATATATGGCGATTCGTAGACTTTGCAAATATTATGCAAATATTGATAACAAAACTCAAGCTTTATCTGTGTATGCAGTAAAATGACCTCTTAATGTTTTTTTTGTAGACTCTGAGCAGCAGATAAGCAGTGGTGGAGGAAGTACTGAATCTCAGTACTTAAGTAAAAGTAGCCTACAAATACACAGAGAAATATTTACTTTAGTAAAAGTAAAAGTACCACAATGACAACCCTACTTAAGTAAAAGTAAAAAGTACCTGCTTTTAAATGTACTTTAAGTATTAAAAGTAAAAGTATTTGCATAATGATTTATTATCTTAATATCTATATTCTAAAAGAAAAAATAGTATGGGCAGTGGCATTTTAATTAAGCTAGTTTTAGGTTAGGCTATATTCGACTACTATTTACTTAAGTACAGTAACGAAGTATTTGTACTTCGTTACATTCCACCACTGCAGATAAGCCAGTCCCCCGCTGAAAATGAGGATGAGCCCAAAATTAGCATTGAGGAGGCCACGACTAGGGACAGGTAGACAGGATAACAAAGTAAACATTATGAATTTAAAGTTATTTAATGTAAGAAAGAACAGACAGCAGTATATGATAAACCTATATGCCTTGTTTACTCAGAAGTGGGCGTAGTAATGGAGTAAATCACCAAACAACAGTACCCATGCAGAACATCATGTGTAAACAGTAGTTCGATATGCCTCTTTGTGGAAGAGTGGGATACATTTCAAATGTTTTATTTCTTTCTTTATGTTTTTGTTAACGTATCAACCTATCCTTGTGGAATAGTGGAATATTTTTTAACTTCTCAGATTAAATTAAATATTAAATAACCTTTACAGATTTGTTGAATCATGGTACTAATAAAAACTAGGAAAGTAAGCTGAACTGTTGCTTCATTTATCCAATTACATACACCATGGAAAAAGTGGGCCGGTCTTGGGCCTGAAACTCCCTTGCTGAAAAGTTGCCCCACTCTGGCCCTGTGTGTGTGTGTGTCTGTTTATGAATGTTATCTTACTGTAATGACTTGTCTCCTCAATCCTCATGCTAACCAAACCCTATGGTGTGGCTGCAATGCAATGCTCAAACCAGCAGAGGGCAGGAGTGTGTTTGTTTAGTTGTCACTGAAGATGATTGACAAGAAAGCCACTTGCATTAGACATTAGAAGCTTTGTGTGTGTGTGTGTGTGTGTGTGTGTGTGTGTGTGTGTGTGTGTGTGTGTGTGTGTGTATGTGTTAGATACAGTTCTGGTATGGGGCAAACAGGGTATCGTGCTACCAAAGTGCAAAACGTTTTCGGTCCCATTCAGACCATCATCAGTGCAAACAATCAAAGAGGAGAAACGCCCTTAAATAGACTGTGTCTAGTTGACGCTAGATCTGCCAATTAACTAGCCTAGTTTGGTTGAAGTGTGGTTGGCATTCTCTTACTGTAAACGGCACTGTCCACCTAATAGAAGGCTGTGTGTTAGATACAGAAATAATTGTTTTGCACTCTGTAGAAGTCTTTTTTTATAGTACCTCATGAGAAGGCGAGGAGTGTGGCTGGATGTTGTGTGTGTGTGTGTGTGTGTGTGTGTGTGTGTGTGTGTGTGTGTGTGTGATGCCAAAGGCACAGTAAGGGTACCGGAGGCCCTTTTTTCAGTTTCAGTTCCCCGCACATACTCACACACACAGCACATGACTACCCGTCTCCCCACTCCTGACCTTCTGCAAGTCTGTGTGTGAGATAAGTAAGGAGTGTATTGTGTGTGTGTGAGTGTGTGTGTGTTTGTGTGTGTGTGTGTGTGTGTGTGTGTGAGTGAGAGAGAGAAATGCTAGGGGTGGTATGTGTGTGTGTGTGTGGAGTATAATCACATGACAAACTGCAAACAGCACCCTCAGTTGCTTTGCCTTTAGGGGGCCACACACTGTGGACTGTGGAATGAGACCCACCCCTCCCCTCCCAAGCACACACACACACACACACACACACACACACACACACACACACAGACCAGACACATAAACACAAACTGCCTTTAAGGGCCCCTATAGCCACAGAGGCCCTACCACTGAGCTGCTGCTGTTTCAAGCCAGATGGTTTAGGAGAGTTAGTGGAGGGATACTGTAAGTGAGTAACCTGTGTGTGTGTGTGTGTGTGTTTGTGTGTGTTAATGTAAAACTGTCTCTGTGTGCAAGGACGGGAGAGAGGGACAACACACTAACATTTGGTTTTGTTCAAAGTCCCCACTCCCTAATACCAGTCCATCTGGTTGACCAGAGCTGCATGACCCAGTTCAACGATCAGCCACACGATGTGCAAATAGGACAACAAGCCAAGAAGCACACACAGGTGTGAGAGCGCTGTCTCAGTCCCCCATGTGATTCCACAGCAATACAATCACAGGTGTGCTTTAACAGTATCACTCTTAAAACGAATGTCTTGGAGACAACACAAACTGTGTTGTCCCTATCTGGACACAGAGATGTGTTAAAAGCAACGCAAGTTGTGTTGTTTTTTAACACATTCATTTTAAGAGTGAAGGGGAGATCAGTTCATGCAGTCACAGGTATGCTTTAACAGGAAGTGGAGGTCAGTTTATGCAGTCACAGGCATGCTTTAACAGGAAGTGGAGGTCAGTTCACAGTAATTCACTCACTGACTGACATGAAGATGAAGACATTTCTGAAATAAGTGTGATTGTTTTGGATCATATAATATATATATATTATTATATTGGGGGGGAGGGGGGGTGTTGACAATATTCAATATTACTGATGGCAATAAGGTGGTAGGGGGCCCCCAAATCAAATCAAATTTTGCTTAGGGCCCCATCAGGGCTTGGGCCTG
>NW_027468837.1:28987186-29007186 GCF_046254945.1 Alosa pseudoharengus
AAAGTACTTAACACATTAATGCACACACGCACGCACGCATGCACACACACACACACATTTCTAATGACTGGCCCCCACTCTCCCTCTCTCTCACAGATGGTGGTCAGTCACAGGAATATGCCTACAGGTCTGCTGTCATGGGATTTGTAGTTTTTTTTTTTATGGTGTGAGATAGTGTAACACAACATAACTATTTACATACAAGTGAGGCCATGAGTTCACATTTGTGGCCCAGACTCTTGTTTCCCTCTCTCTGTTAGCCTGAGCCTTTGTGAGCTCCCCTGATGGCTATATAACTCAGCACATGCTAATTCACAACCTCAGGTGCACTCGCTGTAGCTTTACACCGATGGGACACACTGCAGTAGTGATGCAGACTGTGGAGAAAGAAAAAAAAAACAGAAATCATATTGTGTTTCTCAAGCACATGTACAGACACAGACAGAGAGACACACACCACACACACCTCAGACACACACACACGCCATCGTGCCTACCAGATGCAGCTGTTAGTATTAACACAAGCATGCTACTGTATACCCTGTGTCTAATTACATGAACTGCTTGGACCAGACAATCAGTGTTTGTGAGCATTAACCCGGGGCACAGACACACACACACACACACACACACACACACACACCACACACACACACACACACACACACACACACACACACACAGTGCACAGGATGTGATCAGCAGGCAGACGTATCACACTGCTCTGCAGCTGCTCCCTGGTTGGTTTGTAGGTTCTACAGACTATGCAGATGCAGACACAGTTTCTAGCAAACTTAATTACTGTGTTCTTTTTCAAGGAGTATATTGGTGGCTTTAGGTATATGGGTCTATGAGAAATACTTGGAAAATGGTACTAGAAGTGCCAAGTCCTCCTCATTGCAGTCATAGGTAACACACACACACACACACACACACACACACACACACACACACACCACACTCACACACACACACACACACACACACACACACACACACACACACACACACACACACACACACACACACACACAAACGCACACAAATGCACACACACACACACACACACACACACACACACACACACACACACACACACACACAGCCATAGGTAGCTAGGAGGAACAGAACTGAAGAATAAGCATTTAGGGGAAAGAAAAATATTTTCCATAGTTTAAAGATCTGGCAGTGATCTGGCTCTGTGATTTCAGAAGAGGATAATGTGTGTGTGTGTGTGTGTGTGTGTGTGTGTGCGTGTGTGTGCTTGTGTGCGTGCAGGTGTGTGTGTGTAAGTTTGATCAGATTGATGTTATTATGGACCTGTGAGTGAAATGTTTTTTTGTTCTCCTACAGAACCTCAAATCCCAGCCATAACTGGGTCAGCCTGAGTCTCCACGGCTACAGGATCAACCTGAGACTCCACATAGACCAGGTGCTCCTGAGACTCCTGGGAAAGTCGAGGTGGCTAGAATCTCACCTCGACTTTCCACAGCCACAGGCTCATCTCTCGTCTCCACGGATACAGGATTAGCCTCTGTCTCCGAGGATCCGTGTCCCGTCTGCGAGGTCTCCTGACTGCGGCGCTCCAGGATGAGTGCAGGTGGGAATGTGCGGACTGCGTCCCACTCCGGCTCCGGAATCCCCCTTCCCCGCAGCATGGCCTCCGCCTCCCGCCTGGACCCCAAACACCTGAGCACCGGCCTCCTGCTGGGCCAGGAGAGGGCGCCCTTCCAGACCCACTCCCCCTCCGCCTCCTCCTTCTCCTCCTCCACCTCCTCCCTGCCCTCACTCTCCACCTCACCCTCCTCCAGAGAGCTGCTGAGAGGCGGTGCCCTGAAGGGTCAGCTCCTGCACCAGCAGCATCAGAGAGGGGGGTGTGGAGTGACCACTGGGCCCCCAGCACCCCCGGTACGGAGCTCCTCCTCGCTGGAGAAGACCTGGGGGTCACGCTCGGCCTACAGCAGCCCGCAGGTAACTTCTATCTTTTTACCACTAAATGCCCTTTGCAGGACTCCATTTTGGATTTGCTTCCTACTGGGCAATCAACTTCTTGTTTACACTATACACAGTAGACTATGACAGAAAATGACAGATTACTAGCCTGTCAGTTTTAATATAGTATGCCATTTCTAATTGAACAACATAGCTAAAGTTACCTAACCAGTTCAGTAACATCAGTTGCTTGATTAAGGTTAAAAACAGTTTAAACCCTTTTCCTGTAGCTGGAGGGAGTGGCACACAACATTCTCACAAAAATTCGGTCTACATTACCAGGAGTGAGACGAGGTCCTGAAGACAACGACTATAGAAAAAAGCCATATTTGCCAATGTTTTAACGTAAACAGGAAGTTGATAGGCCAGTACAAGCGAATCCAAAATGGAGTTGTGCATAGAACCTATACTGCGATATACAAACTAACACTGGACATAACCACAAATGCTACATCCATTAACCTGCAGATTCTGTACTATGTTGGTAAACAGTGTGAGATGAAGTCACTAACCAACATAAATTTTTGTTTTTATGTTTACTCTGGGGGGTGCTGTTGTAACACTTTATTCCCTTCGGGATAAATGTATTTGTAATATAAACTATTTGTAATATTATCTTAGGTGTCCAAACGCGAGATGCCCTCGGTGGTGGTTACCTCCCGGGACACGCTGGACATCCGCAGGGGCTCGCTGCCCTCCGACGCCTGGCGGGAGTTGAGCAGGAATGCCAACCGCAACCTGCAGGCCGGGCACTCGCACTTCCGCAGCCTGGACAATGGGCCCGAGCTGGCGGCCGCCCCGCGGAGCCTGACCAGCGACTTCCTGCTGAGCCGCGGAGGCCGGGAGACGCTCTACCGAGCCAAGCCCAGCAACGGCAACCTGCTGTGGGTCAGGGGCAGTCAGCGGGGCCGCAGGGGCATGGGGGTGCCCAGGGAGACGCAAGGAGGCAGCTTCTCGGACCTGGAGCAGGGCACTGCCAACGGAGAGCTGGGCTCCGCCAGGGCCAGGAGGCAGGCCAACATGGTCACTAACATGATGCCCGCGGGCAGGGAGTCTCCACGCATGGCGGCCGTCGCCCCCTTCAGGTTCAGGTGAGAGATCGGATCAGTCTTGAAAAGAAGCGTTGATTATACACCACAGAGACTAAGAGAGAGTTTTACACGTGAGCTGTCTCATTTAACAGTGACTTTCACTATCACTCAGTGATCAAAGACACTTTAGAGAAATGCACCCCCTTATCAGAGCACACTGTGTTAGACTAGTCAAGACCAAACCTATGGTGGCTGACTCTTCTTTTCATAGTAATGTAAACATGCCTGTAAGTGTGCCGTAGCCTTCCGTTACTTCACTTCAATCTATCTATCTGTCCCCCTGTAAGTCTATCATCCCTCCTTCCCTCTCTCCCTCCCTCTATCCCTCTCTCCCCCAGGCTGCAGGTCCAGGAGGACACGGACGGCTCTCTGGAGGACCTGAGCGACTGCTCCTCGGAATCTATGGAGGTGTGCTGTGAAGAGACCGGTGAGTTCAATACTATCATAACGAATTACATCAGCAACTAAGACATACACAGCAAACAATGCATGTATATGCCACCCCCCCCCCCCCCCCCCCCACACACACACACACACTAAACACAATGCATAGCATAGCAGATAAACACTGTAAGAGAACAAAGAAATGAGAGGTTCTAAATATATAAGTTAGATGCTCCCGGAGTATAAAGCAATCTAGCACACAGAGACAGCACAGCACAACAATACCATACACCACAATTTACTTAACTGCATGTCTAAATGGTGTAACCCTGGACTTCCACACGTGTCCTGAGGGACGTCTGTCCAACCTAACACAGCTTGGCTCCTGTTCTTGTCTGAGTAATTTGAACCTTTCCATGACCACCACATGTTTCTTAGGGTTTTGTACACCTCTATGATATGTGTGACACAGGTAACAGATAAGCTCTTTACTGAGCCTGGCCTGCTCTTCACTCTCATCCACTGCCTGCGTAACAACAACAACACCCCGGAGACACAATCACCAGAGAATGAGAGCATGAGATAGGATATCCATATCGTTAAACACTACATGGAGACACATAGGGCTAATATATAGCTAATACAGCTAAAACACACAACTAATGCTACTGATGTCCTTATTGACACACATAAGGAATGAGGAGAGAATCTAGGGTTGGTCTAAAACATAGTGAACTTTTTACTGACTAAGAAGTACACAACTGTAAAGTTAAAACCCAGGAAATGTGCATGACTGCAATACACAAGCGAAACATAATGTTTGAAGCTGAACAAATCTGTCCGCTCCCTGCTCTTCCCATTGTAGAGGCCTGATTTTTCCATCAGAGCCAGAGGCTGACAGCTCTCTCAGATGGATTGGTCTCTTTAAACTCTCTCTGCTCATTTCTTCATTTCACATGCTCATTTTGGGCTTTCCTTCCAAACGGAAAAGCCACAGAGATCTATATTTTACAAGTCCGGGCTCCTTTGCCAAGGTCATTTACAGAGACAACAGGCAATTGACCATCAGTGCCGTGGATTTAGAATATTTATAGGTCACAGACTTTTTTCCAGTGGAGCTGGCCAGAGCAGAGCTGAGCTCCGCATGGACTGTCTGCTGGCCTATTGCTGGGCTCTGCAGAGACACAAAGGCCATGCCTCATTCACACACGCACGCACGCACGCACGCACGCACACACACACACACACACACACACACAGTGTCCATAACAGTGGATCAGGCCTATAAGTGGCCCAGACCTCGTATACTTGGCATATCCAATAGCCAAAGGCCTCCTGAAAGGAAATATAAAAGATCTCTCGCTGAACCTAGCTCTGGCTGTAAATGACAGATTGCCAAGGTTCATTCCCACACAATGCTAACCGAGACAGGTAGCCCTCTCCCACACGCCCAATTCAGATGCACACTTTGTGAGGTGAAGCTACTGAGCCCCCTGTGTGAAGTGTGTGTGAAGAGTGTGCTACTGACATTTTCTCCCAACCTTTAATCCTCAAGTGTACATCATTCACAGTTTTGTGTTTACATATACAGAATGCTTACGTGTGTACTGATGATTACTCACTACACCGATGCTATAAAAGATAGACACTGTATTTTTAAGTGAAGAGATTTTGCATTGAGAAGTGAAGGATTTGTAACAGTGTTGGTTCAAGTTTCATGGCCTTTTCCATGTGTTCAAATTGACTGTCTATATCAGGAGGTTCAGCCTGTCTTTGTAAAGTCTCTCAGGATCTTCACTGTTGGGGTTATCTCTGGCTGGAGGAGATTGGAAAAGAGTTATTTTTACCTCAGAGGAAAATGAACTTTGAGGGGGGAATGAAGCCAAAATCTCAGATGTTGCATACTAATTGAGATATAGCCCATCAGAAATCAACCTTGATGGCAGATTTGTTCCAGGTCGGATTTGGACGCTCTTTAGGGTCAGATCCATTTCAGTGGTAGTCTCTTTTGATTTGATTTGGTAGAATATGACTTCACAACCCCTGTATACAAAACTACAACAACAACAAAAAAATTAGGCAAATTGCTCCTTGCTATTTGAATTTGAAAACTAAAACAGAGAAACCCTATAAGTCCTGTGTTAATCAAGACATGGGTGGAGCATGTACTGCACAGTATTAGTAATGATTAATTGAGTTACTCTTCGACCATACCGGTATATACAATTAGCTACATAGTGATCTTTATCCACAATTTGTGTATCTTCTGTGGTGCTGTAACACTCACAAGTTCTTTGTGTTTGAAGATGGATTTCTTATAGTAAGAAGCCTAGTAGCCTTCTAGAATGTCCAGTGAAAGTCTTAGCAGCACGGCTATTCTACGAGGACTTTCTAGAATGTCCAGTGAGAGCCTTAGCAGCTATTCTACGAGGACCGTCCAGAGACAGGTGTTATGGCTGGAGAGCTGCTATGGGCTCGGCTCCGTCCAGCAGCCGCCGCACTCTCCCTTCTCCCGGTCCCTGAGCTAAGCCTGGGAGTCTGAGAGCATCCCGGCGTTTCCACTGATGTCTTTGGCTCGGTCCGGGCTCCCACAGGCTCACACCGGGAAGAAAATATTCAGCTTTACACTACTGACAGCTCAGCGTCTCCCAAATCCCACACCGGAGAGACAGAGAAAGAGGGAGAGGGAGAAAGAGTCTTGTATTTCCCCAACTGCCATTTAGTTCATCCAGGATGAAATTTCAGCATGTTTTCCTCTTTTATTTATTTATTTATTTACTTACTTATTTATTTATTTCGCTCCTGAAAACATTAGCATGCCAGCAGCTGTTGTTTTGCTCTTTTTTGAGTTTCTCTTTTGCTAACATGGATGGAGACATGCTATACAGAGCCTGATGTCTGTCACTCTGTGGGTTAGAGAGAGAAGACTTGGAAAGACGAGGAGGGCCATTAGTGAATCTGATATGGGGTAGATCCGGGCCACAGTCAGCGTTAATCGGCGCTGGGTTCTTTTCTTCCTGCTGTTAGACAAACCTGCCTCCTCTGGGTGGCCTACATACAGATGTCTTTTAAATAAGGCGTCCCAGGGTTTACTGGTTTAGCCGCAGAGAATAATTAGCCGTACCTCCTGCTAGTTTCACACCATGACCAGGTATAGCAGTGCTACCTGCAAGGCTCTTTTGAATCAGGGATGGTGGTGTGTGTGTATGTGTGTGTGTGTATGGGGCGGGGGGGGGCTAGGAGAGGAGAATAAACTGATGAAGAAGAATCTTGTCTATCCACGTACAAACTCACGTCCAAAAAAATGAATGGATGGGTGGGTGAATGGATGGATGAATCATTAGATAGATGGATGGTTGGATGAATAATGGATGAATGACTGACTGCCTGACTCAATGAATGGAGATACAGTATGTTTTCCTTTGAATATGCCTTTCCATGTGTACATAATGTCTAGCACTTTTACAGTAGAACTTTTTTCAGATTCTTTAAGTCCTTCACAAATGTAGTACATGTACAATCATTTCCTGTGTTTTAGCCGCATTGTGTTTAAACCGCAGGACAGTGTTGTATGCAAGTTAAAGAAACAAAACCATATTAATACCATATTAACTGCCCCAGTACATTAACCTCATAGCTGAAGAAATTTAGTAAAATCAATGTGTAAACCGTGGCTAATAGTTGGGAAATTACTGTAGGAGACCCATCTTATTCCCAATATTAAAATAATATCCACATAATATCCACATGGATGACTCCACAGTAGCCGAGCTCTAGTAGCCTCCACTCCATGTCCCGACAGTGGCTCGGTGGTGGAAAGATGTTGAAGCTGATGGCCTGTTTGGTTTATTTTGGGGAGTGCTGTGGGGAAATCTGCTAGTGAATGAGGCCATTTTGGGCCAGGACCATCAGGCGGAACTGTGGTTGAGCATGTGAGACTGGTCATGTGGACCACATGACTTTGGATGCACTTTTTAATTCCTCTTCGCTTCACTTCCATAGTCTCACACCCAGGAGCCGATGGAGGAGGAGGGCCTGGGGGTTTCCCTTCCTCCCCACATATTTGGGATCTTCAATGGCCTTTTTTTTTTTGGCTACAGAGATAGAAGAGAATGCTTTTGATGGAACCATTTTCAGTTTTGACATTCCACATGTGGTATGGTTTTGTGCGGGCAGAAATAATTGTGATAAAAATACTCAAATGTCATATGCCTTTCTATGTGGACTTCATCAGTTTGTGTGTGTGTGTGTGTGTGTGTGTGTGTGTGTGTGTGTGTGTGCAGAGGGAATAGAGGAAGAAACCTAACCTTAGGGCAAACTTAACCTGATCTGACACTAAAATCCAGCTTGCTTGGCCCTAGCAAAGCCTTAAGTCTCCAAGTAATATCAGGGCAGGTAGATATTACCTGTGTAAAAGCATGGGTTACTGTTTTAGACTTGATTTAGATTTAGTGTTATTTAATATATATATATATATATATATATATATATATATATATATATATATATATATATATATATATATATAACCTTATATTCAGAATGGTCAAACCATTACTGTGTGTACAGTTTATGTTTGAAACCCACTTCACTATGTGGAAAGTCTAATGTAAAATTCAGACTGCATAATCACTGCTGCAGTGTGTGTAGTGTGTGTGTAAACTGTGGACTTGTTTGTCTGATTAGCTGTGAACACGCTGCATGTCTTCATGTCCCAGCATGGAGGTAATGAGAACAGAGGTCTGTTAAAAAGCAGACCCTACAGCTGCTGGCCAGATCATGCCAGACACACACAGCCAGACACGCACGTACACACACACACACACACACATACAGTACTCGCACAGATCCAAACCTGTACACTCACATACACTAATACACACATCACACATACACACACACACACACACACACACACACAGATCCAAACCTGTACACTCACATACACTAATACACACACACACACACACACACACACACACACACACACACACACACACACACACACACACACACACACACACGCACACACACACACACGCACACTAATACACACACACTAAAACACACACACACACACATAGACACAGACCCACTCTCTCACTCAGACACAAACTTGTACACACATTCACACAGACCCACAGACCTCACACTCACACACATGTACATGGATACAGGAACACAGGAAACACACTTGTCTGTATTTGAAGACAAGAGGAGAGAGAAGAGAGGAAGAATAGAGGAAGAAGAGAGGAGAAAAGAAGAGAGGGGATAGATAGACCAGAAGAAAGTGAAGAACAGATATCCAGATAGACAGATGTCACTCTTTTCTCCAGTGCTTGTGGCAAGAGATCAACTTTCACCTGCTGCATGCTTCCTGTGTGTGTATGTGTGTGTGTGTGTGTCTGTGTATGTATTAATGTGTGTGTGCACATTTGTTTGTGTGTGTGTGTGTGTTTTTTTATTGTCTTATGTGTGTGTGTGTGTGTGTGTGTGTGTGTGTGTGTGTGTGTGTGTGTGTGTGTGTGTGTGTGTGTTTGTGTATGTGTATGTGTGTGTGTGTGTTTCTGTGTGCATGTGGGTGTGTGCATGCCCAGGGGAACACTGCAGGGCTGTCACCAGGCATTAGAGCTGTGTTAAGTGCTTTGGCCAGACAGCACTCTCCCTGCCATCCATTCATCGTGCGTGCGTGCGTGTGTGCGTGCGTGCGTGCGTGCGTGCCTGCGTGCCTGCGTGCGTGTGTGCGTGCTGGCGTGCTGGCGTGCTGGCGTGCGTGTGTGTGTATATGCGTGTGACACTACTGCCAGACAGCATTGTCCTTGCCATCCATTCATTTGTTCATTCTCTGGAGCAGGCACTGGGTGGCATTGTGTCATAGCTCATAAAAGCACACATGCACCTCATACACACACACACACACACGGACACACACACACACACACACACACATGCGCACCTCAGCCAGGGAAACATTCCGTGACACGCACTCTAACGCCAGTGGGACTGTAATGTAACGTGCAGGCACGTGTGCAGTGTGCATTCACACACCTGAGCAGACAAATCACAAAAACAGATAGACAGAGAACCACATGCAGACTTGCTCATTGTAATCACATTTTACCTGCACACGCAGACACACACACACACACACACACACACACACAGGGACACACACACACAAACACACACACACACACACACACACACACACACACACACACACACACACACACACACACAGGGACACACACACACACACACACAAGGTTGTGACAGTCAGTACTGTGTGGGAAGTCGGTGTGTGGACAGCTTTTGGTCGTGCTGTAAGGCGTTTTGTAGTGCAAACAAATTGGTTCTGGTGTGAGTGATTAAGTGGGTTTTGACATGAGCTTTTGTTTGCAGCTTTCCAGGAGACTGACCTCAGTAGGAACACACTAACTAAGACCATGTGTGTGTGTGTGTGTGTGTGTGTGTGTGTGTGTGTGTGTGTGTTTGTGTGTGTGTGTGTGTGTCTGTGTCTGTGTGTGTGTGAGAGAGAGAGAGGAAGAGGAGAAAAATAATCACTCCGAGTGAGATTCAAAGCCTGAGGCAACTGCTCCATTAACTAAGTCACTGCTGCTGAGAACTTCATCAGCTAAAGATGTTTTTAGGTGCTCGTAAATCTCATAGCAGACCCAGCAAGGACCGAACACAAAGACACAATGCTGTGCCCAGGTCAAAATCCTGCATACATTTATATTCTGTATTTGGTTGAGACTTTTATCCAAAACTTGCCGCACAGACTTACATTCTCATTAGGGGTGTGAATCTCTCATGTAAAAGACGATACGATTCGCATCTAGATACATGGGCACGATTCGACACAAGAAAAGATACATGTTTATAAAAAACGATTCAGTATGATTCGATGTGATGCGATTCGATGCAATTCGATGCAGTTCAAGAATGGAAAGCATTCTGAAATATTTCTTATCATTTGCTCAAGGTGCACATTAATTTTATATTATCAATTATCATTGTCATGGTCAATTAGGCAAAAAATGTGTGAATATGATTATCTAAACTGAGGTTTGTTTCATATACTGTATTGAAATGAAAAAAGAATAGTCTACATTTCAGTCAAACACAGCAGCCAAATACAACATAAAAATACATTTTTATAGACTTTACAGATTTTATAGAGTTATATCTGATTGTTTTCATGGAGCTGTAGCCTTGTTGAGGTAAGACAATACCGAAATAAAATAAAACAGTGCTTAAGACACTCTTGGCCTTTTCTCATATAGCCTATACCCTACAAGAATAAAATAGGCCTACAAATCAATGAACTCTCTGGGCTTATTTTGTTCCAACAGTAGACCTAATGCAGAAACCTATAATGCCACAAGTCTGAGTGAATATGAACAAAATCATTGGCTAATAATTTGTGCATCGTTTTAGCAGCAAGGGCCAGATTATTATTTAACATTAAGGAAATCCCTTCATCAAAGGTAAGGCTACTCTACAGACTATCGTTGCTGTTTAGGAACGCTATAAGTGTTTAATTTCGCACTGGGTTTCGAAAAACAAAAGCCGACCGAGTGCAAGTTGTCACATGCTTAAGTTGCAGTAGATGGGTAATGAGGTCATTTGACAACTTTGGGCAATGAATATAACCAAAAACGAACTGCATTACCCACAATTCCATGCCACGTATAGTTTCAAAACTGGAAGTGGGATGAACGCGCTGCTTGGAACATAAATGAGAGTCTGAGCGAGCAGAAAAAGTTGTGAACCGATTCATAACAAGTAAATCGATATAATCGATGTAGCCGTATGTTACACGTTAAAAACGGATACCGATACGTATCGGTTAATCTTTACACCCCTAATTCTCATTGAATGGCTGTGTGTGCTTCCTGGGTATTGATTAAAGTATCTTGCTCTAGGTGTTGTTCTATCAGTTGAGGCAGCATAAATGTAAAAATCCAGCATCAGAAAATAAAAGTTATACCATGTATTGGTTCTACCTGTACGTCTATGCAGATTACACAATTTCAGCCCGATTTTGCAACGATTTTGTTGTAGCGACAAATTTCCCGTGTCATGTCAGAATATGAAAAAACAGGAACGATGCCGAAGGAGAAACAAATCTTGTAATGTGACATATTGAACGACCAACGATTTATTGTCTGCAACGTTCCACGACTCCCAGACCAAAAGTTTAGCATGTCAGAATTTTTGGGGAATTCTCCTACGACTCTCATGTTGACACAGACACTATGACGACACACGACGAGTAGGCTACGATAGATAGGCTACGTGATCTTGTAATGTGGCCAGTCTCCCAACCAAGATGCAGGCAAGAATGTGGTTCTCTGATCGCATAGTCTGACATGGTCAATCGTAAAAGACCATCGTGGAAGACAAAAAAAATTGTGTAATCTGCATAGGCTGTAACACATCTTAAGTATTGGGCTAATTAGAATCAGCTGATTAACTGAATGGTTGGATGAGGCAAAATGTGGCAGGACTTTTACTTTGTTAAGCTGGACTTTTACACCTCTGTGAGGCAACAACAATCACACATTCACAGGTCTCTGCAAAATATGAAAGATTGCTCAGAACTACGGTATGAACTGCAACTCAGACAAAGCTTTCTACATTCAGACAGAACTCAAATGGAGTTCAGATGGAACTCTGCAGATTGTTCAGATGGAACAACTGAAGTCAGTTGGATAGAGTTCAACAGTCTTGTAGAGAATGATTTCCTTATTCAGACATCTGTACATGCATGCACACTCAAACACACACACATACACACATACAAACACACACACACACACACACACACACACACACACACACACACACACACACACACACACACACACACAGGCCAAACTCCCCGCGGATAACCAGACCCTGGGAATTTGTGCATCTGTGACATGTTGAACCAGTCAGAGTTATGGGCTGATCGATGCCTGTCATCCATCGTTTCTGAAAAGGGATTTTGGGGACGTTTCGTCTCCATTCCCAACCAGAGGGATGCTTTCACGTGGACACATCTGGACTCGACTTGCAGCCACAGACAGCTGTGCAGCTGGCGTGCTGAGAGCTGGAGCCGGACTCAGAATTGGTGCAGGAATCGGATTCGGAACGTTTGCAATAGTGTCCAGATGCATGGGCAGGCTCTTTCTCTTCATTCTTTCTCTTCTCAGGACCTGGAACAGAGCTTCTAATCTAATTCATTAGCCAGGCTCATGCTTGCTTTGAGATCTCCAGCAGAAAGTTTAAGGGGCTAGTCTCAATGTTCTCGCTTTGTTTGGGAACCCGTGGTGAATGAGGGCCATTTGCAGTGCCTGTCTCTACTGTAAGAAGCTCTGGAGGAACGTGAGGTGCTCACAGTCCTGACACCTTGCACGGGATGGGAGTATGTCCCTTAAATAGTCGCGCTCAGGCCTGCCTTGAGAACTGTGTTAGAACTGGGGGTATTTGTAGTGTTCATGCTTGTTCAGAGGAGGTCCATAATGTTCTTAAACCTTGAACATGATGTTTCAGTAACTCACCCACACAGCCCCCCCCTCTCCCTCTCTCCCTCTCTCTTGCACTCACACACATGCACACACAAACACACACACACACACACACACACACACACACACACACACACACACACACACACACACACACACACACCTAACCCTGACCATGTTGTGGTTACTTGCTGAAATATTTCTGTCTATTCTCCAGACATTTCAGCAGTTCAGTCACACGTTTAATATGAACAAGAAAAAAACATACATACTGTACATATGGCATGGTGATATAAGAGAAATTGGATGTAATATTTATTATTTCTGGCAGCATGGGAGAACGAATTTGTGTTCATTATTCTTTCTGGCATTGGGTGATTTGTGAAGGAACTCCAGACCATAGGAAGTTCTCCTTCCTCTGTGAGAGATGTCGTCACCACAGGTTAGGGCATAGCGTCTGGGGACTCATCCCCCTCTTTCTCTCTTTCTTTCTTACTTCCTTCCTCTCTTTTTTAATTTCTTCCTTTTTTCTGTCAGTCTCTCTCTCTCTCTCTCTCTCTCACACACACGCACACACACACACACACACACACACACACACACACACACACTTCACCTTACTCTGCCTTTCTACCCATCTTTGTATCTCTTTAACAGAAACATTGCACCCATCACCACAGTTTTGTGCTTCAGCGACCACACAAGACAAATAGAAGCGTTGTTGTTGTCCAATCCCAGTCTTTCTCTACCTCCTGTCTGATGACTCTCTCTGGCTGTGGGGCCTTTCCTCCAGATGTCCCAGGCCCCCTCCTGTCTGAGGTTGGCCAAGCAAGGAGCACTCTGCTGGGGTGCTGGAGCCACCGTGAGTCCTGAAAGGCTCCATCGCTCTGGACAGACACGTGTTGTTAGTCATAGCGCATAGCGTGCTTCAGCATCCGGCTGCCCTTAGTCAGCAGTACTGCGCTCAGCATGCTGAGGAGAAAGTGGGACACACGCACACACACACACACACACACACACACACACACAGAGTGAGAGAGAGAAAACTAGAGAACTAGTGGGAACTGAAGCAGAGACCTGCATCCAACCGTGGGTGGAACACCTCAGGGAGGAAGCGACACGCCATGCAGTTACTGTGCACAGATCAAGTCACTGGGCTGTTCAAAATAGTTGTAGCCAGGGTTACTGTGCCAGATCAGTACAGTGAACAAGAGGAATCCTGCTGAAATACTGTATCTAGAACAGCTCTAGAACAGCACTAACGCTGGTGGTGGAGAAACAGTCTAAGTTTACTGTTCCATAATTACGGTAATTTTCCTGCCAAGTACAATATAGAACTATACACTGGCAAGCTTGTTGTGCTGTGAAGGAGAGCTTGTTAAGGACCCCAGGTACAGCATGCGGCACGTTTAAAATAGCCGTCAGCAAGGTGTCCATTGTTGTAGCCCGCGCCTTGTTGTGTAATGCTAGAAATCCCCTACTCATAGCACAAGGAGTTGAACTCTTAATTCTTCTGTGTGAGATACTATAAAGGAGAATATGCTGCAAATTCAGTCCAATTCTTTGAGGGGCTGAACAAGTAGTGGTTGGTCCTGTCTCAAATCAAATGAGATGACTCAGATGAAGAAAAGCTACAGAGTGACTGTACTCAGATCAGTTTTGAACCAGAACCAGCTCAGTGAGGTGGATACTGTAAGTGATGTAAGGTTACTGCACTCAGGCCAGCTTACTGCAGGTTACAGCATCTAATGTGCTGTGCTCATGCTGCATTGCCACTGCATCTAGATCAGTTTTGTATTCAGATAAGCTTGAGCCATCATACCACAATATTACCCATATCTATTAACTGAGAAAGAGAAATACACCTCCCACTCTTTGGTTCTGTTAACACCCGACAAAGACCAACATTGGTCGAAACGTTGTGTAAATAAAATCACTTCGGGAGCAGCAGCAACAGTGTGCTTGTATCTTCCTTTTATATTTTCAAAGAGAAATACTGCACAGATCATGTGCAAATCAGTTTAGCATGGAAGGAGAAATGATACAGGGCTGTACTGTACCCAGATTCATATCCTGATATGTAGAGAGACTGCATGTGCGACTGATGTACCCAGATTCATATCCTGATATGTAGAGAGACTGCATGTGCGACTGATGTACCCAGATTCGTATCCTGATATGGAGAGAGACTGCATGTGCAACTAATGTACCCAGATCAGTGCAGTGTGGGGGAAATGCTGCAGGGTAACGGTATCCTCTGCTTCGCTCTTCTCCACTCTGCTTTGCGTCTGTGCTGCACGTTATGATGCAGACCGTGTGGTTTCCATGGTGCAGAAGCCCTGCTGGGTCCTCCTGAGAGATACGTGGATGTGTGTGTGTGTGTGTGAGTGTGTGTGTGTGTGTGTGTCTGGAATATCATGAAAGATGCTGGAGTAAGGGATCGTCCACAAATGCCCAGCCTGATGGGGAGCGCACATCCCCAGTCTTCCCCAGGAGAGGAGACTGACACATAAACAGATGGCCACGGTTATGTGGCAGATCTATTTGCACTGATTTCACTGCTGTGTGTTCCTCTGGAGGTATTTTAGGGACGCACACACACACGGTCCAGTTTGGCTGACACACTTTAAAGCCCCGTGTGAGCTTAGCATCTGTGTCTGGACAGGGATAGACGATGATTGGCGATGGCAGACAGACAGACAGACACACACACACACAGACATGCGCACACACACACACACACACACACACACACCTGCCAAAAGGTCAATCCTACAAGTTTAATCCATACACAGCAATTTGGATAGTCTGCCAAAAAACGTAATGGATTGATACAAAAAAAGCTAGAAGATGCAGATTATGTTTCCACATTTAAGAAAAAAAAAATATTAGAAAATCTCCCAATTTCCCAAAGATATAATTCCAATTATACAATGTGTGTGTCCATGTACTCTGTATACTAGCAGTTTTAATGTCTACATTAGGGTATTGATCATTTTCAAAATGGATCTCCTGCTCAAAGCTCAGAGAGCATGTAGGTCAACACAGTATTGATTTATTATAGGTTATAGATTTTCATCTTCATCATGGGTCACTGCGCCTGCAGCCACGGTCACAGCTGACCGTGAGAACTGGTCTCCGTGTGCGGCTGCTCTGGTCTGGCCTGGTCTGGTCTGGTCGGAATGCGTGCCGGTTCAAAGCTACGGCTCTATCCGTGTCCAGTGCTGGATCTGGACTGGAGGAGACTGAGCTAATAGGGATGATTTCAGGGCTTGTGTATGAGGCAAAACATGGGAGCGGGGGAGGGGTGGAACAAAGGGGAATATGCACACACACACACACACACACACACACACACACACACAGAGTGAGCGTGTGAAAATACACCTCCCAGCTATGAACTGGTGGCATTCCAGTGTGCGCAGGCGGTTGGTAATTTTTCATCACCCCCTTACATTTCACACCCTCCGCACAACCTCTGTGTTCACCCATTAAGCAGAGTGTGTGTGTGTGTGTGTGTGAGAGAGAGAGAGAGAGAGAGAGAGAGAGGAGGGAGCGTGTGTGTGGGTGAGAAAGAGAGAGTGAGGTAGCAACATAATGAGAGAGGTAGAGGCCGATGAGAAGAGAGAGAGAGAGCGAGAGAGAGAGGGAGAGAGCGAGAGAGAGAGGGAGGGAAGAAAGGGGGAGGTGCTGTGCTGTGCTGTTCTGTGCGGAGTGCCTCGTCTGTGGCTGCTGTCAGTCGGCTGTTGTGAGCTTCAGCTGCAGCACCGGAACCGGAGAGCAGAGAGAAGCAGAGAGAGAGAGAGAGAGAGAGAGAAAGAGGGAGAGAGAGAGGAGGGAGAGTGAGAGAGCCTGGGCAGCACAGAAGCAGCTGCAGCAGCAGCAGCAGCCTGGCAGGAAGCGTACGGAAAGAGGAGGAGGAGAAGAAGAGGAGGAGGACGAGGAGGAGGAGAAGAGAAGACAGGATTTGCGTTTGTGGTTTCTGCTTTTCTTCCTCGGCGTTCGGGAAGAGAGAGAGGGCAGAGTGAAGCCGTGGACTCCTTCTTTCTCCTCTCTCTGGTCTGTGCCTCCTCCTCTCCTCTCTTTTGTCTCTCTATCCCTCTATCTTCATCGTCCGTGGCTCGTGCCCGTGCCGCTGGCTGAGGCGTCTCTTCATGCCCCCCGTGCAGGAGGGATGCTTGGGGGTAGCGTGAAAGGACGAGAGCCTGGCCTGAAGACCGAGCAGAAAGCCGAGGGCACTAGGACCTACGCCGCGCCGGCCGAGGGCAAGGGCTCCGCTGGCACAGCCAGCGACATGGCCGCTGCCAAGCGGGGCAAGTCGGGGGTGCCCACCAGCGGGGTGCCCCGCAGCGAGCTGAAGGTGTACCGGGCGGGCAGCACCGACGGGCGCCTCCCTGTGTCCACCAACCTGCGCAAGCAGCGCTCGCTGACCAACCTGGCGGTGCTGACCGACGCCGAGAAGAAGATGCAGCTGTACGAGCCCAAGTGGTGCGACGATATGGGCAAGCCGGGCGCCGGCGGGGGGCACCTGCGGGCGGGCAAGCCCAAAGCAGGGGGCACTGGAGGGGTAGGAGGAGGGGCGGGCAGTGGTCAGCTCTCGCGGAACCTCTCCAAGTCGGAGCACTCGCTCTTCCAGGGCAAGCCCAAGCCCTTCAGCGCACTGGCAGCGCCGACCGCGCCAGGCAAGGGCCAGAGTCGCATCCCGCGCGGGCCCTACGCCGAGGTCAAGCCCCTCAGCAAGGCCACCGACGAGTTGGGCAAGTCTGACGACGACATCCTCTCCGCCAAGGCCAAGGCCGCAGCGGGCGCCAAGAAAGGTGGCGCCGTTGCCCCCGGCGACGTAGAGGGCAAAGGTCAAGCGGAGGAAGGTGGCGATAAGCCCTTCCTGAAGGTGGACCCGGAGCTGGTGGTCACCGTATTGGGGGATTTGGAGCAGCTGCTCTTCAGCCAGATGCTGGGTGAGTAAAACACACACACACACACACACACTGGCCCTGATCTGTGCCGGACTTGGCTCTGGAGTCAATCCACCGGGAGCTGGGTGGGCCTGGGTGCACGTCGCTTGTGAATCGGAACTCCACCTGTCTAACCCTGCTGGCTGAAGAAGAAGCGCACCCTCCCCTCTTCCACTTCTTGGCTGAAGGCTAGGCATCCACGCCCCCTTTGCCCGCTCTGTGCGGTTGGCAGTGCCACCTGCTCTGCGCCGTGCTGTGAATCTGTGGGCTTTTGGCACATGATCGAGAGCTGCCCAGCACCGATCGATCTAAACAGTGATGCAAGCTTTTGGCTACTTCTGACTACCTGTGCATATGTGGCTGGATGTGAGTGTGAGTGCGATTGTGTGTGTGTGTATGTGTGTGTGTGTGTGCATGGATGTGGGTGTGTGTACGTCTGTGTGTGCGTGTGTGTGTGTTCCCCACCATTTCTTTGTGCCTATCTATGTCCTTGAAGATCTCCACGGGTCTCTATTGTGTAGAAAGCTACGGGTACAGAGGGTGGCACCACTGCTGCTGCTGCTGCTTGGCAGGAGAGAGAAATGGAGGGAGAGAGAGAGAGAGAAAGGGAGAGAGAGAGGGCTTTGTTGGTGATGCAGCTGCTGCATGGCACTCTTGCACAGGCTGCAACACGCTTCCTCTCGACCCTCAGTCTGCATCGCTGAGCATGTGTGTGTGTGGTGTGTGTGTGTGTGTGTGTGTGTGTGTGTGTGTGTGTGTGTGTGTGTGTGTGTCTGTGTGTGATTGTGTGTTTGTTTCTTTTTTGCGGAGCAGCAGATATCACAGTGTTGTGGCAGCTTGTGTCAGTGTGTATGTGAGCGTGTGTGTGTGTTAAAGGGTGTCTGTAAGAAAGCCATTACCACAGATTCAGCCCTGTTTTATATCCTATAATGGTAGCATGAGAACTACAGTCATCTCTCTCTCCCTCTCTCTCTCTCTCCCTCTCTCCCTCTCTCTCTCTCTCTGGCACACTGATCTCTTTTCTGGAGGCTGTCGCTGCTGCAGAGGTGTGATCCTGATTCTGTGCTCGTCTCAATCTTTGCTCTCTCCAGTGCTTTCAACGCTCTCTGATTCTGCAGCTGTCAGCTTTTCTGCAGTCTGAGTGATTTCTGTAGGTGTTCTGTTTTCAGCCGTGTTCTAGATGTTCTATATCACTGTGTAATTCTGTAATTCTCTTGATTTGCTGCATTTCTAGTGCTGTGCGATCTCTGCTTGTCGAGCTGTGTGCTCGGTGTTTCTCTCTGTCCCCCCGCTCTCTCCCGCGTGAGAGGAGCGATCGGTCCTCTAGTGGGCACACAGGAACAATGGAGTCTGAAAATAGAGCGCGACGCGTTGGAATCATTTTCACCTCGCTCTCCGCCGAGTGCTGCATTCAGCTCTCATCACCCCCAACCCCTCCACCCCTCCACTCCTCCACCCATGCCCATTCATGCACGGCTAATGACAGATGGTGCCCCCCTCCCTATTCAGGTAGAATAGGAAAAGGGAGATGAGCGCTGTGCCCCCCCCCCCTTTTTTTTTACCCCCACCTTTTACCAGCACTGCTATTCCTGTTCATGTGTAGTGGGGTGTATCTAAGGTCTAATGTGGTGATACATGGCAAAGAAGATTAGGCGAGGTATGGTTATGTTCATAAGCGGAGGGAGCGGGGGGGGCAGGGGGGACGGTCGCTCCGGGCCCACGACCGCAAAGGGGGCCCACTTTTGGCTAAATCTATCTTGATTAATTGTTATATTTACCGATGCTTATTTTTACTAAAATGTTAGGCCTACTAAAGATGCCACTGGTCCGTAGAGTGCGCTCACAATGGGAGTTCGTCTGTCATGCTGCAAATTAAATAGCCCGCACTCTCCCTCTCGCTACACTGTTGCGTTTTAAAAGCGAAACTGATGCCACAACCGGTCTGGGTTTGCCGAAGTAGCCTATGCTACAGGCTGCATTTATTACAGTGTAGGTCTAGTCTACACTGTGCCTATTTAGAGGCAGGAGCATAGGCCTAAGCTTGCCGCGACAACAGCAGTCAC
>NW_027468837.1:29012186-29017186 GCF_046254945.1 Alosa pseudoharengus
CGTACTAAGGGTTCAAAATGCCAAGTCCATGCAAAACCATCAGTGTTATGTAGATTAGATGGTTTTTTTATTAATTAATGTGTTTTTTGAGAATTTGAATAATAATGCAGTCTTTGGGAAGGTGTCTGCCGTGGGTATAATTAATTCCATTAAGCTGATAACAGCTGCCAAACACACACACACACACACACACAAACACACACACTAGGCAGGGAGTTGGGAGGTGAGCACCTGATGGAAACGACCCACACAATCTCATTTGATGATAGCTGATCAGAGAAGAGCTCTGAAACAGCAATGTCCTCATTTCCTACAGGCTTTCAGGTGCAAACTGTAAATCAGTAATTAAACAAAACATTCAAACTTGTACTAAATTACATAAACAGACACAGCATGTTATATTGCTTTTGTTAAAAACACAATCAATACACCTTTCAATAGTATTGGCAGGGAGGATGGCTTGACCTGCACCTGTTTCTGCCTGTCCTCAGTAAAGCAGCACTGTAAGACTGTTATTTCTCTCCGCTGTATTCTGCCTGTAGTCTTGGCTCGTTGCATGCAGTGTGTGGGGATTCTGTCCACCCATAAAGAAGAAGTACTCATTAAAGTCAGCTAAATGCTTTGCAACAAAGCCCAGTGTTTGTTCTGGACGCACCAAATAGAGAACTGGATGAATGACACAAATTTGAATGCACTTTATGGGGAATGATGAAAAAGGAAAGCACTATTTCTTTCTGCAGCATCTCATTTAGCGTAATATACAGTTGTCATGAAAGGAGAACATTGATGTCTTTAGATGGAGTCTATTTGTGGAGCTCGCTCTCTTTCTCTCTCTCTCTGTCACTCTTTCTCTCTCTCTTTCTCCCTCCCACTCTCTATTGCCCTGTTTCCAGATCCTTCCACGGCATCCCCATAATGGCCTTATATACTGTATCTGTATGTGTATCTGGTAGTGGCAGTCAGTGTGCTGTAGCATCCGCTTGTCCCCTTGGACCGCCTCAGTGCCCCCTGTCATCACGAGGTCACTCTGGAGGAAACAGAGCTCCTGCTCTGTGCATACAGATGCCCGTGTGTGTTGAGTACAGTGAAGCCGGACACAGCTCACCCAGTTACTATAGCTTATTCTGGAACAGATGAGGCTGGACGCACGCCAGAACTGAGCTTGTTTGGGGCCTGATACATACAGAGGTCAGATGCTGTCCGGAATTGGCTGACCCACTTGGAAGCAACCACAAACTGATGTAGTGTGTATTAGGATCATTACGATGCTACATTTATTGCCAAAAGAAACCAGCTAGCTAGAAAGGCAAGCTAGCAAGTAATTGTTGGCTTTTAGATAGTTTACTTAACTTAGCTTGCTTCTTTTAAACAAAATAAGTACTTGCTGCAACTGTAATGATATACGACACAAAGTGTTTATTGGTATGCCACTGTCTGTCTCTACCTTGTATGCCCTTCACAGAATTTGACCTACATGTTTGACCTTTTAGTTCCTGTAACAAGCATGAATATGGACGCTGACTACAGTTCCGAGAGAAAAGTTAGACATACAGATAGATATATAAGGGATAATGTATAGAACGCTGGTCATTATCGGAAAATAAGTCCCAACAGGGTGATCAGGACAGGGTCTTGCTTCGTCCTGAAGGGACTTATTTTCCAATAATGACCGGTGTTCTATACATTATCCCGCTTATTACATGGCTACTTGTTACCGTTTCATCAAACAAATAGTTCACAACACGCTGAACTTGAATCAAACATTCTTCAGAACACAGCAGATCAACGGTCTGCTTTCACTTTTGAATGAAGTTCCATTGCAAGAAGTGACCGGACTACTTGCGGAGTGGTATGAAAGATGTGAATATGAAGCACAAAACCCATTTTCCTTGACAGCGGTCTGTTATACTTAACAACGGTCTTTTGTCAGGATCACATCTTCTCCGTAACCTATTGCTTAGTACCTATCATGAGAATGGCTTGCATGCATGTGAACGTCCTGTATGTATGTGTGTGTGTGTGTGTGTGTGTGTGTGTGTGTGTGTGTGTGTGTGTGTGTGTGTGCTAGAGGGATAGATTGAGAGTGGTGGGTGTTTTGGGGTGATAGTGAACCCTGCCTGGCCTTGCTAAGCATAGAGGCATAGAGATGAAAAGGAGGCCAAATGAGAATTCAGTGGGTGCCGCTTCTCCCCTGGGGCACAAAGTCTCCAGATAGTCTTTCAGAGGGATCAGCCAGGCAAGCTCTTTACTGCCACCACTAACTGTCTGACCCACCTTGTCTGAAATCCTATAGTGTGTGTGGGTGTATGTGCTTGTGCGTGTGTGTTTGTGTCTGTGTGTGTGTGTATGTCTCTGGTCTCTGGTTACCGGGCAGTCGAGCAGGTGTGTATACAAGTGAGTGGGTGGGTTGTACATTTTGTGAGTACGTCGGACGTATATTGCATGGATGTAAATGTGGGTCAGGGAATGGCTGTATTTCCTTTGAAACTGTAATAGCCTTGATGTTCATGAAGTAAAAGTCAAGTGCCTTCCACTCTGCACTCTTCCAGTCTGAGTGAGATATTAAAGACAGAAAGATCCAGAAGAACAGCTCTGTTTTCTCATTCATTAGTGTTTCTCCTTCTCTGTTGTTCTTCAGACCAGTGTTGTAGTTTAGTTAGCAGTACAGAGCACAGAGAATCACAGGCTCAGTCCCTGCCTCAGTCATTGCAAGCGCCTCTTGATTGATTAATCACCCACTATGTGGATACTGTTCTTAGAATTGATTTAGATTAAGTGTTATTTAGTATAATTTGTATTTTAGTATATTTAGTATTCTTTATGTTCTACTGTCCTTATTTCTTAGTTGTGTTTTTTATATTATATACTTTTAATTACTTTTTTCTGCTGTTAGTGAATGTGTGTGTGATGTCTGTATGCTACTGAGACCTTGAATTTCCCTTGGGAATCAATACAGTATCTATCTATCTATCTATCTATCTATCTATCTATCTAGTAGATATACTGTGATGTAGTAGTTAGCTGTAGTGGGTATACTGTGATCAACCCCAAATGTTGATACGTATCCTAGCTTATTTTAAGTGGGTATACTGAGATGGTGATGCTTTTTAAGTGGGTATACTGCTTAGTCCTGCGTATCACGTCGACTACACCACTGCTTCAAACCAAGTTACAGACACAGGAGTGACCACAGTGGTGTTAACATAGTATCTCCTGCAGTAATGGGTTCTGACTGACCAAGAAAACAGGCCCCCTCTTGTTCCTGTGCCAGAGCTGACGGCTTGACCTGGGAGTGGACTGGACTTGCAGAATCCAGGCCAAGTCAGTGTCGGTTCCACTATCGTATCCTACAATAACATGGGTTTCAGTCTCCAGCAAGAGCTTTCCCAACTTTGGGTTGCAACATGTCTGGTGTTTTTCTTCCCTGTTTGTGTTAGTATTGCTCTCTCTCTCTCTCTGTCCCTCTCTCTCTCTCTCTCTCTCTCTCTGCAAAGTGCAGGTGATTAAGGGCAGCACCACTTCAGTGCTTCAGTGACATTTAACCACAAAAAAAGAGGGAGAGAAAAAGACTTGGGTTGGGTAGAGGCCAGCTAGCTGATGGCAGACTGGCAGGGAAGGTGCCCTTTCTCTGGGGAGGTGCCAAGCACGTTGTCAGGTCCCTCCTCCACAGGTCTTGGTCACCCATTTCACTTAGGACAGCTGCCAGCTCCTAGAGCTTGTGCCTTTTGTTCTGATTGGTATGTAACTGTCTCCCCCCGTGTCGCAATCCATCTACCTGTTTACCTTACTTTCCCTTATTCTCTCTGTCTCTCTCTCTTTTTCTCTGTCTCTCTCTCTCTTTTGCTGTCTGTCTAACTGGAGTCAAGGATTAGCGTTAAATATGTTTATGTTACCGATAATATCAGTTTTTGGGTTTTTTTTCCACACAAAAGATCCTTGAGCCATAAGACGGTTCAATGAAGTGGTTTTGAAATCAAAGTCTCTCTCTCCCTCTCCCTCTCTCCCTCTTCCTCTCTCTCTCTCTGTCTGTCTATCCTCTCATTAATTATGCCAGTTAAGGCGCCATGCCTAAGTGCTACATGGAATTGATTAGACACACTACTGAGACGCCACACCCCACCCCAAAACACACACACACACACACACACACACACACTGACTCACAGACAGTGTCACAGTGAGAGGCTCCATTCACTTCTCTGTGTCAGCAAATTGTTGATGGGCATGGGTGGCTGTCTCACTTGAGCAGTGGACAGTGTTGCTGTTCTTCACTGTGTAGCATGTGGACCTCACAGTTTGGTACACCTCTTAAAGGAATTATCCGGAGTAAAATGCACTTTAGATCAATTTACGGATGATTGGGAGTACATGCGTTGAGTTGACATCAAAATCATGTCATACGGATGTGTTTTGAGAAAGTTCGATTTTACCGTTTTTAGTCAAAACTCGTTAGCCTGGAAGTGACCAGGGCATGTCATTTTGCCACTACAAAACGCTATTTTTATACCTCTTCTACAGTTCCAAACAACATTACACTTACGTCTTAGTGAGTAGAGGGTCCCTAAAGCCAAACCGAAGTATCCCGAGGTCTTTATGTGGTCGGATAGAGAGTCCAGAATGAATTTCATCAAGCCAGTACCTTTCCGGAAATGTTGCTGCTGCAGCTGGCATCTTTAGGGGAAAGTCCGTAGGAGTCGATTGCCGAGTGTGGAGTAACACGCTCTGGAAATTCACAATTTCGTCGCCGTTTTTTTTTTTTTTTTTTTAAACTTAGTCTAGTATTTCTTTCGAAATTGAAATGAAGTTGTATGCAACAGCAAACCCTAGCTTACTAACAGGTTGGAATTTTGAAATGTCACGTGACGTGATGTCGTGCAACGATGTGATGCAATCGACTTCTACGGCAGCAGCAACATTTCCGGAAAGGTACTGGCTTGATGAAATTCATTCTGGACTCTCTATCCGACCACATAAAGACCTCGGGATACTTCGGTTTGGCT
>NW_027468837.1:29019686-29034686 GCF_046254945.1 Alosa pseudoharengus
TTCTGTCTGGCTTTATCTCATAACAACCCAACCTTTATCTCCTCCTTTTAACACCAGGGGCCTCACAAGGAAGATGAGCACTCTCATTACTCATCAACACTCATCTGCTTTAGTTCCACTTCCAATTATCTCACTAATTCAGTTCAATTCAATTAATTCAATTTTATTTTATTTGTACAGCACCAATAACAAATTGCTGTGTAGAGCCTGAATCCCCTGGAGGAGCCCTATGGCAGCAGTGGCTAGGATAAGCCGTCTCAAGTAGGGCCCGGGCTAGTAAGGGACCACCCATCTGCTTGGGCCGGCTGGGTAGAGATGAAGGGAACAGGGGTGCGTTTCCCAAAACCATAGTTGCTAACCTGTTAGCAACTTAGTTGGTTGGCAATGGGAAAATGCATTGCAACCAACAAAATTGCTAACTTAGTTAGCAATTATGGTTTTGGGAAACACACCCCAGCTTAGCAAGGGACCACCCATCTGCTTGGGCAGGCTGGGTAGAGATGAAGGGAACAGGTTCATTCAGGTACACAGCTGCCAGCTTGTAGAGTCACACACACACACACACACACTACACACACACACACACACTCGCCATCTCTTACCCTCCTCGATGCCCCGAGGGTGGCATTTGCTCTGTACTCTGTGTGCTCCTCTCATAAAGTGTCACATTTATCACACACACACACACACACACGCACACACACACATGCACAGACACACAGCTCTGAACACCAGAAGCCACAGGCCATGTGCGGATCTGAATGTGTTCATAACAGGGTGCCTTGCAGCTTTAAAGAGCATCCATCAGCAGAGTGTCATTTAAAGCAGGCGTTCTATCAGCTGGCTGTGAGTTAGGGCTGTGCAGGTGTGCAGATGCTGGGAATACAGTATGATGTCACTTCCTGTGGTCCGTCTCTGTTTAGGTCTCCTCTGTACATCAGAATAAGGCTGCAACAGGTTTCAGGGACCACCAGACCTACTAGACATTTCTCCTGCTGTCTGTATGTGGTTCAATGAAGATATTGCGAAAGGTATTGGTGTATGGAATCTTGGATTATGTGAAGGGGAAAATATGGCTGGATGGAGATTTGAGTTAAGGTATAGACATTGTAAATGACAAACAAGGGAATCTTGAACTCTCTGGCCCCAATACAACATCCTGCCTGAATCCAGAGGCTAAACTGAAATGGAAAGTATTGGGTCAGTTCACTTTGCCAGAATGTGTCTCCACCCTGATGTGAGGTACTTTATCTGACAACAGCTGTTTCTGCATATGCAAACATCGGGGGAGAAAAATGGGCTTTAATGCTATCTGATGACTGCGGATCGACTCAACAAGGCACCTCCAAAGCAAGTGGTCCTCACGTCAGCATATAAACAAGACCTTTTGGCTAATGGAAGCATGGCTTGTGAAGTGGTTTGTCTGTGCCTTTTAAGAGGTTTAGTGCATTTGTTGGGTCAATACAGTGGATGGAATGGAATGAATCTCTTCCCCATACTTTCAGACATTCATAGCAGTTGGATCTGGATTGAACCTGTCCTGGTCTGCTGCACGCCTGTCATCTTAGGGTGAAAGCCTGTTCCGCACTGTTTTCCGAGTTGAGTGTGGTTATGGTCAGGCTCTTCTGTAGTTCTGTGGTGTGTGACCGGCCCGTTTTCTTCCTCTGCAGACCCAGAGTCCCAGAGGAAGCGGACCGTTCAGAACGTTCTGGACCTCAGGCAGAACCTGGAGGACACTATGTCCAGTCTGAGAGGGACCCAGCTCAGCCACAGGTGAGTGGAACCGGTGTTCTCTGTACAAATGCACTATACACATCATTTATGGTATACGCAGTACACTCCTCAGGCAATCACAAACAAACAGACTTTATATAGATAGGTGTGTGTGTGCTCTACACTTTCCTTTTCCAACAAACATAAATACACAAACACACACACACACACACACACACACACACACACATATCCAGAATCATGTACTAGTATGCATATTCAGACATATAAAAAGCAAGAGCTCAAAGACAAGACAGATACACACACACATACGCACACACACACAGTCACAAACACACATTCAGATGTGTGCACTGGTATGCAAATAAAATGAGTGCACAATCCCAGCCAGACACACACACACACACACATAAACACAAACACAAACACTCTCAATATATCAATACTGCAGCCCCCTGCTGTGAGTGAGTGTGTGCTGGGAAGGGTGCCCATTCAGCTGTCTGAGCACCTGGCCTCCACTTTTTACAGCAACAACATTTCTGCTTTATGGCGTCTATTCATTACGCCTGTCCCAGTCGCCCGATGCACCCCCCCCCCCCCCCCCCCGCCTCTCACACTGAATCCAGAGCTTACACCCGCTCATAACCTCCACAGAGGACACCACAGCACACACACTCACACGTAGACAGATACGAGCCCACACTGAGAGAGGAAAACACAAGAGAACACACTCTCACAGAGAGGCTCTCAATTAGAAGAGCTCTATACTTTTCCATTCCGGACCTCAGCAGACATGCCTTAACGAGTGCAGTGTAGTGTCTTGGGTCTCTCAGATTAAAAGCAAAACAGTAAAAGATAGATAGATAGATAGATAGATAGATAGATACTTTATTGATCCCCAGGGGAAATTCAAGGATTCAGTAGCATACAGACAACACACGCACATTCACTAACAGCAGAAAAAGTAATTAAAAGTATATAATATAAAAACACAACTAAGCAATAAGGACAGTAGAAGATAAAGAATATACTAAATATACTAAAATACAAATTATACTAACTAACACTTAATCTAAATCAATTCTAAAAACAGTATCCACATAGTGGTGATTAATCGATCAAGAGGCGCTTGCAATGACTGGCTTACACATTGGCAAAATAGAAGGGATAATGGCCGACAAGGTTACCAGTTCCGCATTGGAATCTTAGAATATGATGAATCTGCCAAAAAAGGCCCAACATACCAGCCTGGCGACGCCCATCTAGATCTCCTTTCAGGGAGATGCTAGTCTGGAACACCATAGTTCACTAAGGTTTCCATCGCTCGGCAGATTATCTGCTCAATAAATTTATTTACAGCAAAGGTAGGCTCACATTGTTCCCTGAGTTTTAACTGTCAGTTTCACAGTTTGTAAAGTTTAGGCGGAGTAGGAAGTAACGTTATGAATAGGGATGCTCTGATCGATCAGCTGTCGATCATTATCGGCTGATATTCACTCAAAGTAGTTTGATCGGAGCACTTTCTGAAGGCCGATCAGAAGAGCGGATCAGAGCCAAAAACTATTTAGAAGCACTGGTGAGAATGACTTCTAACCACGTAGCCTAAATGTTTTATACAAAATACACCACAACATCGGAAAACATTAGCCTACAAGTGGAACCATAGAATGACGTTGTGAATGCAGCATAAAACCTAGACTACATGCACCTCAACGTTAGCAGTTTCGTGTTACTTTACCTGAAGTTTCTCAGTTGCTAGTGATCAAATTCAAGGGCTGAAATATGCCTTTTAGTCCAGTTAAGGGATTGGCTGGAATATGCAAAATATATTATATCGGTAGCGAACAGGAACAAAAGCAGCCTCCCGTCATTTTGTCTTCAAAGGTAGGATGCTACTGATGACTTCCATTCATGCGTGTTTACACCGAATAGCCTACAAGCTAAAGTAGAAAATGAAAGTAACATTATTGCCCCCATCAATGCAGATTAAAGTAAGGATTCCTGTATCATCAAGTAGGCTGCATCTTAATAACAACACCGTAAGATCTGATAAGGAGCTTGCACACTGTTCCAACAAACACCAACAAACTCCAACATTCTAAAGTTGGCAGCTGTTGGAAATAGTCTTTAGAATGTTCATAAAACCAACTGCTAGTCCACACTGTGGTGTCTCCATCCAACTAACGGCAACAAAGACAGACAGCCGGCCCACACTGACCCGACTGTTGGTGTTTGTTGGAGTTTGTTGGAGCAGTGTGCAAGCTCCTATAGCCTCATACAGTTGCTGGTACACCGTTACGTTACAATTAACTTTCTTCTCTGAACGAGCATTGGCAGACTATAAAAAAAGAAATCTCACGATAGCCTGTTTCATAAATTTCTTACTACATAAAGGCATAAGGCAAAAAGGCACTAATATTCTTTACATTTTGTTTTCCTGTAAATGTTGTCAGTCATTCTTAATCTTTGCAACTGGTGCATTGGAATGTTTGAATGTTTTAAAAAAAGTTAGTGTAGAGCCCTGCACTTTCTTTCAATGCCCATCCTGTGATCGTGATCGGTAATCGGTATTGGCAGATACTGATTTCATTGATTGGCCCCAAAAGAACTGATCGGAGCATCCCTAGTTATCCCTGGAGCATCCGGAGCAACCCTATGAATCCTTGATTGATTAAGCTGGACCAATGATTTCAAAGTTAAGCTATGTCTACTGTACGCCCATCACCATGCTAGTGTTGGAAAGGCTTCCCAATTGTGAGTGACCAGACTCTATTCACAAAGTAAATGAGTTTGGTTTCCAGGCTACCAACACACAGTAGTCCTTGAAATGTCACGGTTTAGATTAAGCACCTCAGGGGCATGCAGATCCTGCTATGGAGTACTGCAGAGGAGAGGAAGACAGATCTGTCTCTGTGTGTGTGTGTGTGTGTGTGTGTGTGTACGTGTAGTATATATACTCTTTTGATCCCGTGAGGGAAATTTGGTCTCTGCATTTATCCCAATCCGTGAATTAGTGAAACACACTCAGCACACAGTGAGGTGAAGCACACACTAATCCCGGCGCAGTGAGCTGCCTGCAACAACAGCGGCGCTCAGTGCAGTGAGAGGTTAGGTGCCTTGCTCAAGGGCACTTCAGCCGCTTCCTACTGGTCGGGGTTCGAACCAGCAACCCTCCGGTTCCAAGTCCGAAGCGCTAACCAGTAGGCCACGGCTGCCCCAGGTGTACCTGTGTGTGTGTGTGTGTGTGTGTGTGTGTGTGTGTGTGTGTGTGTGTGTGTGTGTGTGTGTGTGTGTGTGTGTGTGTGTGTGTGTGTGTGTGTGTGTGTGTGTGTGTGTGTGTGTGTGTGTGTGTGTGTGTGTGTGTGTGTGTGTGTGTGTGTGTGTGTGTGTGTGTGTGTGTGTGTGTGTGTGTGTGTGTGTGTGTGTGGTATCTGCACATTTGATATTCTCCCTCTTCCTCTCTCCTCATCCTCACCACATGCTGTCACGGGCGAACATGCTGAGCGTAGCAACGTTCCGCTGCTCTCGTCCCTTTGATCTCCTCGGCTCTCCCTGCCAGAAGTCCCCAGGAACTCCTGCGCCTCTTCCGAAGAGAGATGGCTTTCCATAGCTTAGCTCCGACAGGCGGTTTTCCACAGCGTATCGCTGAGGGCAGCTTTTCCAGAGGTGCACGCTCCTGCAGCCCTAATGTCCAAATTCCCGAGCTGGTAAAACGTTTGGCTCAGTCCGAGCCATAAATCAACGCTCTTCCGCCCAATGAGAAGCTCCGGTGAGGCTGCAAGTTCCTATTTCATTTTAATGGGGTCGTCCGCCACAGCAGCCCAAGAACAACACGCCCCAACACTGATATAGACAGCCAGCCCATATAACAGTACAGCAGTTGGCACTGGCCTAGAAACAGCTTCTCAGCAATTACATATCAGTTCCAAGTATGCTCCTAGAAGATTCTTGTTTTTTTTTGGTAATTTGTGATACAAACAAATAGCTGGGAAACATAGACAACATCGAAAGCAAGTGACATGCATCCACTCCAGACAGCTGAGAGGGGATCAAAGAAAGTGTTAGAGAAAGCGAGAGGAAAGGCAGGACATGAGGATATTTTTATCCTCCAGCTGGGATGAGAAGCTCAGAATCAGGGCCACATGTGGCAGCAGCTAACGACCATGAAAGGGATGCCCAGACTCCTCAGGCCCGCCTGGCAGATCGATGAGTGCATTTGCTCCTCTTTGAATTTGCTGTAAAGACGCCATATTGTAGACAATCGAACAGGCAATTACAGGCAATCAGAAGAAGCTCGGAAAATGAGTGCCTTAAAGAGTCTCCTCTGGAAGTGGTGTTAACAGGTGTGTCAGTCTGCCTTGCTATGTTGTGCCCCAGTACCAGGCCAGAAGTGGCTTCAACCGGGGAGACACTCAGAGCTGTGCCGCAGCAGCTGATGATTCTTACAGAGGTGCCCAGACTTTTTACAACACCTGGCACATCGATCAGTGCATTCGCTATTCACTGCATTCACACTGACACTGTATTCAGCAATGTTCAATATCAGTAATTAGCAGGTGGAAACATGGAAAGCATTCACACCATAGAGCCAGCGAGCGAAGAAGTCCAGAAGGCAGACATGAATGAAGGGGAATGAGTGTACTTTAAACATGTTCCTACTGGAAGACAAATGAGGGCTGCTGTGCCAGATCCCCTTTGTTAGGTACGCTGTATGTCAGTCAGATGATGGCCTCATCCAGGCAGAGCTGGCAGCCATGTGGGAGAAGTGTTTGAAGGATGCCCCAAAGCCCTAGAGCACTGGCTAATGACTTCCTCAAGCCATGCCCAGACTCCTGTGGACACCTGGCAGATAGATCATTGCATTCGCTCCTCATCTACTGATATTAATCTGCTGAATTGGCTCATTCACCAACGCCTCCCCTTTTAGGAACACGAGGCTTTAGGATCCCCTTTTAGGAACACGATCATCATCGTCTCGACTATAAAACCTAATCAGCTCTAATGAACTCCAACGTGTTGAGACGATGCTGCCTGCTGCAGTGTATACTAATACTAATGTGCGGTTGGTCTCTGAGTAAGGTGCAGATTTGTGGCCAAAGTCCCAAACTAATGGTGCATGAGATGGAGGAGTGGGGGAGACGTGGAGACAGAGCCACTCTATTTACACTGAAGAGCTGCCAACGCTTGGTCTTGGTAGTGTGTGTGTGTGTGTGGGTGTGTGGGTGGGTGTGTGGGTGTGAAAAAAGTGGCTCATTGACAAACGCATGATTCAAAGTAACCATTTATCAGTTAGGGCCGTCTTGTAAAAATGATATACTTGACAGAACATACAAATACAGGGATATCATGGACTGGGACATACTGCATACAAAATGTGCTTCAATTAAGCAACAATGGCAGTCAAATATTTGTGTTCAGTTGAAAGAGTTGGATGTTATTTTTAATGGTCTGGAATATTTAATTGGTTTTGTATCCATTCTTTTGTACTCATTGTTTTTCTCAATTGCACAATGACAATAAAAGTAAAATTTGATCTATTATTTCACAATAATATGCATACATTACAATGCTTGCACTAGTCATACTGATTGCATTGCAGTCATCACTTCATTAGAGAAGTATGTTAAAACACTAAAATCATCAATCAACATCACATTCTGCACTCGGGTATACTGTAGAACACATGTAGTGGCTATAAGTAGACTTCCTCCCCCGGCAGGAAGTGACCTCAGAGAACTCTGGATTGCATGCTCCCCGGAGTTCTTCCTGGGGTATTAATAACCCAGTGCCACAGGAAGACATCTTAAGTAGGATGTGTCTCAGTAGGACATGGGCACAGACAGTTTCCATTCAGACGCTGGCTTAGCCATGAGCTGCTGTCTGTGTGTGGGCTGGCTTTGAGGAGGCCTCTGTGCTCTGTGTCCAGGAGGTGTGTGTGTGTGTGTGTACATGTGAGAGTGAGTGTGAGAGGTGAGCTGGCCTGCTGTTGTGACAGGCAGCTTTGTTTGGGTTGAATCGTGTGTTGTGGTAATCGGGCTGTGTAGCAGGGCCTGCCAGTTACTGTGTGCTTTAACACGTTTTGGTAGGTGACGGCTATCTGTGGCTTTGCCAGGAGGTTTGGTGTAGCTTGTGTGTGTCTGTGCCCCCCCTCCCCCCAACCCCAGTGTGTTTCAGCAGTGCAGAGATCCCCTCACATTTAGCCTGCCTCAGTGTTGAGTGAACAGAAACTGCCCTAAATTGCTTGCAATCAGCCACAAACTATTCCTCTGACTGTTGTTTGGCAATAATGAATTACTATCAAGTGTTATTGAGTGGTCAAGTTTAATGTCTCAAATTGGGCGAGAATTATATCTGCATATAAATTATATTACCGCAGTTCTGCTGCTCCTTGCATCATTGGATGACATTCTCTCTGCAGGAGTGCAGAGGCAGAGTGCAGATTTCAGAAGAGTTAGGAGCGTATCAATAACCCATTTGGCAGGAGTGGTGGAATCGGACGCCAGTTTGGAGCCTGATGAGAGCTCTCCGTCTTCCTGGTAAAAATAGCAGACTAGGAGAGACCCGCATGATGGGGAACGCTGAATTATTCACTCAAAACCTTCTGTGTGCAGCACTGGTTTGTGTGTGTGTGTGTGTGTGTGTGTGTGTGTGTGTGTGTGTGTGTGTGTGTGAGTGTGTGTGAGTGTGTGTGTGTGTGTGTGTGTGTGTGTGCGCGCGCTTATGCAATCACCAGACTCAGCAGAAGGTTCATACAACAGAGAAAAAAGAAAAAGACAGAGAGAGAAAGAGAGAAAGAGAGAGAAAGATAAGAGAGAGAGAGAGAGAGATATAGAGAGAGGGGGGGAGAGGAAGAGGAAGAGAGAGATAGAAATGAAGAGAGGGAGCAGGCTTTCATCAGCCTGACCTATTTGCAGGTTGTGTGGTCTACTGCAGTTTCCTGAACCTCTCCTGGAGCAGTGTGACTGCAGTACAACAGCGCTGGCTGATTCTCACGCTGCATTTCCACAGGCCTGTGACCTCCTGAGAGGCAGGAACAAGCTGCTGGTTATGGCATGGAGAGATGGGGAGGGGTGGGAGAGGCTCTGTTTAATATCGTCTCCAGCGTTTGCTTTTTAGTGAATGGTTAAAGTATTCATGCGGTGTGGCTCCTGTGAGCGGCCATATTCCTCGCCTCGTTCACCGAGGACTGGGAGCCAGGACGAGGGCGGGAACGGTTGGAGGAAGTGGGTCACTGTAGTCGTTCTGTCAGCTCTCATCACAATGACGGGCCCTCGAAGCGCTCGTTGGCTCCGCCGTGTGTGTGTGTGTGTGTGTGTGTGTGTGTGTGTGTGTGTGTGTGTGGCCTCTGTCAGGCCTATCATGCTTTCTGCTCCACTGTGCTGTTTCAAATCCCAGCGCTCCGCATTGATGCGACAATGAAAATGTCATTTGTCTATTGTCTCCATCCTTTCCTTCCTCTTTCTCTCTTCCCCTCTGTCATGTCCTTTCTTCTCTTGCTCTTACTCAGGTGCTCTCTCTATTTCTTTCTCCTCCACTTTCACCTTTCTCTCTACCTCTATCACTCTCTCCCCCTTCTTTTCTCCCTCATTCTCTCCTTCTGACACTCTCTCTGTCTCTTTCTTCCCCCTCTCTCTTCTTATTTATTCTCTGTTTCTTACTCCATCACTCTACTCTATCCTTCTCTCTCCCCCTCCAGCTGTCTGGAGAACAGTGTGTGTTATGACAGTGACATCACTAACGCCTACAGCCTGTCCAACCTGTCCAGAATTACTGTTTATAATTCATGAGGTATATTCATGTTTATTTATTCCCTCTCTACCTCTTTCTTTCTCTCTCTTGCTCTCTTGCTCTCTTTCCCTCTCTCTCTCTCTCTCTATCTTTCTCTCTCTTTCTCCCTCTCTCCCTCTCCTCTCTCTCTCTCCCTCTAGCTGTCTGGAGAGCAGCGTGTGCTACGACAGCGACGACACCAATGCCCGCAGTCTGTCCAGCCTGTCCAACCGCTCGTCCCCTCTCTCCTGGCGCCACGGTCAGTCCAGCCCGCGGCTGCAGGCCGGGGACGCTCCGTCCTCCACGGGCAGTGGAGGAGTGGTCAGCGGCGGGGGCATCGGGCGTAGCCAGTACACATCCCACACCATGCCCACACGCTGCTCCAGCCGCCTGAGCCACTCCTCCCAGATGGAGCTGATGGAGGGCCTTGATGCTGACCTCAAGTCGGGCTACCTGAGCGACAGCGACCTGCTCGGCAAGAGCCTCCACGATGAAGATGACGACGACAACCTGGCCAACGGGTGGGAACACAGTTACATGTGCTAGTTAGAGAGATATGATGTAAACAAACAGCTACATGTGCTAGTTAGACAGACATGATGATAACAAACACAGTTACATGTGCTAGTTAGACAAACATGATGGTAACAAACACAGTTATATGTGCTAGTTAGACAAACATGACGGTAACAAACACAGTTACATGTGCTAGTTAGACAGACATGACGGTAACAAACACAGTTACATATTATGTGCTAGTTAGACAGATATGATGTAAACAAACAGCTACATGTGCTAGTTAGACAGACATGAACAAAAGGCAACCTAGCTAACAAGTCAGCATGCCTACAGTACATTTGCTAGTTAGAGACGTGAATAAACAGGCAAATGTTTGATGGCCTCAGTCGTCAGATAAGACGACATTTAGGGATGTGTAGTGAAATAAGAAAGCATGTGCACAAATGCAAGGTTTCAAAGGGACATTCAGAAACAGGTGATGTGGAGTTGATGCTACACTGTCACAGCCCAAGTAACAAGTTACAACACAAGAGGGAGATTTCCATCTGGTTTCAGTGAAGCAAGCCCCTGAAAAAAATATCTGTATTTCTGATTTGCACACAAGTGAGAATTACTTTATTGCCAATTACTGTTGGCTGGTCTGTTGCCTCTCTGTCCCTGAGAAGGTAAAGACCACTGTAAAGGTGCACTGGATGCAAACATCATAGCTTTGACATTTATCTGTTGATGTTGACAATGTAGTTTCAAATCAAACTATGTTTGTTGATGTTGTAAATATGGTAGAGGTTACTTATAGGATGGGAAAGGTGGAATATTGAATGGATTAGAACTGACTAATATGCACATTGGATACATATTTAATGTAATTTAATCCAAATGTGCAAAAAATGGCATGCTGATATATTGCACTTTTACAGCATTTTAGTGTTTATGTAATATATTACAGTACTATACGGTGAATATTCTGTGATATATTGGATATCCATATGGGGATTAATGTGAAGCCATTTCCCATTTCCTGGGATCCTTCCTGTGAGTGTAAGGGATTCAGCAGTTACTGTAGATGACTCGACATGATTTAGTGCCCCAGGCTGGATTTAAGATTGGCCAGTAAATGGTGTTGGGGGTGGTGTGGTGTAGATGGTGGTGGTGGTGGTGGTGGTGTGTGTGTGCGTGTGTGTGTGATAGGCTACTCTCCATTTCACCCGTTTTCCAAGCCCGCTTGGTGGCCTTTCAGTCAATAGGCCCCTCGGGCTAACTGTACCGCATAGTGTGTCCAGGGACGGCCATAAATATGTTAGTCATCTCACTGGCCAGCAACGCTTCCTCAACACTGACCTATGTGCTGGTTAGAGAGGGAGGGAGGTTTGATATCAAACTGATATTGAATTATGCACTATAAATGTATTTTACTGCATTTAGTCATAATGGGCTGCATTACAGAAGGCCTCTGGTGCTCAGTGGCACTTAAGCCTTGTAGGGGTGTGGGGTTAGGTGGGACGTAGGGAGTTGGTTGTGTTCAGTGGCTTGGCCTCTGTGTAGTTACTGCAGATTGAATGGCTTTTGAAGTCTTGTGTAGGCTATCACAGCAGTTATCAGAGCCAGAGGGAGGCCTGACTGAGCCTCATGCTGTGGCAGCTCTACAACACTGATCCTCTGGAAAACACAAACAAAACACAAACATAAACATGAAAACAAGAAAATAAACATGAAAACAAAAACATAAACGTTAAAAAAACAAAAAACATAGGCATGAAATCGTCCTATCTGCTTCCACACAGAACAAAGGGTGAAACTGGAACTGTATCTGTTCCTGAGAGAGAGTGGGGGAGGGTTGGTTGTGTTTGTGTTTGGGTATGTGTTTGTGTGTGTCCTTTTAAGCTGAGTTGACCTTGACTAATTATTGTGGGTCTGGCAGCACTGTCCCCCACTCAGTCGGCCGTGCTCAGCTAGTAGAAAAGCAGGTGGTCAGTCTCACAGGCAGCATCATTAGCTCTGAGTCATTAGACGCCTCCGTCCCTCTGTCTCTCTCTTTCTCTCTCTCTCTCTTCCTCCCTCGCTCAAGTCATTAAGCACTCCCCATTCTTTCCCTTTTTCCTTATATCACTGTCTCAGGGAGGGTAGCAGTGGGGAGAGGCAGGGTGGAGCTGGAATCCAGGCCAGCTCTCCAGTGGAGAAGAAGCTGCTTTATCTGTGCACAGCACACTGGAGGGATTTGGACAAGTTCACACTGCAGCATGGCACTGCACAGTGACACACAGAGGGATGACACACACATGTGAAAACACACACACACACACACACACACACACACACACACACAGAAAGATGATCACACACACAGACTCACACACACACATGTGAACACACACACACACACACACACACGCACACACACACACACACACACATGTACTCAAAAGGCAGAGATAATACATACATGTCTGTCACACACACATACACACACACACACACACAGACACACACACACACGCGCACAAAGAGAGGGAGAGGGAACAAATCTCTCAGAAGTAAGAGAAGGTCAACGAGGAGAGGCCAGAAAATGAGAATGAGTCCTGAGGCCTCTAGAGCAGCTGAATGAAAATGAGTGGTGACAGGGCCAATACTGAATACTAACCAATGAAATGTGTTTACATATCTATATAATTACAACTCTCCCATGGTGCTGGGAGTGGAGAGAGAGGAGGCATTGTAGCCTCTACACCAGTGGAGGCTGAGAGTGCTCCTAAATCACAGTGGAGAAGGCTCAGGATTAGCAATTAGCCAGGACCGCCAGAGCCAGCTGGAGATGCTCCAGTCGTGTGTCACGTCCAGCTAACACCCAAGTAACACCCCCAGCCCCCCAGCCCCCCTCCCCCCCTCCACCTTATAAACAGGCTCCCTCTTGCCATCCCAGCCCAGACGAAGTGTCCCTTCATCCAGTGCCAGCCCAGGCTAGAGAGAAGCGAGCTGTTAAACAAAATTGTTGTCATTCTTCTATAAGAATTCTGTGCTCTAATAATATGCTATTGTTACACATTTGGTAGAATGCCTTGATTCAGAATTACATTCTCAAGCAGAACTTTGTCCCATAAAGTTTTATGTGCTGTTAGTCTCTGATAAAAGCATACATTATGTTGTATTGTCTAAACATTAACACAAACAATTATATTGTGCATTGTACTGTATACTCCTTCATACATTATGGGTCAGCTTTACCTTAGTTTTGCGTACACAAATTAAGCTTAGTTCTAGACTAAAAGCTCATTTCTAGTGGACATCTTCTTTGAGGGTCTCTTGTAATCTAGGACTAGGCTTAAAATGCATGGGAAACTCGCCCAATACATTGTTTAATAGTATTAACACATTTATGACTTCAATGTAAATGTTGGGTTTTGCCAGCTCCTAAATACATAGTTTATTTATGTAATAGCAGCATATGGAATGCATTGGGACATGTTGAACAAATAATGGTGTCCTCAGGTTGGTCACCACGGTAGCCACCTGTCCTAGTGAGGTTGCCATGGTAGCTATCACTGGTTAGCGGTGATGACACACACACACACACACACACACACACACACACACACACAGATTGTTGCGCTCCCTCCCTAGCCCTAGTTTTTAATCCAGCCTGGTGCTTTGATCTCTCCCTGAGATGCCAACGCCTCTCTCTGCTTCACCAAGAAGGCCATCAAGCCAGGGAAGCTAGACTGAATTAATAAACATCCTTGCATAAGCGTCGCAGAACTGCTGCGTTTTTCTTCTGGGAGAGAGGAAGATGAGGAAGTGGAGCCCGTGTAGAACATTACTATCTATTTGTTGAATATAAAACACTGCAGCTGCACCTTGCCTTCTCAGCTGTGCTAAAGTCTGAGTTCGCCGGGCTGATTCTACTGCCCCAGCTCGATGGCCCCCGCCCCGCTCGCTGGTGGACGTTTAGCCCCCGGGGTCCTGGTTTCCCAGGAAGTGTTGCCAGGGCGACCATTAGCACTTGTGAGGGGCGTGCAGCGTGCCGTCTGCTCTGAGGTCAGATGAAACAGCCCGTCATCCCCGAGACTTTGGCTCAGCTCACCGCAATGCGCCTCAGTGGCCCTGTCTGCAGCAGAGCCCCAGATAGAGCTCCAGGTCACAGTGAGGACAGGTGGCTGCAGATGCTTATCCTTTTAGGTGCAGCAATAATGTTTGGGGTTAAATTGACCTTGCTTTCATATGGTGATGAAGATACAGTAGTAATAGTAATAATCAGTTTTTAAACATAGTTAAGGTGTTTGCAGTATGCTTTATAGTTTATTTTCTGTATTAAAAGTAGCCTACAGTACACGTTAACGCCAAGACAGAGATTAGTGGTTGTGTGCTGATGATGGCAAGACATGGGAGACTCGTCTTCATCACTCTCGAGTGCTCCCTGATGAACACTTCTGTTCCTGGCCAGCTGACTGTGGTAGTCAACACACACACACACACACACACACACACACACACGGACACACACACACACACACACACACACACAGACACACATACACAGCCAGTTGTCTGTGATGGCCCCCAGCTTGACTTCAGGAAGAAGTAATGTATTAAGCATGAGTATCACACCTACCTGCAAGTTCATCCCCATGGCTGACTGCTCTACTCACCAAAAAGACAAAAGCACTAGCGCTAAGCTGGTCGAAAACAATTATCCTGCACCATTTGTGTGTGTGTGTGTGTGTGTGTGTGTGTGTGAGAGAGAGAGAGAGAGAGAGAGCGATAGAGAGATGGATAAAGAGAGAGAGGGGAGAAAGAAACACCTCTCAATAATCCCCTTTGTAACCATGGTAACCTGCCACAGAGAGGGAATGGACGAAGAGGTGAATTCTCCGCTCCTAGTCTCCCATTTTCCCTCCTCAATCAATTTCCCACCCGTTATTCAAGACATGGGACAAAGCCCTGGGCTAGATGAAATTATCTGCGGAGGGAGGGCCATGTCTGCGCTTC
>NW_027468837.1:29042186-29054686 GCF_046254945.1 Alosa pseudoharengus
CCGTGTGTATGTGTGTGTATGTGTGTGCTTCTACAAAAAATGTGTGTGTGTGTGTGCTTGTCCGTGTGTAACAAGAGAAGAGAGCGGCCTGGCTGGCCTGGGTGTTCCCCTGCCGGAGTCCTTGTGGAGCCTTTCCACTTTATCAGCCAGCCTCAGACTCAGCCTGCTCTCCCAGACAAAGACACGGCAGGGCCACAGGGTCCCTTAGTCCTCTGCGGTGCGGAGACTGACCATTAGCTCTGCTACAGGACTGCAGGCGAATGGCATTTACAAACACAGCAGCGCAGAGTGTTCTGATCGCCAGGCCTCAGAGAGGGGATGTGATGTAGCTGTGTGTCAGAACAAAATGCAGATTTGATTGGATGACTTGATTGGCCAATTAAAGAAGCTAATTTCTCCAAACAAATTAGATGGATTATCAAAATGATTAAAAAACTGGATCATGTGACTCAGATATGCCACCCATAGATCATAGTCTTGTGGTAAGTGATTTAGCAAAAGGAGCTAGATTGAAGACATGGATGAATTCTGAAGTAATAATTTGTCTGATGTATAGACCTAATGCCTTTGGGAACCTGTAGGGCTTTAAGAGGTTTTCAGACCGGGCACCTGTGACTGCAGTAGGATGTGAGTCTACGCCTCTGACTGTGGAATCTGCTCTGCCTCGAGCTTGTAGTGCCACCTTCTGGACAGAGTAGATCACTGCATTGTCTCTGCAGCTGTGTATGTGGTTGACTGGTGTACTTGATCAGAGCTCACAGGGGCAGAAAGAGAAAAAAAACAGTGCATCTGTCTCTCTGGTCATTTGTGTGTGTGTGTGTGTGTGTGTGTGTGTGTGTGTGTGTGTGTGTGTGTGTGTGTGTGTGTTTGGGGGGATGATCGGACAGAGACCACCCTGAGAGTCGACACCAGAGCCCACTATCAGTCTCTCCTGATGCTGCAGCTCTGGCTGTCTCCCTATCAGCACAGCTGCTCTGCAGGAGGAAACAGATGCTCCTGTTATATACACACACACACACACACACATACACACTCATACACGTACACACACACACACAGATACACACTTATACACACATACATACATATACACACACATACATGCATGCTCATAACACACACACAGATACACACTCATACACACATACATACATATACACACACATACATACATGCTCATACACACACACACACTCACATACTGCATACTGTAACTTCCCTCTGGGGGTATTCACACACTCTCCTAGTGTTAGTAGCCCTTCAGGCTAACTGCCGCTTCTTGCTCTATCGTCTGGCTGGTGTGTGTGTGTGTGTGTGTGTGTGTGTGTGTGTGTGTGGCCACTGAGGTGGGGTGTTTGTTTGGATGGAATGTGTGTTTGCTCATCAGGGAATGCCTTGCTGTTTTTCCCCACTGGTGGTAGATTGGCGTCCCTATAGGTGAAAGGGCAAAGTTGGCTCTGATTAATATTTCATCTCCTGTTGGGACTCCCAGACACTGTGTCAATATGGATACACTTATCTCTATGTTTCTCTTCATTGTCTTTCTCTCGGTCCGTGGTCCTCTCTCTCTCCGCTCTCACTCCCCCTCCATCACCACAGTGTGTATGTACAGTACATTTGTATAAAAGTACAAATAAACAAGTATAGACAATAGTAATGGGAGATCATTATAAATAATTAAAATATGAATTAATTATTGAAACACAAGAGTAAATGAAAAATAAAATTAATTGATGGATCAAATGACTCTATGTATATTCCTATAGCACTTCCTGGTTAGTTGTCTCTCTCCCTCTCCTGGGAATTGACTAGAAAACAGTTTAAAATAGATCCTGCATCTTGTCTGTGCATCAGAGCTCATTGTTGATTGGTGGCTGATGATCATGATAAGGTTCCTAAGAGGCCGTGGCTTACACCGAGCACTCTGCCCATTCAGAGGCCACTGGGGGTGGAGTATGGCCAGCTGATAGCTCCAAGTGAAAGCTCCATCTGTTTGTTCGCCAGCCCTATCAATCTTCGCAAACACCCTAGAATCCACAGCGACACACACACGCACACACACAGACAGACAGACACACACACACACACATGCCGCTGTCACCCAGACGACCACCTGCTTACGGGAGGAGAATCTGTAGCGTAGCAGCTTGCCAGTGTCGGTGGTGTGTTTGACCACTCCGTGACTGGAGCAAATATTATGGGCAGGATGTGTGTATGAGTGTGTGTATGTATGTGTGTGTGCTAACGTGTGTTGCTACAGGGGGTTGATGCAAAAGCCAACTGTCACATGTTTATCGGTGATATAGACTGACTAATCTAAACAGGAAGATGAGCAGACACAAGCTATCTGTGTGTGTGTGTGCCTGTGTGTGTCACATCAGCTCCAGGGAAAATCCCAATCTAGATTTTTCCCATGAAATTATCACTTTCTTTTTTCCAGAATGATCGTCTCTGTTAGATCCAGTAATAGAGTATAATAGGTCTTTATTGTCATTGTTTGAGGCTATTTGTCCTGTTTTTGTTTCACAGACTGTATCCATCTCTGGCCCTCTCCAACAGATGGAATATGGAAAGTGTGCGTGTATGTATGTGCGTGAGTGTGTGCGTGTGTGTGTGTGCACGATCACATCCTCAGCCAGGCCATTCTCAAACTAGTGCTTTTTACCCAAAGGTCTCATCAAGTGGAGTTTATGTGGCTAGAAACATATAATGAAGTGTGTGTGTGTGTGTGTGTGTGTGTGTGTGTGTGTGTGTGTGTGTGTGTGTGTGTGTGTGCGTGTACATGTCAAAGTTGGGTGGGGTGTCATGAGCATCTGTGCTAGCCCACACATGTAGAGTGTTGGTGTGGTCCGGCAATGATGTGGTCACAAGTTTTACTGGACTACACACACACACAGAGAGACACACACAGAGACACACACACATTTGTTTAATCTGTAACAAAGATACCCTTGAACAAGGTCGTCTGTGCAAAGTTCTTTTCATCTTCCATATACTCACTAACTTTGGGTTGAGCTCTAAGGGCCTCTGACTGCCTGGACCATGTTTATTACAGTAATGACTACAGCAGAGGAGAGAGTGCTTAAAAGGGCTTCCAGAACACAGAATGGATCCACACACACACATGCACACACACACACACACACATCCACACACACACACACATTTTTAGAAGATACTATGCAGAACTGATGAGCTAAGACTGCTAAGCAAATGAGGCACATGCAAGATAGATAGATAGATATATAGATAAATAGATTAAAAAAGGATAGAAGAAAATATGTAAGGGATAATGGACCACACGGTGTTCTGTTAACAGAAAATAATGCACGTCGAGGTTGTAATACGGCCCGACGCGCAGCATCCTTTGTGTCCGAGTGTGAATGCGCTCATATCGAACCGTTGGATGGACCAGACCTCGCCGAAATGTCCTGTCCTCTCTTTGAATCATTTTACAATTTCCGCGTTATTATATCGTTCGGTTATGTGCACGAATGGGTCCTGTAAATCTCTGATTCAAGTGTATTGGTTGAAATTCCCTCCATTCTACCAGAGTGTTTTACCGCAGCAACAAGTTAGGCATAAATTCTCGAGATTTATATCGCTAGCAAAGTGTGTGTGTGTGTGGCGGCGGCGGGTATTACGCTGTCGTTCGGCGACAGACTAAATTAGTTTTTTTTTTTTTTTTCATCTCACTAGGCTTTGTTTTGCTATCGGCAAAATTCCTCCCGTGTCCAAGGGATATGTGGCCGTTTCTCCCTATTGCATGTCAGCTACAGCTGTGCAACATTACGAGAGGGAAATGATAGTCTGACACGAGGGGGTGTTGCCCATCCGTACCTAAGCTCCGGAGAAATGCTTTATTCCTTACTGCCGCGATCGGAGTTTGAATGGGCGCATCCGAGGAACTTTTCCTGAAGTGAGTCGAATGGGTTTTACGGAGCTTTGAAGAATACGGATGGTTTTTGCAATAGTAGGCTACGATGAGTGGACGCTATCTACACGGAAAAGCGCAATCGCTTACGTTAAATCAGCGAATGAATAGGACAATACAGTTCATTCCCAGGTGAGTTGGTGTAGTTTTATGTGATTTTTGTACAGTGATATGCGTTTTCTTTCTTGTTAAATAGAACAGGCTGTTTTAGAACTCTTCATTCAAACGGGCGGAAAGACAAGTCAGCATGAAAATAACCTAGGCTACATTTTTACGGAATGAAAAAACTAGAGAAAGAAATAAAGTAAAAAATAAATAATTCAGAAGTAGCCAATTTAATGTTAGTGTCTTTATCATTTTAAACATCTATGGTTGGGACAGTAAAAATGACTTCTATGTTGTTTGGTTTAAGCACCTCAGTGCATCAATAACCGTGACACAGCCCCCCTTGGTGCAAGAGGTGCATTGATGGATGCGGTTTCATTTTTAACACCAGAGGAAACGTCGGACCAGTTCAACATGTGTACTCACACACAGGGCTTTGATCCTCATGTCAGCCGGACTTCATGAGACGTGGCTCTTAAACTTAAACTTCAAGCGCTCGTATCGGCGTGTGTAAAAACGCATGTGTTGGGGCAGGCCTCTGCTTATTGGTTGGGATTAAAGTGTGCTTGGCCTCTTGACTGCTACTTCTCAGGCTTACAAATAGGTCCTAAGTTTGTGTCAGCGACAGAAAAAACTTTCTAATGGACCTGGTTTTTAATGAGATGGACAAAAAGCAGGCGGCCCTTTGGTCCTTAGTTATGGGAGTCAAGGTTAGAGGGAAGTCAAAGAGCTGTTAATTGAGTCCAGTTAAATCCCAACAGAACTTGTTTGCCTGCCCAGTAAGGAAGTCCTCTGTTTTACTGGGTGACATGTCCAGATGTGTTTAAATAATTGGTCCCCACGCCACTAACAATGAAACAGAGAGTTGTGTGAGAGAGTTTGTGAGTGTGTGTGGAGTGTGTGTTACAAAGAGAGGACTGCTGTCTGTCTGTGTTTATGTTTGTGAGTGAGTCTCTCTCTATCTTTGTGTGTGTATGTGTGTGTGTGTGTGAGAGAGAGAGAGAGAGATTCAAAGTTAATATTTGTTTTTGTATTTCTGTATCAAACTCTTGATCATGTGTATTGCTTTGTGCCTTTAAGACGTGGCGTTAAAAAAAATGGTTGCTCTCATTTGAAAGCAAACTGTGTTTGTAGCCGTCTGGTGTATTTGCAGCCCTGCGCTGGGAGACGTGCTCAGAGACACATGAATCAGTTTTGGGCTCAGCCAGGGGGGAGCGGGCCTTTTTTCCCTGTCGGTCGGTTCGGCTGCCTCCTCTCCATAATCTTTCAAACCAAAACAAACACCCCTCCACCCCGCACCCCGCAACCCCCTCTCTCCTTCTTCTGGCCTCAGTTTTCTTAAAGAATAGCTCTGGAGTATAAATCATGGTTGAACTTTGGCTCGGCGCCATGCACAACACCAGTCTCATTTTCACCCACCCCACAAGCGAGAACGTTTACAGTCCCCCCCCATCCTCCTCCCCCCTCCCATCCCCCACTGTGGGTCCCCTCTTTGGGCTGCGTCGGAGAGCCGCCCCTCACGGCAACCAGCAGTCATCACCACGTCCCCAGGTCCCCATATCCTCTGCTAGCGGCAGGCATATCGCTGATCCCGAAGACCCCATTCCATGTGCTAGCAGTCATATTTAGTTCCCCAGGTCCCCATTCCCAATGTTAGCAGTCATATGCTCAGCCCCCCCGCCCCCCCCCAGTTCCCTGGTGCCTGTGTTAGCCTCCCCAGGAGAGCCACTAACTGAACCGGCTCCTCTCCATCACCGCTTAGGACTCCACCTTGACCACAGTGGTGTTGTGTTGTTTCAGAGGAAGGTATACGTCTGCCTGGAACACAGCAGACTCTATGGAGCCTGGAGGACGAAGGCTCCGCTCCTCATTGTTGGGCTAATTTCACCGCAGCTCTCTCCGTTCAGCGTGAGGGGAACATAAAACGCTCAGTGTTTCAGCACAAGGCCTCATTTGCACAGTAATGGCAGGCTCATTTAGTGGTTTTCGGTCTTTAGACGTTTTATTTTGGTTTCTTCCTCCTCTGACATGGTCATTAGAATGATCCAGAACTCCTGCACTCAAACTGATGACTGCTCACCTTAGGGCTAGAGCCTGACAATCAGCTTGCAGTGTGAGTCACACACACACACATACTGTACACACACACACACTCTCTCTTTCTCGCTCTCTTTCTCTCTTTCTTTCTCACTTTTTCCACTTTTTAAAGACTTAATTATACCAGTCTGGAAGTGGTCAGAAACCATCACTAAGTGCTGTCTTTCCGAGCAATCTCTCTTCTTCCTTCTTCTCCCTCTGTTCTCTGTGCCTCGACAGCCGCTCCTCTTTCATTGCGAATCCTGTACTATCATAAGGAAGACGTGTCCCCACCCTTGAGGTCAGGTTCTTTCTGTTGGCATAGTTGCCTAGATGCAAACAAAATCTTATCTCTCACGGACCCAAATACCTCACATCGTCCAGTGCCATAAAAATATCCTCCCGCGTGTTCTGTCTCATCCACTGTTCTGACTGGTGTCCTGATTGGCGCTGTGGTCTAGTCTGGGAGCCGGATTCCTCTGGGTCGGTCTGTGGTCATAAAGCCCTTGCTCTCTGTGCGGATTTGGGGGGGATCTTCGCTCGGCGGAGTGGGGGCAGATGTGGTGCACCGCTGCCCCGCCGAGAGAGTCACGCTGACAGCCCCCCCGGGGGCTCCCGAAGAGCCGCCAAATCTAATGGCCCATCGCACCGCAGAGAGACCCACAAGGATCGTCCACATTCCTCGCCACGGACAGGACGGCTCTGTATCAGGCCGGCCCACGCACTCAGACCTCGGTGGGATGAGCCGGCCCGTAGGAGAGTGTGAATAATGGGGATGTGCTTCGGGACGGTCTGTGAGTGTGCATTAGCCCGACTTCCTGTTTGAGTGTGAGGTCTGGGCTGGCAGCGGTACCATTGTGGTGGCAGCACCTGTGTTTTCTCATGGAGGACTGTAAAAGCCTGGTCTGTTGCCTCTGCGGTTGGTCAGTTATTCACCAAAGTGCATCATGGGAAGATGAGAGATTGTGCATGTGTGCAGCACATGTTGACCTTACAGTACATTGCAAACGTCCAGCTCAGTGCCCAAGTCTGTATCAACTCCCTTATGTCTCTCTCCGCCATGTTAGATTAACATCTTGATTTGTCTTATCTTTCTTGATTTTTCTTGATATAAAAGTGAATTGATGTGGTGTGAATGTAGGTCGTTTTTTACTGTGGATTTCACTTGTTTTGGTGAGGTGAGAAGGTTTTTTACACATTATTTGGTGGACATGTCAGTGAGACCTTGTTATTTGTCAGTTGTCGTTTCATCTACTGCCAACTGATTCAGCGGATCTTGGTCGGCCCTATAGGCTGGTTCCATTGCAGAGTAAGCCCGTTTTAGACGTTTCCTCCACCTTTACTTCTGTCTGGAATGCTAATGTTTTGGCTAGCCCACTGCAGTGGGTGTGTCTGTAGCATCCCACAGTACTGTAACACTAACAATACATGCTTTCATAGCCACAACCTCAATGGATTATTCTGGATGCGAAGCTAATTCTGCTTTCTGCATAAGCTCCAGGCAGATGTCTCCCTGTTCACAGCATTCCTGCCCCAGCACACACTAAAGGCTGTTATTTGTGAAGTGCCGTGTGGATTTGTGATGCACACGACAGCAGAGCCATGTCCCACTGTGGCTTGCAGTCACTGGAGCGGCGTGGAGCGCGACGCTACTCTGTAGTCCTCATGGACGACATGCTGACGCGTCCCTTTCAGCACATTTGGATTCAAAGTGGCGAGCCTCGCGGCGGCACCGAGCCAGAGCGGAAATCGATCGCTGAGAGATTCTTTTGTCCTCGCGGAGGGCCTGTGGCAGAAGCAGCGGATTTCGGCCCGGTCGCCGCGCTCGTCCGGGGCCACTCGCTAACCTGTGATTAGCGCAAATGGCTCGCTCCTTAACTTGTCCTCTGCGAGCGTCAGCGGGCCGTTTTAGCCCGGCAGGATTTGGCAAGAGGGGCGCGCTTTCCCATGTCTGGGGCCGTGTGCCGAGGATAGCAACCACAGGGTAATTTCAGCTCCGCTCCATGCAGACGAAGAACATAGAGGACAGAGAGAGAGAGAGAAGAGAAGAGAAGAGAAGGACAAAGACAGAAAGGGAGAGAGAGAAAATTAAAAAGAACAAGCAAGACAAAATGACAAAGTGTCAAAAGACACATTGGAAGAGAGAGACAGAGAAAGAGGGTGAAAAACATGTTGAGAAAGAGGCCCGATGTATTGTCGTTTTCCCTAGTGCATTGTGGATTGAAATATGTTGAGAGGCCCGATGTAGTGTCGTTTCCCTAGCGGATTGTGGATAGTCAGTGTTTTTGCATAAAGCTGATTGCTACCTGCAGCTGCCAAGTACAAGAGAAACAACATGACCATGGTCACCAAACCACAAAAAAATACTGCACAGCTCATCAAAACTCTGCACAGTTCATCAGTGTTTGAGATGGACATCTATAAACAAAATATATTTTATTTCCACCCTGCCCTTTATACACACGAGTGAATTGGGTATTGGAAATAGGAATATTTTGTATTATGTCTTGGAGCATCATATTGATGTTTGAACAGGAAGCAGTGGCTCCTGTATTTTGGGTGCAGTTCAGGCTCTTTCATGTCGGCATCCAGCGATTAGATTGATTGTGATGTGTGTGTGTATGTGTGTGTGTGTGCGTGCATGCGTGTGTGCGTTTGTGTGTGCGTTCTTCTGCGGCACACACACACTTACTGCTGCGTCTGGAGATGCTGAGAATGCAGCCGGACTCTTTCCGTGATACGACTGGACTTCTGTTGAAGGACCCATGTCTCAGGTTGAGGCCCAGCGGAGCTGGAAAATTGCGGTAGAATTGTTTCCCCATTTACTGTAAATGCAGGCGAAAGTAGTTATTAATGCTGGCAAAATGAGTCAGTGTGGGGCCGCATGGCCAACCTTCTGCTTTTCCTGTTTCACAGCAGCAGGAGCAGGCATGAGGTCTTCAGCATGGTGTCTACGGCATGAGGACCTTGGGACCATTTGGGAGCGTTTGGCAGATCCTCTCCTCTTCTCTCCTAAACTCTCCTCCCCCTCCTCTCCTCTCCTCTCTTCTCGTCTCCTCTCTTCCCCCTCCTTTCCTCACCTCTCCTCCCCCTCCTCTCCTCTCTTCTCCTCTCCTCTCCTCCCCCTCCTCTCCTCAACTTTTCTCTCCTCTCTTCTCCTCTCCTCACCTCCTCTCTCCTCAACTCCCTTCACCTCTCCTCTCCTCCCCGTCCTCTCCTCTCCTCTCTTCTCCTCCCTTCTCCTCTCCTCCTCCCTCCTCTCCTCTCTCTTCTCCTCCCCTGTCCTCTCCTCTCCTCTCTCTCTCTCTCCTCAACACTGATGTGTATTAGTCTGTTCCCTGTTCAGGGAGACGACAGATGGCCGCTGTGTCGTCACATTCATCATTTGGGTGTCTCTCGTCTCATCCCAGGAAGTCCAAGCGGGTCCTTAATGCCATGTCTTGTGTCTCAGGCAGGCATTAGCAGGGCCAATTAAGCCATTAGCACACATTCAGCCTGCAGATGTTACTGGGGCTCAGAGACACATTTGCCTCTTTTAGACGCCTAATATCAGTTTCCTAATATAGATGTAGAGCAGTCACTGGCATCAAAAACAAAGCAAAGCTTATTTCATCAATGATCTTCAATTCTCGTCTCCATAGTAATGATGACATAAGGTAGTCTTTAAACAGTCAAAGATTATTAATCCCATGCAGTGAAAGTGTCCTTCCTTTTCATTACAGTGCATAATTAAGTAATAAATAATCCTAAGAACTTCTCAAGTAAGTATTACATGTTCATAATCTTAACCTTTACTCTTTTGTAATAAAAATGTAATAATATAAAAACGACATTATACTTTTAATTCATTGGGTAGCAAGTGCACAGTATTAAAGGATGCTTAATATAAAAGTGGCTGTGAACTCCTTTTAGTTGAATAAATCTTGCCTCCTGGCTGTGGTTACCAAACTAACAGACATGAATCTGTTTGCGTGACTTGTGTGCGAGTGCATATTTTCTCTGGCAGTGTCCCGTGCTGAACTCTTGCACTGGGTAGCGTCATCCTGTCACGCCTGCATGGCATTAGCCCACTCTATCAGGGAGGGAGGGGAGACAGTCAAACTGCAGACATGGGAGTCAAATTCAGACACGCAAAGCTGCCAGCTATTTCTCTGCATTACCGGTCTTACTGTATCCAGGCAGATATGGCTCATATTGGAGTGTGTGTGTGTGTGTGTGTGTGTTTTTGTGTAAGGCGGTGTGGGTCACATTTTGTTCATTTTGCGTGTGTTTGGTGTGGGGTGCCTCCCCTGTCACCTCTCATCTTGGTGCCCGCTCCGTTGGGGCATCTGTGCCAGGTCCATTGGGGCATCTGTGCCAGGTCGTGCCAACCTGGCAGCCCAGTGCCCTTGCTCACCCAGGGCAGCTGTCAGGACAATTCTGCCCTCGCAGGTCCTCCCAAGACGAGATTGCCCTAGAACGCCAGCGTCAAAGCCCCGCTCTCTTTCTCTTTCTCTCTCTCTCTCTCTCTCTCTCTCTCTCTCTCTCTCTCTCTCTCTCTCTCTCTCTCTCTCTCACACACACACACAGACACACACACACACTCACTCCCTCCTCACCAATGATTCACACTGTCTCTGCACGCAACAGTAACATGGCAGCAGCATCTTTAATACAGTGTCTGCCTGTGTTCAGATTTGTTTTCTTTCATTCCTTGTTGCGGCCGATACTTTATTAGACTAAAAATCCTCTCACTCTCTCTCACACACTCACACACGCACACGCACACGCACACGCACACACACACTTTTCGCCACAGTTGTTTTATGACTTTTAGTGGGGTATTAGCTCATGGGTGTGTCTTTCCTGAGTGAATCAGACCCCTCCTACAGACTGCAGCTGGCTATACCCAAATCCAACTGGAGTCTGCCATGTCCATAGCCAGTCTGTGGTCGGCCATGTCATGCCCAGTATGAGCTGTAGCGTGTCCAGCCGAGTGCCAGTCTGTGCGCTGCCATGTCTGAGGTCCGTCTGTGGTCTGCCACTCTTCCTGGCAGCACCTGGGCTGTCGGCCCTCCTGTCAGGGCAGATGGGGGAGCCGAGGGGACTCACGTACCGTACGCCTGGCTCAGACAAGAGCAGACTACACACACACACCACACGCACGCACGCACGCACACGCACACCACACACACGCACACACACACACGCACACACGCACACACACACACACACACACACACGCACACACACGCGCGCGCACACACACACACACACACACGCACACACACACACACACACGCACACCACACACACACACACGCACACACACACACGCACACCACACACACGCACACACGCACACACGCACACACACACACACAGACACATACACACACACACCACACACACACACACACACGCACACCACACACACACACACGCACACTTCACACACACACATACTCTCTCTCTCTATCTCTCTCTCTCTCACACACACACATACACACACACTCAAACACCCTCTCTCTCTCTCACACACACACACACACACTCAAACACCCTCACACACACACACACATACACACACACACACTTGCACGGGCACACACACACACATCGCACATCTCTATTAACCTAAATTAGACCAGTTGAGATGTGCTGCTCCCATCTCAAGATACGTTTTTCTCAAGTGTGATACCATCCAAATACTTCAATGTAATGATGATAGTAGCATTGTTAATCTTTTTTTTTGTGATAATAGAATTATATCATTAGGTGATTCTATAATAACCCATTGATACCATCTGTAATTCATTCAGTATTTGCATACCTTAGATACTTTAGGCTAATGTTGTTTTGTGGATTTAGTCATGTTGTATTGGTAACAAATGCACATACCTCACCTCTATAAGGGCTTCCCTATGCAGTGGTAGTTGAGGGTGATGCTCAGTCACTGTAGCAGTAAAATGCCCTGGTTTAAGATTCCTGTGTGTGTGTGCATGTGTGTGTGCATGTGCTTGTCTCTTATGCTCCATTGAGCATGTGACAGGGTGGCACAGGGGTCATACACACACCCACACACACACACACACACTCAGAGACATGCGTCATATGGTGGAGTGGGCTGTGTGTTTTCATTCTCACACCATGATGGGAGACAGAAGCTTCTGCCATACAGGATCACACTGTAAAATGTGTGTGTGTGTGTGTGTGTGTGTGTGTGTGTGTGTGAATGTAAATTATATGTATCTATTATATCTATTTTCTGAACAAACAGCTTATAACAACTGAAGATCACCAGGCAATCAAGTCTTCTATCTTCTGTGCTCCTGAAGCACTGTGTTGATTGGCTGGGATTAGTCATGGCTCCACCTGAGTCTATTCTCTGTTCCCTATTTACCAG
>NW_027468837.1:29059686-29069686 GCF_046254945.1 Alosa pseudoharengus
GCACACACACACACTCCTGTTCTACACATGCTAGTGAGCTCTTTCCCCAACATGGTCCACATCCACCCACTAGCACCATTATTACTTCCAGAGAATGTTTTGCTCCCCAAAAATGTTATAAAAATGTTAGTGTACCGCTTGCCAGTGCATGTCAGATTTGAGTCACAAAGGCATTTGGCACTGCCGTACAAGTTTAGGTGTTAGTTGCCAGTACTATACTCTGTTTTAAATGACATTTGCCAGTGCTCATTTTTGACAAGATTCTTCAGTGCTATATGATACTTTAAAGAGGACCTGCCAAAACTGTACATTCGTTCAAGGGACATCTCATCTCTCAAGCAGCTATGTTCACTTAACCTGACTCTCGCCAGATGAATTTTGTTCCGCCTAGCTCCACTCATCAATCTGGGATCGATGCATTGGAGTGGTGTTTCAGAAGGCTGGGCCTTATCAAAAATCCTTGCATATGATTGGATAAGCCACTTGTCTGTCATCTATTGACGTGCTACTTAAACCACTCACATCGAAGCCAATCCGTGACGCTGAGAACAGCCTCACAACCGCTTCTACGCTACGTCACATCTATGAAACTCCCGCCCTGATTGGCTCTACCATAAAATCTGGTGCCGAAATCGCTCTCAACGGAAGCGATCCCAGATGGATGTGAGTGGAGCTAGGCGGAACAAAATTTATCTGGCGAGAGTCAGGTTAATGTTCACTTCCCTTTATAGACACTCATTAAACTGTCATTCTTTGGGAAAAGGGCACTTCTACTGTGCATCCTGTAGCCTATATATATACATTCTGGGTTGACACATATGGTTGCCCGTACGCTGGAGTCGATATCTGATCTATATATCAATTCCTGCATTTAGCCCACTCGTCCGTTGGCCCTGGTCAGGTGAGTCCTGCTGGACAGCAGACACAATAGAGGCTGTATTGTATTAGGAGTGGAGTGTTGGCCTCGGCGGCCGTGTTTACCGTGGTGTCGGTCTCGGGTCCCCTGGGCCTGGTGTGTCAGCGTGTGTGTGTGTGTGTGTGTGTGTGTGTGTGTCTGTGTGTGTGTGTGTGTGTGTGTGTTTACCGTGGCGTTGGTCTCAGGTCTTCTGGCCAGGCGTGCCAGTGCTGTGCCTAAATTAGCCCGTCGCTTGTTTTCCCCCTTGCCAAGCGAGCGGACCGTGTGCCAGGGTAAATCGGTCTCGTTTGGAGAAAATCGTTTTTTGCTTTGCTTGTGCAGACGGAGCAGAGCTGAGCAGAACAGTGCCGTGGCCTAATGAGGCTATCTCTCAACGCAGGACCATGGTGTTTACTCCACTGGCAGAAAAGGCCTTTGTCCTGCTGCACACATGGACGGTGCATCTGAGTTCACCCAACACTCCTGTGCAGTTGCTCCTGTTGTGTTGTGCTGTGCTGTCCACCGCAGTCCTCCGGTTCCTTACGGGAAGCTGGACACGAGAGGCCAGGGCTCAACACCAGCTGGTCATAAACACACAGTCTCAGAGAACTCTGCAGGAGGACATTTGAAAATCAATGAGACGACAGAGGTGGAGACTGTGTGTGTGTGTGTGTGTGTGTGTGTGTGTGTGTGTGTGTGTGTGTGTGTGTGTGTGTGTGTGTGTGTGTGTGTGTGTGTGTGTGTGTGTGGTTAAGTGTGTGTTTAAGTGTGTGTGTGGGGGGGGGGGGTTGCATATGCATCTGTGGACAGTGCTTTACAGGAACTCTGACCATCCCTGAGGCACGTCTACTCATTTCCTGTGTGTTGTCTTGACGTCCATGTCTACTCATTTCCTGTATGTTGACAAGAATGCAAAACGCTTCAGAAATGCACACAGCTGTAAAACTGTGAAATGAAACAGAATATCAAAGTAGGCAGGTGGTCAGTCAGCTATGACATGGGCTGTGACAGGACTATGGGCTGTGACATACAGGACTATGGGTTGTGACATACAGGACTGTGGGCTGTGACAGGACTATGGGCTGTGACAGGACTATAGGTTGTGACATGACAATGGGTTGTGACATACAGGACTATGGGTTGTGAAATACAGGACTGTGGGCTGTGAAATACAGGACTATGGGTTGTGACATACAGGACTGTGGGCTGTGACATACAGGACTATGGGCTGTGACATACAGGACCGAGGGCTGTGACATACAGGACTGTGGGCTGTGACATACAGGACTATGGGCTGTGACATACAGGACCGAGGGCTGTGACATACAGGACTGTGGGCTGTGACATACAGGACTATGGGCTGTGACATACAGGACCGAGGGTTGTGACATACAGGACCCGTGGGCTGTGACATACAGGACTAGGGGCTGTGACATACAGGACCGAGGGCTGTGACATACAGGACCGAGGGCTGTGACATACAGGACTGTGGGCTGCGACATACAGGACTATGGGCTGTGACATACAGGACCGTGGGCTGTGACATACAGGACTAGGGGCTGTGACATACAGGACTATGGGTTGTGACATACAGGACCGAGGGCTGTGACATACAGGACTATGGGTTGTGACATACAGGAGATGGATAAGATGGATCACCTCTATATCCCCATTCTCAAGTCATAACCTAAACACACACACACACACACACACACACACACACACAAACTAACATGTCCTTTCCTACCCTGCTTTTTGTTCCATGTCACACTCGCTTTAAGTCTGTGTGTGTGTGAAAGAGGGATGTGTGTTTTCATATTGCATGCAGACGGTCTGATGGAGCTTTGATAAGAGGGTCTGTGTTTCACTCCCTGATAACAGTGATGATGACAAAGAGCCTAAGACTGTGTGTGTGTGTTTATGTGTGTGTGTGTGTGTGTGTGTGTGTGTGTGTGTGTGTGTGTGTGTGTGTGTGTGTGTGTGTGTGTGTGTGTGTGTGTGTGTGTGTTTCTGGTTTCTGTATATGTCTCTGCTTGTTCAGTGTGTGTGAGAAAGTTTGAGAGTTTGTATTTTAGATATGTATGTTTGTGTCATTGTATGTACTGTATTTATGTATATGTTTGCGCTCTTTGTAAAAGTATATTCCGTGTGTGTGTGTCCGTGCACGTGCGTGCGTGCGTGCGTGCGTGTGTGTGTGTGTGTGTGTGTGTTTTCGTGGCTTTGCACAAATGCGAAGAAGCTCTCAGTATTGGGGTGATGTTTGTGAGTCTGTCACCTGAAACAGAATCCTCTAGTTAAACCCCACGTTTACATGCCATGAAATCTGTGGCTCCACAGTTGGACTGTAAAACCACCAGAAACAACTGAGAATGTGTGTGCATCAGACGTAACACTTCAGTAAGCAGAGTGGATGTGTGTTTAAGCTATGCTCTCTTCTCCCCAATTGCATACTGTGTAGAAAAAATGTGTGTGTGAGTGTGTGTGTGTGTGTGTGTGTGTGTGTGTGTGTGTGTGTGTGTGTGTGTGACTCTTGTCTTCTCTGCCCCAGTTGCTTGTGGCTGAGAAGCAATCTTTGGTATAGAGTTGTGTGTGTATGTATTGTGTGTGTGTGTGCGTGCGTGTGTGTGTGTGTGTGTGTGTGTGTGTGTCTATGTATTGTGTGTGTGTCTATGTATTGTGTGTGTGTGTGTGTGTGTGTGTGTGTAACATTTGTCTTTTTCTCCTCCACAGCTGTGTGCAGACACTAATAATTGGTTTTAGAGACTAGAGAGTAGTGTGTGTGTGTGTGTGTGTGTGTGTGTGTGTTTGTAACTTTTGTCTTCTCCTCCGCAGTTGCGTACGGACGCTGAGAAGCGGTCACTGGTGGAGAGCGGCCTGGCCTGGTACAGCGAAGAGGGCAAAGTGGCACGCAAACTGGACGCAGGCGGAGCCTATGACACAGGCAGCCTGAAGACGGAGCCGTCCAGCCGCTGGAAGAAGAGCCGGCCGCTAGAGGGCGCTGCTCACGACAAGGCTGGCAGGGAGGTGAAGAAGCCCCAGAGTCTGGGTCAGCCGGGGAACTTCAAGAAGGGACGCAACCCTCCCGTGGGGGTCACCTCGCCCATCACACACACATCACAGAGCATGCTCAAGGTCGCAGGTAAGAAGGCCCATAGGACAAAGGTCATACTCAGACATTGCCTATGCAATCAGGGAAGGGAATTCATGTATTATTTGATTTATAATTTCTCGTTTAGTATCATTTAGTTGAACTGATTTATTTTATTTATTTTTTTAATGTTATACATGCAGGCAAAGTCAAAGACAGCATATGCTCATGATGTGAGAAGGAACTGTAACCCTAACCTGCTAAATCAAGCCATGACCTTAAGAATGCTTTGTGTTTTGTAATACGTAATTAGATGAAAGCACATTGCACTAAAACTTATCAAGCCATCACCTAACTATTAATCATTAAGTCCGTAGTTCCTTAAAACACAGTCATGTTTGGTGGAGCAGCAAAGAATATAGTTTTTGTGGAAAGTTGAAAAAAGTGTGATGTACCGGTACTTCCATAGCTGAGGAAGATAAAGGTGTTTGAGAGCGAGGGTGCCAAGTGCTGCTGAGATTAGATGAAAAGCCCGAAGCGCTAACTGCTGACCAGCCTTGTCTCCTCAGAGGGCAGACGGTCAGAGCGCTCGTAAAAACGCAGCCAGCCCTGAAATAGGGCAGACAGAGTCCCATCAGCGACGTGCCATCATGCCCATTATGCTCTCAGAGGAACATGAGGAGTCATGGCCGCAGTGGAGAGGGGTGTGGGCCGCATCTGGGCCAAGTGTAGGGTGGACGTGTTGGCGGAAGGTCAGCTCAGAACAGACTGCATGGTCACGCTCTTCCCAGTAAAGCTGAAATGAAAAGCTGAATGATGTTGTGATATTCAGTGCTGGGCAAACAAAAGAGGAGATGTTTGGTGTGGTCTGAGTCTGCACTCTGAAGTGCACTCGGAGTCCAACAAGGCCAACGGAGAAAAATGGGAGATGTTTCTTACGGAAACTTATATGAACACTCAACACTTTGAACTCTTATTGACTCATGAACCCAGACTCTTGAACTTGGAATTACAATCATGCAGACAGACACACGCACACACACACCCACGTGCATGCACAAACACACACACACACACACACACACACACACACACACACACACATACACACACACACACACACACACACACACAATCTTCTTGTGGAGGCCTTTTCCTAACCCTGTGTTGAGGGGGGGGTGAGGGCTGAATCTCACTGTGGAAATGCAGTTGGATGTGGGCTGATAAAGCTTTCAAAGCTTTCAAAACACAGACAGACACATCATCAGCATCTTTCCCTCTCCCTTTCTCTCTCTCTCTCTCTCTCTCTCTCGCTCTCTCTGTCTTTGTCTCTCTGTTTGTCATGCTGTGTAAATGCAGTTGGATATGCGCCGATAAGACTCTTTGAAAGCTTAAAAACACAGACAAGTCAGCATCTCTGTGTGATCTTGGCTCCTGTCCTGTGCCTGTCTTTCAGTGAGGTTTTCTTTTCCAAACATGCTCTCCCTCCATCTTTCTTCACCACTCTTTCTTTCTGTCTTTCTATCTTTGCTCTCTCTCTTTCTTCATCTCTTCATCTCTGCCTAACCCTCTTCTCTCTTTCTCTCTCTCTCTCTCTCTCTCTCTCTCTCTCTCTCTTTCCATCCCCCACTCTCTCTCAGTCCCCCCTCCCCATATGACCTTTAGGGGTTCCAGCCCAAACTCTGGGCTCTAGAGTACTAGTACACGGGGGTTATTCACACTGTTAGTCACCTGCTTTTCTCAGCCTTCTTTGTCCTCCCTTTATCTCATTTTAAAATAAAAACCACATGCTCCTCTGTCAGTCAGACATTTCCGGATATCCCTTTGATATGGGTTGGAATAAATTAATAAGGGCAGTCTAGAGGTGATGTTTGATTGCGATGAACTGATTCAGATTGTGGAACGCTGCAGGCCCCCGGGAACACAGACTATCATATGAAAATGTGTCGACATGGAGCTGCTGTCTGTTTTTACTGGTTGTAAGAGGATATGTGTTTGAGGGAGTGGGGGTTTATCTGTAGCTTTCTCATGCCCTGTGTCACGGTGGTTAACCCACGTAGCCCAAGGCCATGGTGATATTTCAGTAACCTTTCAGATGTGCATGCCAGAATACCATTTGAATGTCAGAAATTCAGCATTACTGAGATCAATACTCCATCTGCTATCACAGAGCCACATTAAAGGGCTGTGTGTGGCCTTGTGTGTGAAAGCAGGCCCACTGTAGAGAGATGTTACAGTATGAGCCAAAGATGGATTTGTGTGTGTGTGTGTGTGTGTGTGTGTGTGTGTGTGTTTGTGTTGGTGTTGGTGTGGGTGTGGAAGGACATTCTTGACAACAACAACTGAACGTATGTTGCAATGTCCCATTTTCCCTCTCGTGTTGTTTTTGGGTGTGCTCAATGTCTTTTTGCTTGGTGGGCTAATTATTCCTTTAAAGTAAGTGGAATACAAACGCTGCAATTACAGGGACTATATCCTCAGTTGGGACGATGGTGTGTGTCTTGGCCCTGCTGGAGTTTAGACTTAGCATTCTTATCGCCTGTTCAGCTGATTTTAACCAGGATATGATATGTGTTCTGGCATCATCTACGGCAAGTCCATTAGGACATTATTTTTCCTTCATGGTGCCTTTTTTGCCTTTACTCTCTGAGTTAATCCGAGCATTCTCTCTCCCCAATATCAGCTGCTTCCTCTGAAACCACAGCGCTAGTGCCCCTCCACTGCCCCTGTTTCACCCCTTCCTCCTCTTCCTCCTCTTCATCATCTTCCTCCTCTTCCTTTTCTTCTTATTCATCTGCTTCTTCTTCTTCTTCTTCTTCTTCCTCTTCTTCTTCCTGTTCTGTCCACCTCCTTCTTCAGTGCTCCCCTGTCGGTCTTCAGTGAGCCCATGTCGTGTTTCTGGCGCAAGTGTGCGATGGAGTGTGTGTTTGATGACAGCCACTTGGACTCATGACCGTATGAGTCATGGGGTGATGCGTTGGGTGGACCAAAAACACACACACACACACACACACACACACAGATATATACACACACAAACCCATTAACTTGGCCCATGAATCTTATTTTCAGTCAGACTCGCTAAACAGTGCCAGCTTACACTGCATTGCTCTTGTCTGGACCTTTAAAGGTGCAGCCGCTAGTTTTTGTTTTGGTTTTAAGTGAAGCTGAGCACAAACCCAGCCTGAATAAGGAGCCCATCTGTCTGCAGTATGTTGGGAAGAGGTTATATTAAAGGCCTCTCTCGATATGGACTGAGGAGGAGGCTGAGGGACAGTTGACACTGTATGGAAGACCTGGTGTTGTTTTTGAATGAAGAGTGTGTGTGAGCTTGCACGGTATGTCCCATGTTTTTGTTAGGCAGTGTGCCAGTGAGGGTACCATCAGTGCAGAAACTCTGGGAGTCTTGTCAGGCTGTTATCAGAACGAATCGGACTCAGTGTATGTGATATTTAAACATCTGAAAGTAAGTACAGATGTTTTTTGCGTTTACATTTCTGCCATGGTCATGATAAGGCCCATCGCATACCTCAAGATGACAAGGGCCCAGCTTAACCGTCCTGGGGAGAGACGTTCTGCTGTGGTGATGTCATCCATCCAGCTGTTTCAGTGCCCTCACGGCCGCTTGGAGTGTGTGTTTGAGCTTGACTAGCGCCGAGCGGTTCTTTCTCTCAGCGCTGACTAATTACCCTGAGGTTTGAATCAGAAACACAGATGTACTACACACACAGACACACACACACACACAGACACACACACACACACACACACACACACACACACACACACACACACACACACACAATCACATGACAGGCAAGACGAATAAGCCAAAGGCCTGATGCCCTACCCATGCAATCTGTGTTGTCTCACTCTCTCTCTCTCTCTCTCTCTCTCTCTCTCTCTCTTTCTCTCTCTCCATAAAACACTTCAGTCCACAGGGAGACATTAAAACATAAACCTTACGGAAAGACATTTCCATAAGTGCCCACTTTAACCTTAAGCGGCATGCATTCCAGCACACCCGCACACCCACACGTCTGCTCCTGATCTAATCCTGGACGCTAAATCATATGAGAAGTTCGCCTCTCGTGGACTGGAATCTGATGTTGAAATCCCCCCCCCCCTTTACCCACCCCTCCATTTCTCTCTGTGTTTCTCAGCAGTTCCTAAGGGCGACTCCAAGCTCGGGGATAAGGCTAAGATGGCGGTGAAGGGCACCAGTCTGCAGCGCTCCTGTTCCGATGCAGGACGAGACCGCGGCGAGCATCGCAAGCCCCCCTCGGGTCTGGTCAAACCCTCGGCGGGGGGGTCCTTCGGCTACAAGAAGCCCCCGCCGGCCACCGGAACGGCCACCGTCCTGACGGCAGGGGGCGCCACCATCTCCAGCGGCTCGGCCACCGTGGGCAAGACGCCCAAGTCCTCGGGCATCCCCATCAAGCCTGTGGTGTCCGGCAGCAGCCTCGGCGTGGGCGGGTTGGTGGCGGGCACCGGCGGGCGCAAGAACAGCTTCGACGCGTCCAGCTGCCACGAGCAGAGCTTCATGGCGCCCAACGCCCGCAGCAGCATCCAGTACCGCAGCCTGCCGCGGCCCGCCAAGTCCAGCGCCCTAAGCCTTACCGGCCAGCGGTCCACCTCGCGGCCCGTCAGCGGCGCCCTCGACAGCAGCCTGAGGTCCCTCAAGCCCATGCCCAGCTCCCCCATGCCAGGCACCGGGTCGGTGGGCCGCGGCGGCACCAAGGGTCGCAGCAGCAGCACCAGCGGTGGCGGTATCAGCGGCCCGGTCAACCAGACTGACCGGGAGAAGGAGAAGGAGCGGGCCAAGGCCAAAGCGGATCTGCTGGAGAGTGCCTGTCTGAAGGCCGAGCTGCAGGTGGACAGCGCCGGAGAAGCACTCACCAAAGTCCAGGGGCTCAGGAGGGCTAGTGCCAGCAAGTACCCAGAGCTGGCCTCTCCCACCACTCAGAGGTAGGGATCTTTGAGTGTGTGTGTGTGTGTGTGTGTGTGTGTGTGTGTGTGTGTGTGTGTGTGTGTGTTAGTGTGTGTGTATGTGTGCTTGTACATAGATTCCCAAAACTGTCCTCACCCACCACACAAGAGTAAGTGTGTGTGTGTGTGTGTGTGTGTGTGTGTGTGTGTGTGTGTGTGTGTGTGTGTGTGTGTGTGTGTGTGTGTGTGTGTGTATGTGTGTGTGTGTGTGTGTGGGTATGTGTGCTTGTACATAGATTCCCAAAACTGTCCTCACCCACCACACAAGAGTAAGTGTGTGTGTGTGTGTGTGTGTGCGTGTGCGTGTGCGTGTGCGTGTGCGTGTGCGTGTGCGTGTGCGTGTGCGTGTGCGTGTGCGTGTGCGTGTGTGTGTGTGTGTGTGTGTGCGTGTGCACGTGAGTGTGTGAAAGCATGTGCAAGTACCCAGAGCTGTCTTCTCCTGAGAGGGAGAAAGAGAGAGAGAGTGACAGAGAGAGACAGGATTGACTGCACCAAATCTGCAGTTCATGAATAACACATTAGAACAAAACTCAACACTCAAGAATGTCCTTAAAATCTCAAAGTCAACAGAACTTGCTTTGGAGGATTTCCGAGTGTTGTTTAGATTTCTGTTAGATATTTTAAAACCACAGCCTCTCAAATATTACACAAACAAGTGGTTTTAAATTCACTCTGTTGTATTCAATGAATTCACTCCTTAGTGTTAATCAAGCTGTAGGTAAAAATGAACATCCTGATTCACCCCCTAATTTATAATATCCAAATTAATATCCTCATTAAGGACCAACCCTGCAAGTCTTCAGTATTTCATCCTTGTGTTGGTAATGATGACCTGACCATGTCTTTGTCCACCTGTCAGGATGGTGAGCAGTAAGTCTCTGGGCCGCCCCCCGAGCCTGGCTCACTTGGACAAGGTCAACTCCAACAGCCTGGACTCGTGCGTGTCCATCCAGGACCTCCCGCCCAAGATCCCTCCCTACTCCAAGCTGCAGGACCTGGCTGGCTCGTCCTCCCCGTCCTCCACGGGC
>NW_027468837.1:29084686-29117186 GCF_046254945.1 Alosa pseudoharengus
CCTGTGCAGAGAGCTGTGGTGTTTACCAGGGAGCGATGCGGGCGACCTAACATGGGGAGCAGGGTGAGTTGACATGGGCCTTGCAGCAATGGACTAGTTGCACGAAATGCTCTCAGTGAGCTTGTTTGTTTCCTGTGGAGCCAGGTGTGTTTGAAACTGCCGCTATTCTGAATGTAATTAGTCCTTCTTTATCATAACGTGCTGATTCACTAGGTGCAACACCTAACTAATTACATTCAGAATAGCGGCAGGTTCAAACACACCTGGCTCCACAGGAAATAAACAAGCTCACCGAGATCCTCGTGCAACTAGTCCATTTGAAATTATTAATTTGCTACAGTAAGTCTTTGTATTCGGTGAAGGCTGCAAGATGTGCGGGGGGAAGTCTTCCCGTCGGTAATGTCTTTCATATCTGTTTTAATTGAAGGCACCATGTACACCACTGTTCAGTCTCCCTTGTTGTAGCCTATTATTGCTTTGTGTGCACTGTGTGTGTGTCGGGGGTCTAGTTTATTGTGAGGCCAGTTCGGCCACATTAAAGGGAGAACCTAATGTAGTAGGTGGATGCTACTAAGTGATAGCCTTTATTGTACCAGCAGTAGGTATACATGGTGTTACTAATTAGGAGTGTGTGCATCGTGTATTTCTCTGTGCTTGTTGTATTGTGATCTGACGTGTCTCTGTGTACCAGAGGAAATACTGTATTTGTAATTCAAAAACAGGAACACACACACACACACACACACACACACACACACACACACACGCACACACATAACAACAACAATTTTCGGTCAATAGCAGGATCTACACACCTTCACAGGTTATTTAGCAGGTGCAGATATTTAAAGATATAATATATAATCGGTGCGTTACAAGAACAAAAAAAACAGTGTTACACGATTCTCTCTTTCCTTTTTCCAAACCCAGCTCCTCTGAGAGCCAGATATTTTCTCACAGACAGCCACGGCACCGCACATCTGCAGAGGCCCCCTGTACCAAACCCAGCCATAGACAGGGTTCAGAGATCAGTTTAGATAGCTTAGGTACTTCCTCTGCTTGCTTACATAGAGGTCAAAGGTCAAAGCCTCTTTGTCGTTGCTCAGCTGCAATTGGTTTTTGTTGTACACCTGTATGTCAAAGACCCCAGTGCAGCAAAAGACTCTAAACACGTCACTGAATTAGCCATCTTCCTCTCTCTCTCTCTCTCTCTCTCTCTCTCTCTCTCTCTCTCTCTCTCTCTCTCTCTCTCTCTCTCTCTCTATCTATGTATCTATGTCTCTCTGTCTCTATCTCTCTCTCCGCAGTGTGTGTGAAGGTGAGGAGGCTGGCGAGGGTGATGATGGCGAGGAGAAAGTGGTGTTGGAGCTGCGCTCTGAACTCTGGGAAAAGGAGCGCAAGCTGACAGACATCCGTCTGGAGGCGCTAAGCTCTGCCCACCAGCTGGAGCAGCTGCGGGAGGCCATGACCAACATGCAGGTGTGTGTGCATGTGTTTATGTGTATGTGTGTGTGTGTGTGTGTGTGTGTGTGTGTGTGTGTGTGTGAAAGCATGATATATGTCACATGTCCCATCTGACACGCTCCCCTGTCTCCCAGGCAACGGTGGAGAACCTGAAGGCAGAGAATGACCAGCTTAAGACTGGCACCTCCTCCAGACCCTCCAGCTCCACCTCCCAGTCGTCAGGGCTCATGTCATTGGGCACCTCGTCACCACGGCAATCAATCGCTGCATCATTGCCTAAGACACTCAGCATGAGTATGGGAGAGAGTGGAGGACCAGGTAATGCTGACCACACACACACACACACACACACACACACACACACACACACATACACACACATACAGACATGCAAAGACAAACACACACTACAGGGCTATTCGATTAGTTTGTAATGGGGGCCAGTTCATGAAAAGTATCACAACTGAGGGGTCTGAAAAATACAGCTGGAAATATGAGTAATCACATCAAGGCTCTAATCATAATATACCACCCTCCCCCCCTTTCACACACACACCACACACAATATTAAAAAATACTCAAAATGTCCCTCTCCCCAACTCCCCAATACCAAGACATAAAATGTAATGCTATGCTACAGTAGTATCCAAAATAATCACTTGTTAGAAACTGGACAATGGTATGCTAAATGGTTCAATAACTGACGGAAAAAGAGAGTGCAGAGATGAAATGATCTCAGTTAAGTGAAGAAGCCTGATTACAGAGAATTACCGGGAAAACACTGATTTGCCTTGCACAATAATCCTCTCTTGAGTCATTATTTACTGTATGTGAAAGTTGTAGAATGCCAACTATGAAATATGAAGTACCGATTGATAAAAAGCAGATGTACGAATTGGTCATTATTTCTGAGAAATTATGCACTGCCTTCTCTCTCCGCCCTGTAGCATTTGAGCAGTGCTCTTTTTAACACTTATATGGGCGTGACCGTTTTGTGTGGAATTGCCCTGAACTAGGGTAGTGCTTAACTACTACTTACTACAAAATATTGTTAACTATTGTCTTATGTCATGGGGGAGGTCATACATGATCTTTAATGATTATGTAAACAACATTGAAACCAAAACAACTGCAGCCTAGACTAAGCTATGACACTTTTAACTACATAGGTCAGTTTTTGCTCCTTTACTCACCCCCATGCCACCTTTCTGCCCAAATAGCACCATCATGCCACCTTCCTGCCCAAATAGCACCATCATGCCACCTTTCCTCATCTCTCTTTAGGTCCCTCTGAATGCATTAGTACATGATTACATGGAGCCATGATAATATAGCCACACAAAAGTTTTTTGAATATTTCCTGCTTTGGCAACAATATGCACAGATTTACACACCCAGGACCAGATGTACAGAAAAAGCCCTAATATTGAGTTTTTCTATGCGCAGAAAGCGAACGCTGTAATTTGCCATATTGCATGGAATTTACTAAAGCTTTTTCCTCAGTACGGCCTGTTTGTACATACCTCGCCATGTTTTTACGTGCACGTTGCTTGAAGTTAAGCTTGAAGTGGGCGCAAAAACATTAGTACATCTGGCTAGGCCCACAATATTTTATTTTATGTCATGATATTAAAAAGTAGCAAAAACAATTCTTCTCCACTTCCTCCTTATGACTCCTGCAGCATTAAATGGGATTCTTTTCGCTGGGGGCATTGTGGGAGGCTGGGTTGAAGATGACGGGATATGAAGACAAATGAAACATCGTGTTCCTCATTTGTCAACATTACTGACCGATCTTCCTCAATAACGCTGCACACACGTCAGCACTGATGTGAGAGGGAAGCCTAATGTTCCCTGTAAACCGGTTGAGCCCAGAATCACAATGCATCTCTGCCAAAACTGCTGCCACGATGTATGTAGTGGAGAAATGCAAGCCTGTGAATCACGGCAGTAAATATGTGTGTTGGTCCTTCCCCCTCTATCTCCCTCTTTCATTCTCTCTCCCTCTCTATATATCTCCCTTTCTCTATCCTTTGCTTTATCTCTCTCTGTCTCTCTCTCCCTCCTTCTCTCTGTCCCAGATGTGCTGCCATCCAACATGTTGGGGCTCCTGACTCAGAAGGAGGAGGGTCAGGTGCGGCTGGTGGTGTGTGTCCCAGACCAGCATGTCTTCAAAGAGGTCAGCAACTCCAGCGGGCCTCTCCTCACTTAAAGGAATGCCCTCATCTACCATGACCATGACTACTATGACAAACCAGGATTGGTCTTTACATACTTGTGGCACAGAAAACAGTTAACAGAAAACAGAAAACAGTTACTCTACAAATCTTCAAACAGCAAACAAAAGACACTCACCAAATCAAACTATTCTTGAAACAAACCAAACTATTCTAGTCTGCTCGGTCTTTGTCGGAGCCTACTTAATTTACATTTAAATTTTACACACAAAGTTGAAAAAGGGAGTTTTAACCTTTGTAATCACTCAGCTATTTTCTTAACCCTGTTTTGTTTGGAGGTAGTATGACTCAAGAGGTTCTAGTAGTGCAAACCATGTCTGTCATGTCTGCCTGGTTGTTTTAAGGTTCTGTTGTTTGTTCTACTGTGATGATGGGTTGTTTTAAGGTTCTGTTATTTCACTCCCATTGGGTTCTGATTCTGTTGCCTTAACCCGGGCCATGTCTCTGCTGTGTGCCTTTAGGAGATGAAACAGCAAAACTTTTACATTGGGTCGGTCCAGATCACCCAAAATACCGACTGGACCTCTCTGGACACGGCTGTTGGCCAGGCCCTCAAGGTGTGTCTCAGCCTCCCCTATCTCTCTCTCTCTCCCTCTCCCTCTCTACCCCCCCTCTCTCTCTCCCCCCCGCTCTCTCCCTCTCCCTCTCTACCCCCCCTCTCTCTCGCCCCCCCCTCTCTCTCCCTCTCTACCCCTCTCTCTCTCCCTTTCCCCCCCATCTCTCCCCCCCCCTCTCTCTCTCTCTCCCCCTTTCTCTCTCTCTTTGTGTCTGTGACCTCCCTTTCCCCTCTTCATATCTGTTCCCATCAGCCACCTACAACCTTTTTTTGTTCTCTACCAAACAATCTAAAGGTTTCATCTCCATGTCACATGTTGCTAGATATTAAAATATAAAAGCTGTGATTAATGAAAAGCCCCTTTGGCCAATTCTGGTCAGCTTGCCAGGGTTCCATGTTATCTGAGGACAGAGCTTACCTTAGTGAGCAGTATCCCACTCTATTTCTCACTGATCTGAGGACAGAGCTTACCTTAGTGAATAGTATCCCACTCTATTTCTCACTGATCTGAGGACAGAGCTTACCTTAGTGAGCAGTATCCCACTCTAATCCTCACTGATCTGAGGCTCACCCTGCTTCATTATGTTGTAGCTTAATGAGAAGCAAAATATATTTTTACTTTGATTACGATTTCCATTTGTTTTCTCAATATAGAATGTGTTTTTTGGACTGAATCAACTCAGTTCTAACTCAACTCAGTTCTTTCTGTTGAATGGCCGTTTAGATAGGACACCGCATAGAGAAGAGGATGATGCCTTTTACATTATTATTCAGAACTGAGCTGATTCGGTCCAATAAAAGACAGCCATTCTCAGCGTGTGAGCGTATAGAGACATTATATGGTGTAGGGGTCTTCTGTCTGACCTGTTGTGCTCTCCGTGTCTCTCTGTTTCAGAATAAAATAGAATAGAATAGATCTTTATTGTCATTGTCACAGGTACAACACAATTTAAAGTGCTCTCCAGTCAGTGCATCATTCATAGAGTCTATATAAAAAAGAAATAAAAATAAATGTAAAAAATAATAAATAATTTAAGTGCTAGTATTACCTAAAAAATAAGTTGAAACATATAACATCATTAGCAGCATACATAGACACACTCAGTCATACACACCCAGTCATTGCATAAAAAAGAACGAACAGTCATCAGGCATGCATACCATCTGTCATTGCATTGATCCATTTAATATCTAATATCTTTAAAGTGGAAATGAAGCAGTCAAATAAAACAGATGTCTATAGAACTAGTTAAATATTTAAATATACCTTAAATACAAATTAAGTCAGAAATATGACCCGTTATTCAGAATAAAGCACAAACAAGTTGCATTCATTTCAGCTGTGCGCCGCCATCTTTGTTTTCAGAAAATGATGACATCACAAGAATGGTTGGTACAACATTCTATGCTGTTTACATAGCGGCTGTCATAGGCTCAGTTAGCTTAATGCCTCAACAAAATGGATATGGACGAATGGGATAGACCCACCAATGAGGACAGGCATCCAATTGCCTATGCTTTTGAGCCAGTAAGAGCAGTGGGAGTTTTAGTGCCCCCAGAGCCTGACTATGGAGGAGAAATAGATGATCGAGAGAGAGAGGTGTATCTGAGGGCACAGAACAAAATCGGTGGTGCTTATGTGGGGGTTGTGTCCCTATGTTCACTGACATTGCACACATGGAGAGTGTCTGCTGCCAGGAAATGAACCTGGGACATCTCATCCAAAATAACAGATATATAACGTCCAATCCTGCGTGCCAAATGCTGTCATTAAAGCGAGACGTTGAAGGTTGCAATGCGGTCGCTGAAGGACATCCGAGCTGAAACACTGGAACGCCCAATAAACAGCAGTTAACCAACTAACACACTCTTGATAGGTTGTGCAGAGGGGGTAGGCTAGGGGACTACACTGATCACCTGAGACTACACTAATTTTTACACCCATACTCAGTTTACTAGCATAGCATAACATAACAAGCACATACTGTAACTAGCATAGCATGAACCCTAAAATCTATGGTTGCTACAAGCGGCACATCCGTGCATTTATTTACTTAAAGTGAACAGCATGTTATTTTATGTTAGCTTACATAAACAAATAAAACTCAGATGCCTTACAGTCCATAAACAACGTCTACCCACAAAACCATGCCTGTCACAATCACAGAACTAGGCTACTGCAGAGTAGCCTACACAAGTCAGACGTACTGTAGGCTAGCATAACGTTACCCACAACAGGTTCTCACCAGGTTAGAAAGTCTCTGCAAATAGTTTCCACTACTACTTGAGTGAAACAAATGCAATCATTGATACTAATCAATCACAAAAAGAAACCTTTTACTCACACATGAGAAGTTCACGCCCCGAGTTTATTCACCAATTCATCAACGATGCAACTGCATTTTCAGGTCGCGGTAATCCACAAGTTGTGCGAGAACATCCAAACACATTATTGCGACTGAAGTTAAATCTAATTAAGTACTGTCTCTGATAGGCCTACAGGCTACATTACAGCGGCCCTTGTTCTTGTACAAACACAAAAACAAACATCAACATAATTTGCGTCGGCATATTGAAATAAAGTGAACGTCCGCTAATGGATAAAACATCCACGAACAAACGCTAACCATTCTGATGACGTAGCGCCTGCATTTTTAAAACATGGCCGCGCCCTAGTGGCGAAAGTCGTTATTGACATGTCATTTTCGAGTGAAACTACTTGAATTTCAGGTTTAATGAAAATCCATGTATCTTCAAAAATGAAAAATCAGCCAACAAATGGTCACAGTTCTCACTGCTTCATTTCCACTTTAATCTCTGTCCCTGACCTGTGCAGGAGTACCTGTCTCTGTTGGACCCCAGCTCCAGCCTGGGCCTGACTGGGGACTCCATCCTCAGCTACAGCGTAGGACACTGCAAACGAGTGATGGGGGCCGTGCCCCCCGAGACCTCCCCATCCCGCTGCCTCACCAAGAGCTCCACCTGCGTCAGCATGACCCTCAAAGGTGAGGCCACAGAGAGAGAGAGAGAGAGAGAGAGAGAGAGAGAGGAGGGAGGGAGGGGAAAGGGGCAGTTAGCGTCCAGTATAGAGTAGAGCATGTTAAAGTCTACATGCCCAAGTCCTCAATGCAGGAGTTTAGATGGTCATGTTGAGATGATCCTGTCTCTAATGCAGCACAGAGGAGGAAGCGTTAAAGGGTCAGTCTGTGAGTCTGGCAAAGTTTGTTGATATTTGAGCTCAACAGCTGTGCTCCCACAGTAGTGGCTCGATTGCCTGAAATAGTGCCTGGCTCGTTCCAAGCCGTGTTTGTTTACCATTTACAGAGGCAGGACTGTGGACCAACACTGACGTGTTTTGAGAGCCCACAGAGAACAGACAACTAGAGGGCTGTGTGGAACATTCACTGAGTGTGACCAAACAATTTTTTAGGTTTAGAATTGAGCGCTCAGGTCTGCCAAGTTTGTCCAAACAAGAAGTAGTTCAATAGTTATAATATAGTCATTTTACATGTATTGGCCACTCTGTGTGTAAACCACACAACATCGTTTTTATTTAAGATAATACATCAGAATTAAATTGTGCTTTAATCAGAAACAAGAATGAAGAAAAGATATACATTTTCATGTATAGCCCGCCCCTGATTATTAGCCTCATAGCTGAAGAAATTTTGCTAAATGAATGTGTAAATCGTGGTTAATATGTTTGATATTATGGTAGCTATAATGCTTTCAGTGTACTTTCATCCGTGCTTCAGCAGAATGCACAGTACCCTGGTTCTCTTCCGGTCATGGTCTGGTTCTGATTGGGTCCTGATTGGGTCCAATGACTGTAAAAAAGCAATGATGTCTACAATATAATGGTGTCTATATGTCCACCAATTTCATCATAGTGTAAGTGCATGATACCATGCCATCCATGATCTTTTGACAGTCATGGATTTGGTCCAGATGTGACCCTGGTCTGGAGCAGACGTATGAGGCCCAGTTCTCTTTAAAGTTGGAATCTGTGTGGACACCGCTGACCTGGGAGAGAGGCTCCCTCCGTGTAGTGCAGCTCAGCCCTGGTGAAGGGGCCAGGGTTAGATGGGTTAGACGGATAGGAGAGGGAACAGGAAAGCCCTGTTGGCTCATTCCTCCGTCCTTATCAAGCCCATCATGCCTGTGAGTGCTGAGAGGGGGGCAATAGAGAGGCGTCTTCCTGTCTCTCATGAGGCCTCAGTCCCAGACCTCCTCGGCGGTGACATGGGGCGAAATCCTTAAAAGACCCTAGAGAAAAAATCACAAGGTTTCACTCTGTAGAATCTCTGCTGCTATTTGTAAGGGCCTGTGGCCAGTCTTGATTCTCTGACACCCCTCTGACACCCCCCCGCCACACACACACACACACACATACACAGACACACACACACACACACACACACACACACACACACACACACACACACACACACACACATACACACACAGTGTCTCACACACCAGACACATACACACGTGTGAACAAACACACACACATACTCGAACACGTACACACATGAACTCTGAAGTTTAATGGACTGAGGCCTCCACCACAAGCCCACTCTTCTGTTGTCTTTTGTGTCTGGCTTGTGCGTGTGTCCTTGGCTGTCCTTTTCTCCCTGCGCTGGGCGACTGGAGGGGTCCAGAGGCCATGTCTTCATCTTGATTTTCTCAAACTGACACGTTCACATGCTCTGATATGATTGGCTGAAGTCCCAAAGCCTCCAGGAGTGCATGTAATCCGTCTGGAAGCTTAAAACCAAAGATAGAATCTTTGCTTAAAACTACAGAAATCTGTTCAACTGATTTTAAGATATGATGAGAAAAGATATGAGTTAAGAGATGGTGAGAAGATAAGATATGATGAGTAAAGATATGATGAGATAAGATATGATTAGTTAAGATATGGTGAGAAGATAAGATATGATGAGTTAAGATATGATGAGATAAGATATGATGAGTTAAGATATGGTGAGAAGATAAGATATGATGAGTTAAGATATGATGAGATAAGATATGATGAGTTAAGATATGATGAGATAAGATATGATGAGTTAAGATATGGTCATTACAATGTTTTACATTACATAGAACATATGGTGTACCACTTCTCACATATTTATTCACATTATGAAAAACATTAACGTTAACTTGTTTTTGTGTAACAAAAATTCAACTGCATGACTGCAGGTCTAGATTTTATGTTTGCAGTTTTGTAGATATAGGACGGAATAATACTAGATAATCCCTAGAGCAAGGGTCTACAACTTTTTTTACTCCGACAAAATGAACATGGCCGAGAGCTACTCATGTTTTGTATTAGTAGTATTACGTATTCACAGCTGAGCTCTCAGCTGACTGAGCTTTGTATGGCTTTTAAGGCTCCTTTCAACTCTCTTAACTTCTCTGTAGACTGTGAATTTGATTTGATAGGAATTTTAACAGTTGTGCACACCAAGTGACTGTGTTCTCAGATTTATGAACATCTTCCTTGAACATTTTGGAGAGCTACTCAGAAACAGGTGGGGAGCTACTGGTAGCTGGAGAGCTCCCTGTTGGAGACCTCTGCACTAAAGTATGTGGTGGCAGCTGACTGTGAAATGGCACACTCTATTGTGCTCAGGACAGTGCAGACTCCTCCTCGCCACATGATTACACACTCTCCCCCCTCCGCCTTCCTGCCCGTGGTCCAGAGGTTTAGGATTCCCTCTCCTTTCGACACGGGGTGTGTGTGAGTGTGTGGAAGCATGTCACTGAGCCAAGGCATGCTCTTTTGTGCCGAGGACAGTCCGGTGTGTCTGCAGCGCTAACACAGCGCCTGCCGCCGACACATTCCCCCGTCCCATTCTGTCCGTGTTTCCGGAGGCCAGGCATTCCTGCGCGTCCCCGGAGCACGAGACTCTTGCCGTCGGGCAGCGGAGCTCTGCCGCACGTTCCCCTTTGTGGCTGGGGACGGTCGGACGGACAGTCGGGCAGGCTGGGTACCTCCGTCTGGATCTCTAGGGACGCATTCCGCCTCCCGTGGCGCGCAGGCCTGGGATGCCTGCCCCGGAGTGAGCCTGATGGATGGGCCTCACTCCTGGGAGGCTTGGGAGGCCTGGGAGCGCTGCCTGATCCACCTGGCAGGCCGGGAATGCCACTAACCAGGCGGGAAGGCTCTGGAGCGGCACAGAGGGGAAGAGTCGGAAAATCCAATCCCTCCACCCGCGCATGTGTGTGTGTGGGTGTGTCGACAAGCCCCAGATGGTAGAGTTCTCAGACGAGTGGAACACACACTTATACTCAAACACCCGAGACCCCTCTGGAGGGATGATATGGCATCCTTGGAGAGGGGAGGTGACTTGTAACCATCCCAGTACCCCCCCATATCCCTACCCCCTCTGTGCTTAATCTGGGGGTGTTATTTTGAGCTCAGACTGTCTGTAGTCGGAGTTGTTTATGAGGGGACATGTGATCAGGTAAGATACACGCAGGGCCACAGCAGATACCCACACAAGCCTCTGCCAGGAACCAGCAATCATGGAATATTTACACCTCTCTGAAATGTGCTGGCCCACATGGGCACAGAGTCCGGCCCTCAGGTGGCCCAGGGCTGGCTCAGATGAGGAGCAGAATCAGCTGTTTTAACTGTAGTCACGCTGTCACAGTGACTGACTGTGGAGGAGGGGGTTCATGTCTGGGCATGTGCCTGGATGTGTGAGTCAGGTTGTCATGATCTAACCCTGTGCTCAAAGTAGCCCTCACTCAGCTTTTAATGGGCTACCCTGTTTTTTATTTGTTTTTATTCTCATCTCACTCTGCCTCAAGGCTACTGTTAGTTGCAGTCTCTGCTTCTGTTACTTCCATTATGCACCGAAGCACAGTGAGAAATCACTGTCCAATTTTATGTTATTATAGTGTACAATAGTCGCAAGGGAACCCAGTAGACATGCATTGCAAATCAATGTTACAGCTCTTTTTATAAAATATTTATTTTTGCAGTCAATATTTTTACTTTTGGTCACTCTCTGTTTTGTGTGATATCAATAATAAGCCCAGAGTGCCCTGCACATCAGGACTGAAATGCACTTTGTGTTTAAAAGAGGCTAACTTCAATGGTTATCTGGATGACAAAAAGTTGTTGTTGACATTAGATCAAGAGTGGTGTTTCTTATTCTGCAGCTATTTCTAGGTCATTTTTGAATGGTTTAAACAAAAAAAAAAATGTAAAGCACTTTTAAATTATATATTATTGTATTGTAAGTATTATTCCCCCATTTTCTCACACGCTGTTGCCCTGCAGGTCTGCGTGAGAAGTGTGTGGACTGCGTGGTGTTTGAGACGCTGGTCCCCAAGGCCATGATGCAGCACTACATCAGCCTGCTGCTCAAGCACCGGCGCATCGTACTGTCCGGCCCCAGCGGAACCGGAAAGTCCTACCTGGCCTCTCGCCTCACCGAGTACCTGGTGGAACGCAGCGGCCGCGAGCCCTCCGACGGCATTTCTGTCACCTTCAATATGCACCGACAGTCCTGCAAGGTAGACCAGCACTCACCGTAGACACATGGACCACCCCTAGCTCACACTGCCATTAAAATACAATAACCAAATCGCCAAATTCAAATAAGTGTACCGGTACACTCCTATCCAAATCACCCACACATTATGTGTTCAGATACAATCACAGCTTTGATGGGTGCGCTCACATTCACTGCAGACCCATTGGGAACACTCAATACACTCAGGACACACCGTCATTCTAATGCAGTCACGTTCCTGCAAAGCATCTGTCCCAACTGTCCTGTCCAGATCACACACACACACACACTCGGCCATTCAAACACAGCTAACCCCTAATCAGTGACAGAGGTCAGAGACTTATGAGGCAGCTCTTGAAGAGTCGTTCATAGTAGGGTTGGGACTTTTCAGGAATTTTCATGTTCGAATATTGATAACGTTATCAAACAATTAATCGATTATTCACTAAAGCATGACGTCACTTGTCTCCGCTCAGAGCCATCGACATGGTTTGAATTTGCCTTCACCATCACCCCCACACAAATTAAGGTCAAAACACGCACATGACAGGACTGATTTATCAAAAATAGATTTATTAAGGAAATACGCCATTTAGAGGTCAACTTTTGTTTATTACAGTGCATTATGGCATCCGACGGATTTTTAACATGTAGGCCTAGGCTATGCAAACGCATCACTGCCTGATCACTTAAAAAAAGTAGGCTACAGCCTAGACTAGACCTTTGAAAAATAAAAATAATAATAACATTGGAAAATAATGACATTAAGAAATAACACGGTCTAATGTCTGTATTCTGTATTCTGTATTCTGTTAAACTTCAGCTCAACTTCAGCCTATTTGACAATTGAGTTTTAACTTAGATTACGTTACTATGAACGAAATTGATGGCCATCAAACAGGACACAAATTCACAATAACGATATCAAAACCTGGCTTATTGCCATATTAGATCATTGAACTGTTATAAACTGACTGTCGTGGCAACGTATTGGCGAGATGCAGGCTACCTTACAGGCTACAGTAAGGTGAGAAACTGGCCTGCATGGACTGCCTGGGCATACATTACCTATCACAGACTCACCTATGTGTTCTTGTTCATAAAAATCAACATATTCACATGTTCTGGGGTAAGATGTGTGCGCAATCGATTTACTGTCAGTCCGGCAGCTGAAGAAAATCGTTCAGATGGGACGGAGGCTAGTGTAGCCTGAATTGTTGGCTGCTGGTGAGCTGGCTTCGCCGGAATTAACGTTCGGATGTAACCTACATTTTTCAGATGATATATTAGTGGAAACGTTGCACTATGGTAGATAAACAGGGCGTCAAAATAATTACATTGGACTTTATCGTCTTTTCTAGAGAAATGGTCCCACACTGCACTTCTCCGCAGCCACTCCACTTCTAGACCGCTTCAACTCTGCTCGTCTCGTCGTCTGTTTCGCACAAGATACCGGAAGTTATAGCTGTTCTCATAATGCGCGCGACTAGAACGATTATTTATTAGGCTTAGAATTTTAGTCGAATAAATTCTTACAAACAAATAATCGATCATCGATTATTCATTACCAACCCTAGTTCATAGCATTAATTGTTCTTATTTTATTACAGGATACTTGCAGAAGTATTAAATGCATGTGTTTTACTGTACTGTAAAAGTACTGTATATTGTAATATTAATGGAATATTAATGGAATGGAGTAATACTGTACATATGTCCTAAGGACTCCTAAGTTAATGTGGGGCCAGGAAAATTCCGGTGTAATGTCACTAGGTCATGTTCAGCATCAACCTAACATTACCTCACTTCCCTTTCTTGCTCCGCCTCCAGGATCTGCAGCTGTACCTGTCCAACCTGGCCAATCAGATTGACCGGGAGACCAGCACAGCCGAGATCCCATTGGTGGTCATCCTAGATGACGTGCATGACGCCGCCTCCATCAGTGAGCTGGTCAACGGCGCTCTGACGTGCAAATATCACAAATGGTGAGCGGTACTGGCCACAAATAGGCACAGATGTTTCCACAGTGCTCTCTGGAGCTGCTGGACAAATATAGCCCTGTGTGCTAATCCCAAACCTGCCTGAGCACCGGTCATAAAAAAAGGATTTATTACAGAAAAACGAAAAAAATGTCTGTAAAGCTGTTTTAAGACCTGTGGATGATTGTTGTGCAAAGCTGTGAGGTCTATAACAGACTAAAACTCCCTCACAGTAATTAATGAAAGCTTAAGCTGAGTGCACAGACATTTCTTTCTCTTCATAACCTATGACTTTACAAGAGGGACTCTTTCTTCTCCACACATAAAGACCCTGTCAGTGTAAGAGATTGATTGCTCAGTGGGTTTTTCCATGTCTTTTTTTTATCAGCCCCTACATCATTGGAACAACCAACCAGCCGGTGAAGATGACCCCGAACCACGGACTTCATCTCAGCTTTAGGTATGGAAACTAACAGTCCAGTCCACCCTGACAATTCCTTCCTTCACTTTTCAGAAGGTGCACCAACTAAACCTGGCACATAAGTTTGAGTAATTTAGGATTGGCATTTTGGAGCTTAATCCTATAATCCAATATTTAAGTAATGGCCGCTGCAGCCAACGTGCCAGTCAGTTAACAGCAGCTCTTTGGTGTCTGCGAGGGGCTATCGTTTCCTCATCACTATCTGCGGAGAATCTCTCCTGCCACAGAGCTGCTGTGTGCTCCACAGAGATGGTATAGACCTGCTCTCAGTGGCGGCGGTGAATGTCTCGCCTACTCCCTGCATCCTGATTGGCTATCCTTTTGGAGCGGAGTTGGTAATTTGAGATTGATTGGTCAGTCCCATACTCCCCTGACCTTTTTATGGTTTCCTCCAACATGGCAGGCGGGGTGGGGAGGGCGATGACCGTTACCCTATATTCATCTCGTGTGAGCCCCACACTCACAGACATAATATTCTTGTCACGGTGTAGCTCTTAGGCTCTGAAGGACTAACGTTCAATACTCATGTAATGTAGGCCAGCTGATCATTAGATCATCTTCATATCAGATAAGCCATTAGTCTCTCTTCATTGCTATTTCCACACACACACATACAGTCACTTTACAAAGTTTACACACCTATGCTAAAGTTGACTAAAAAACAGAATAAAAACTCATATTTTGGAAATTGATCTTAATGCCTTAAATGAGGAAAAATCCAGCCTTTTTTCTTTGTGAATGTGTTTCATAAATAAATGTTCTTCCTTAAGCCGTGGACTACTGGTTCCATCCCGACCAGTAGGAAAGATGTGGGTGGGAGAAGTGGTTGAGCACTGCTCTCCCATGCCCACATCCATGGCTGAAGTGCCCTTGTGCAAGGCACCTAACCCTCACTGCTCCCCGAGCGCCGCTGCAGCAAGGCAGCTCACTGCTCTGGGTTAGTTTGTGCTTCACCTCACTGTGTGCTCTGTGTGTTCACTAATTCACGGATGGGATAAATGCAGAGACCAAATTCCTTGTATACGGAAATATGCTTGGCCTATAAACCTGATTTACATTTACATTAAAATATAGGGGTATACACACCCCTATGTTAAATTTCCAGATTTTTATTTTTAAAGACCAGTTATTTCATGGATCCAGGATACTATGCATCCCGATGAAGTTCCCTTGGCCTTTGGAAATTAAAATAGCTCTAGGTATTGTGAAGGGTGTGTGATTCACATTCATATTATTCATTCAATAAGAAAATTGGTATCCTTAAAGGTTTTTCCTAATTTTTTAATTAAGGCATTAAGATCAATTTCCAAAAGATGATTTTTTATTCCTCTTTTTAGTCAACTTTAGCATGGGTGTGTAATGCAATGACTGTACACCCACCCCCACACCACCATTTGTTGACTGACATTTGGCTGTTTTCCCCAGGATGGTGACCTTCTCCAACAACGTGGAGCCGGCCAACGGCTTCCTGGTGCGCTACCTGCACAGGAAGCTGGTAGAGGCGGAGGAGCCGCGGAGTCTGGCCAGTGAGGAGCTCCTCCGGGTGCTGGAGTGGGTGCCCAAGCTCTGGTACCACCTCCACGCCTTCCTGGAAAAGCACAGCACCTCCGACTTCCTCATCGGTAAGCCGCTGCCACCACCCGTGTCAGTTTGGGAACTTTTCTGTTAGTGTTCAGTGTTAAGTAGTGTTGGATTCATTTTAATGTTCAGTGACATGGTTTATCCAACGGTGGGTATAGTAACGATAAAGGGTTATTAGCATATATTTGGGAATTGTAATCGGGCTTATCGCTAATAAATGCATAATGCTAACCAAAAAATAGCAAAAAAAACGATGATGTAATATGGAGGTGGGTACAAGGAGGGTGTATTTCGATTCACTCAAACTAAGAAAAGATCCTAAAATATCCATGAGTGGTTAAAGGACGGAGATAACGCCCATGTACACAGAGACAGAGCAAGAGAAAGAGAAACGTGATAAGTCCATGAGGGTTCAGTTTTGGTGTGAGTGAAGATCCACCCTCTTGGCTTCCTACACCCTCCAGAGAGAGCTGGTGATCATACAAGTGTCATGTTCCACGGATGGGCTTGTGTTGCTGTGACTTCCCGCACACTTCCGACAGACTTCCCGCACACTTCCGACAGACTTCCGACATGTTTTCCATTTTCCCTCATGTTAACTCCTGTGCGTTCCTTTGCCCATGTCTACAGTGATTTGATCATATGTGTTCATACTGTGTGTGTGTGTGTGTGTGTGTGTGTGCAGGCCCTTGCTTCTTCTTGTCCTGTCCCGTCACCGTTGAGGAGTTCCGTTCCTGGTTTATTGACCTCTGGAACCATTCCATCATCCCCTACCTTCAGGAGGGAGCCAAAGATGGCATCAAGGTAACTCTCCAAAACACTTACTGGGCAGTCTATTCTCTGTAATAAAAAAAGAGCAGGGAACAACAGTTTTCTTGACTGATTAGATATATTTTCACTACTGGTTTGCAGTTGCTGTAATTTATGTTTCACCTGACTATATCCTAGATCATTAGAATTTACCTGTGATGCTACTAAATATTAGCTGTCATGACATTAATAATGGGCCGTAACGCTGTTATAAGTCTGACATAACCATTGTTTAGGGATTTGTGTTTAGCACAGTTCACTAAATGTGTTATGTGTGTGTGTGTGTGTGTGTGTGTGTGTGTGTGTGTGTGTGTGTGTGTGCGTGTGTGCTTTTGTGTGTGTGTGGGTGTGTGTGCGTGTGTTTGTGTGTGCGTGCGTCTGTGTGTGTGTGTGTGTGTGTGTTTGAACATGCATCTGTGTGTGTGTGTGTGTGTGTGTGTGTGAACGTGCATCTGTGTGTGTGTGTGTGTGTGTTTCAGGTGCATGGGCAGAAGGCGGTGTGGGAGGACCCAGTGGAGTGGGTGAGAGGTACACTCCCCTGGCCGTCAGCTCAGCAGGACCAGGCCAAACTCTTCCACCTGCCGCCCCCTGCCATGGGCCCCGGCAGCCCCGGGCAACCTGGGGACGAGCGCCCACACAAGGAGACCCCGCCCAGTGGCACCGAGTCCGACCCCCTGGTGAGTCATCAACCACGCCCCAAAATCCTCTCCCACCGTTTCACGGCCCAATTTCCCACAATCCTCTCCCAGAGTATTACGCCTCAGTTACCCACAATCCCACTCTCATACTTTACAAAATTAGTTTGAATAAAACCTAGTAGCGGTTAGTTGCATATGTGAGTGTCGGAGGTTGTGTGTCCTTGATTAAATGCTATGAGGTTAACTGTTGCAGAATGTTGAGCCCTCTCTCAATCCTCTCACCCTTATCTCACACAGATGGCCATGCTGCTCAAGCTGCAGGAGGCGGCCAACTACATCGAGTCTCCTGAGAAAGAGCTGGACCACAAGCTACCCACTCTCTGAGCTCCTCACAGTGGACTGATATGGCAGATCTGACCTGGGCCAGACTTGGACCAGATCTGAACCACACATGGGTCAGAGATCCGCCCAGCAATCAGCTGTCGCTGGGGGAAGCTACTCTCCTCTCAAAGTCCCAGAAAGCACTAGGCTCTAGATCTGGCTCTGATCTGGCCCTCGTCTGGCACGGCTCTCCTGCTATCAGAGCTATGCGGGCCTGTAAAATGAACTCTTTTAAAAGTCGTCATTATGTGTCATTCAGTACTCCAGTATTGTACTGTCCTATCAAGACGTACGTATGAATCCCACTTGCCTACTTACTCTCAGACAAATCGCTCCTGTGACCCATCTTTCAATTTCCCCTTCTTTTCAGCCATGCCAATTATCAGTATATGTTTACATTAAAACCAAACTGTAGATATGATACTGTACTACCTATTCTCACTGTCCGCCATCGTCCATGGGCATCTTATTTTGGTTTGCGTTGTCTTAACACACCTGGTCAGTGAGAAACTTTCATTGCCGTTTCACTGCAGCCCTCATCAACTCAAGGATACCGGTGCTACCTGCCTCATCTCCACCAACCCGATCTAGAGGCTCGCCCTGTTCAGGAAGGGATGAAGCAAGCCTGTTCATACCAATAGCATAAACCCAGCGCAGCAATGCCTATGATACCATAGTCGATTTAAAGCCAGAGCAGTCCACACTAACAAACCCATTTACTGCTTATATTAGAGGAAAAGAAGAACTGTTTTTTTTTTCTTTTGGTTGAATGTCCAGTTCCAGTCAAACAAAAGTCCAGCCCAGGCCAGTCCAGGCCTTTAACATATATGCAGATTTCTGATGATTCAGATCCTACTCAATCAGGTCAGCGTGTTTGATCTGGTGCTCAAACTAACAAAATGCCTTAAGACATCCACTGTCTTGTGTAGTTCCACTGAGAGAGAAAGCACTGGAGCAGACGTAGAGTAGATGGTAGAGCGTGCCTGTGTGTGTGTGTGTGTGTGTGTGTGTGTGGGACAGCGAGCGGCTGTTCCCTGAGAGGATTGTGTGTTTGAAAATTTGCACAGTGCAGTGAGGAGTGAATGTCAGAAGAAGGACAGTACCCAGTTTGACCTGCAGGCCCACAAGGGTCCTGCAGGGGGCAGTAAAGCTGCCTATATGCTCACTTCTCTGAATTCCAAGCTCATATTCAGCAAAGAGGTATAATTGTCCAGTAAGTAAATGTATAGAAATGTATAAGAGCTAACTGAAGAGGAGGGGAAAAATGTAATCAAGACTATCACCCTGTTTTTACTTAAATGAGTTCGACCTTGGAAAGGATTCTTTTTGAATGTTAATAAGAGTTTAGTGCAGTACAGAGATAAGGCCGTAGTTGTGTGCTTTATATCACTATAGACATGGAGTTGAGCTACAGCTTAGGATTCAGTGATCTCTTATGTCAGATAAGTAGGATATCTCAGGCTTAATTTACACACTCTCTCATTAGTAGCAGCCAAACCACTCAAGTTATATGGTGCAATTTTCTTCTAATGGCAGACCAAATACTCATACATACCACGCATATTGATTGTAACACAACTGAGTATAGGTACTGCATAAGTAGACTGATAGATCCATAAAATGTGTGCACTGTATAGGGCTGGTGGTAGACCATTGTAGTTAATTGGTGCTATGAACTAACATTCACTAGATGCTCATCAGAGATAGTGTGAGGTAATGGTTCTGCCCATGAAAGCCATCCAGTGGTCATAAATGTATTGATCCATCACCCAATGACACGTGTAACATGAAGTCATCCACTCTTAATATCATGTTTTGACCCTGCACACTCTTCAGTGATATGAGTTTTAGGTGCATTTACACCCAATAGAGCTCAGTCAATACAAGGAGATTGACGTCTTGCTTTTCTCAAACTCCTCAGTGAGCTTATGGCAGTGTTGTACAGCTTGGACTGTGGGTGTCGGTACTAGTGTTTCTTGTTGTTGTACACTACAGTGATCACACAACCTAAAAAGGAACCGTAATCAGGTACCATTGATATGTAATGAAGCCTGATTGAGTTCCCTAAAATATGCAGTTGCATTGCATGCAATAGATAGCACTGGGGTTTGCACACAGACTGCAGTGGACTAGTAACCTATCCATGGGTCAAAAGCCAAAAGTTAGAATATGAGCGTATAGCACTTGGCTAAAGTGCATGTAGAGTTGAACATAGAGCTGGGCAGACCACAACCAAGTAGATGGTTGAAAGACTCATCATTTAAAATATTCCTTCCTTTTCTAAACTATTGTTGTTTTATACCTCTACATGACTACCACTGTTTAACTCGTCTGTGATTGAATGTCAGAATTGGTTGCTTCATTTCTATAACAGCGGAATGGATGCCATGTTTGTGAATGGTTAAAATAATAACACATATATCACACAAGCTAGTTAAAGACGTTACAAAGTAGTCCCAAGTCATTTTTACTGAACAAGTCTTTTATACTTTTGGTTGTTTCTTAGCTGCAACTAAGAGCTTTATCTGATTACTTTGAGACAGTCCGCTGTAAACGTCAATGGCTTTTGCTATATTTCCCTTGTGGAAGTACCAGTTAGCACAGAGGCAAGTAAACGTGTAGTAATGTTTCAGTATTCCTATGATGAACAGATAAGAGACACGTGTGCTCAGATCTGGTGATGATGACCAGACGGATGGAGGCCGATTCCCGTGCTGTCCTGGCCCAGATCTGGCTGACACACAGGCCAGTTTCGCCTCCATCTGTCCTGGAGACCCTCAGCCCCATCTGACTCCCCTACACCATCCCTATCCTTTCTGCCCACCTCCATCCTTTGTGAACAAAGTGTTGGTACCAAAAGCCATCCTGTCCTGTCTCCATCTCTCCATCTCTCTCTCTCTGGGTGTCGTGCCTGTACTCTGTAATGGATGTGCTGTGTTGTGCTGGGACATTTTCACTTTAGAAGACTATACAGCAACTTCTACTGGCAAAGGAAAACACTAAAGATCCCCTCTTCCCTCGCAGATCAACTAATTAACTGTGGTTTATGAGGCATGGGAATGATGTTTGTTCTAAATCTGGTGTCTGTTTTCTTTTTTTACTTTTATTTTCTTTTTTGTTGTTTTTCCCTCACTTGGATAGTGCGATGAACAGAGGTTTCTGCCAAATGACTAAACATTGTTTTAGTCATGGTGGAGGTCTATTTCTCTTCAGTGAGGTTTCTGGGGCCTAGCTGTATGCTGAGGGAGAGTGGCTGGTTGGGTTCAAACCTAATACCAAAAACGTCTGACACAAGGCCTTACTTCACTGAGTTGAATGGGGAGGGACCTCCACTGGAAAAAGCTAAGAGTGAGCTGTGGATTCAGCTGTCTGGTTCTCTGTGAGGAGGTTTTTTTTCTGTATTCTCTCCCCTCTATTGCCAGTGCTAAATTTTTTTTTTTTTTTTTTCAGCTATGTTGAATGATTTACCAAAATTTGACAAATAATGTATCAGAGGGGTATAGTTCTTAAACCCTGAGAATCACTTAAATGTTGTCCTCAAAGCAGACCACTACAGGTTGCTGGATAGTCGCATACATCATGTTAAGCTTCTTACTGAGTCAATATGGAGAAAATAAATTAATAAATAAATAAATAAAATAAAGGTTCAGTGATGGTATATCTGATGTAACTTACAGTGTGCAATGATGGATGTGCAGTAGACCTCTACATGTTGTGAATGCATGTCGCTTTGGTGTTGGACTGACACTTAAAGTAGCTTTAGGAGAGGTTTTCAGAGGAATGCATCTGATGAAATTCATATTTTTCTTTTTACAGGTATTCCTCTCCCTCTGTGAAATCCTTTATAAAATTCCATTACAATTTTGTACAGGACATCATATTATTGTAAACATTGTAAATAGTTCTGCATTTGCGACAACAATCATAAACATGACATCTACAAAAATATGTGTGGAAAGGTAGAAAACCTTTTTTCTTCAGTTCTTTGGCACACAAAAACATGTAGGCATGCCTGTACATCTGTCCAACATTTATCCAACATATCCATTTGTCTTAATAAAGCCATGTCATTCTTTGAGAGTTTCTGTTTATTTTGATCTTTCACATTGATTCTGCATGCAATATCAGGCTATGTAAGCTCTGTCAGAAGTAGTACATGATCATATAGTATTCCCAAATAGTCTAATATATCTGTCTATCTATCTGTTGTTTTTATTCGGCCTATATTTTTGAAACGCGTCTTTTCAGAGCTGTAGGCTACATGCGGAAACTCCAGCCGGGTTGTCTAGAGTGCTATTAGTGCAGAACTGTAGGTTGTCATGCCGCCCAGTGCTGTGTGGCCTTATCCTGGCAGTGGATACCTGACACTTACGAGGGGTGGAGTTCGTGTCTATGGGCTACACATCGCTGCCCTTTAAATCTCCTGTCACCCCTCGAGTGGCCGCAGTCAACGGATTTTGTGGCGAGAGGGATTTCTAAATCGGACAAAATGCCAGCCAAGCCAGCCCCTATCAAGAAGGCGGCCAAGCCTAAGGAAAAGCCAGCAGAGCCAGAACCGGCACCCGCTGAGCCCGCACCAGCCGAGGCCCCTGCTGAAGCTCCCCCCGCAGAGGCTGCTCCTCCAGCTGAAGGTAGTGTTCGGTGTAGCGCGCCTCAGGGGATATCCAGCGACCTTTTTCAAATAACTACCGAATGGCGCCACATTTTCAGTCAAAGGGAAAAAATTATCCATTCCCTGTAGATATAGCCCATATCCAGTATGGCATATGGACTCGACAGTCTTTTTGTTTAAATAATTAACATCTTTCAAAGGATATGCATCCAGTTCCCAACTTAAGTAAAGAAGCAGCTGAAGACACCTATCATACATCTGAAGTATTCCACTTCCAACAGAATTCCAACAGAAACCTCCTCTTTTTATAGTAACCGGCATGGTCGCTACCTACCACAACACATCTTTTACGCATAGAGAAGGCTTTTGGCACCATTGCAAAAGCCATGAAGTTTGGTCGGTAAACCGGTGCTGCACAAGTGCGGTGGCACTGAACTTTTTACTTCTGCGTGAATGAATGTGCGCCAAGTGAATGAATGCGCCTGTGTTTCACTGTACTCTGAGACACTGACCGACACTAATTCGAGCCGTGTTCTATCACTGTCTCTCTAAATCTACCAGAAATAAGACGACTTTACATTGCGCACCCTGCTTTTTACTGATCGTCTCATGCAATGTTGCCTTTTAATCTAGGCCTACAGCATTATCCCCAATGCTTCGGTTGACCCTAGCATGTTACCATCGTTAAGGCTTTTACTGACCGGCTTTCAGAAAATAATGTCACCATATTGTAGTATAATGTGTACTGTACTCTGAGAACAACCCAGTTTCATTCATTTGATGCATAATTATTGCTTGCACCTACGAAGCTGACGCGAATACTGACTGCGCTTGGTTGAGCCAGACATAAAAATGTCTAGCACGTTCTCTGGTTCCAGGTGTCCAGCTTATTAGATCCTCTAAGGCTGTCACACTAACCCTGCCTCGCCTCTTCAGGACTAACCCCCTTCTGTATAACCTCTAACGCCAGCCGCAGCAGCCGAGGAAGCCCCTGCTCCCGCTCCTGAAGCGCCTGCAGAAGCGCCGGCCGCACCCGAGGCCGAGGGTAACAAAATTGACTCACCACTAATGACTTACTAGCCTACTAGGGCTGCTATCGATTCATCATTAGTTCTTTGTTGTTTACTAGTACACTAAATGAACCACCAACGTTTTTGGTCATTGGTTTATGGGTTTGTGTAAGTTTTAAGGAAACACTGAGAAACACTGATCAACATTTTTCACCATTACTGATATGTTTAGCCTGACATAGCAAGATTCGGGCTGGCTTCCAGGCTAAACAACTAGGCTAATCATCAATTATTCCCATACAATACTCAACATATTAATCCACTGTGGAAATATTAGTTAGTTGCAGCCTTATTTAAAACTATCACATTCAGCTTGTACTAGTGACATACATAGGCTCTAACCATTATGCTCTAACCATTATGCTTATACAGTATATGTGATTTGCCAATTGCTTTCAAACAATGCCTTACCAAAACCACTTGCCATTTCTAATAGGCTACTACAGCTTTTCGCATTTACAAAAACACAGTATTTTCCCTGGCTTAACCTATGCCTATGCACTCTGCTGTAGGCCAACTCTTCAATAATTTATTTTGCAGCAGCAATTATTGGCTTGCTTTATGCTTTATACGCCTAACCCTGTTAACCTTTAACACTACCCGCTCCCGCAGCCGAGGAAGCTCCTGCTCCCGCTCCTGAAGAGCCCGCTGAAGCTCCGGCTGAGGCCGCGCCCGAGGGTAACAAAATAGATTAACTACTAATGGCCTATTGCAACAGTTTTGCTACTACCATTCTATAGTGTAACAATATGGAAGCGCATTACGTTACTGCAGTACTGATAGTGCAATACAATCCTTATTGCTTCAGATGCCTCTCTGTTGCGTGATAAAATTGCCCAACTGTAGCCTATTTGTCTAACACAACAGCTATTAAAAACTCACAGTGCGGCCTCTAGCTTCTTGCCTTACCTGCTTTTTGAGCCTAACCTTGATAACCTTTAACACTAGCTGCTCCCGCAGCCGAGGAAGCTCCTGCTCCCGCTCCTGAAGCGCCTGCAGAAGCGCCCGCTGAGGCGCCAGCAGAAGCACCTGCCGAGGGTAACAACAATACTCACCACTAATGGCATACTACAGCAATCTTTTTGTAATGCTACAACCATGCTACAATATAGTCTAGTGTGATACTATGTTACTGCAAAACTAATGACATACAAGAGCATTACTGTTCATGATGCCATAGGCCTAGCTAGAGTATTAGGCCCTACTACAACTATACATTTCTAACACTGCAGTCATAGGTAGAAAAGTCTAGCTTCAGAAAATAAGTCCTGCCATGTATTGGTTCTACCTGTGCACGACTTCATTAATCTATTCACTCTGCTAAAGGCCAACTCACGATTATTTCTTTCACAGCTGTAGCTGTGGTTTGCCTTACTTGCTGCTTGTGCTAACCCTGTTAACCTTTAACACTAGCCGCCCCTGCAGCCGAGGAGGCCCCTGCTGCTGCTCCTGAAGCGCCCGCTGAAGCGCCTGCTGACGCGCCGGCCGAGGGTAACAGAGAAGTCTCAGCACTAATGACATACTACAACAACTCACTGTTTCTATCAGTCACCTGTACAGTTCAAATATCCAAGGATAAACAGCACAATTACTGGCAACACAACAAGCACTCTCTCACTACTGCTAATGCTACAACAGTTCTCTTGGGTATAGTCTCAAAAGGATATAACAGTATAGCAGCATGACTAATGGTAATGGACCTACTTCAACTGCTCACCATGCCTAACATTACTGCCCTGCTGTAGCTCTTGATTATATGACACCATATCTAGATCTTCTGCGCTCTCCTGCAATTTGTGCCCTTCACTAATGCCACCCGTTTAACACCAGCTGCTCCAGCTGCCGAGGAGGCCGCCGCCGCACCTGCTGCGCCAGAGGCACCTGCCGAGGGTAAACTCACCTGGATCAGTTTCTGTCCTCATCACCTGTGATGATCGTCCAAACTGTTTCAAACCAACAGCAAAGTCAGCGGTGTTCACTTGAACTACACTTGATAAAGATCCTGTCCAATTGCAGCTAGTTGTACTATTCCAAAAACATGGACAGATTCCATGATATAAAAGCTTGGCAAACTCTACTGTTTGATGTGTATTGGGCCAAAAAAGTATACCTCTAGTTCAATTTGTTGGCACTGCTAAAATGAGCAACACCGACGACTTTGCTGAGGCCTATAATATACAACCAACCGTTTTGGCCAGATTGCTTTATGGGTACAGCTAAATCTTCTATTCTGGTCGCAAAACTTTCTGCAGTAATACTTAGTAGCAAAGCAAAGCATTGCATAGCCTAAATGACCATTCTACTCTTTATTAACTATTGCTGTTGTTAACATCTAACGCTAGCCGCCGCTCCAGCCGCTGAGGAAGCTGCTGCTGATGCTGCGCCCGCAGCCGAAGCCCCCGCTGACGGTAACGACCACACGCCAACCTCACCTGGTTCCTGACTCCCTCTCTCACCAATTCTCCAGATCCACTCTTGATTCATGATACCACTAAAAACAACTGCGCTAACTTCTTTTCCATAGCATAGTCAACAGCCACAATCCTAATTTTATTTCATGGTACAGTCAACATAGCTGTGATCCTCCTATCTTCATTTCATGGTATATTCAACAGCCATGATGAACTTTCAGGATGAACTCAGGCATTGGCCACTGCTAATAACCACTATCTAACATTTTAATACCAGCTGCCGCTGCTCCTGCTGAAGGAGAAGCTCCTGCCCCAGCTGAAGGAGAAGCTCCTGCCGAGGGTAAAGCACCATCACAGACCACACATGTTGACATATGCACTAGGCTACCAGTCTTATTCTACTCTGACCTACTGACAACATAGTTTATAGTGCTTGGAGCTAAACTTCTGCTGTAGACAGACGGTGGGTAACCGTGGCTTCAGAATGTAAAAGTCCTACCATATATTGATTTTGCACTTCACTCCATACCATAACCATAATTAACTCATCTACCTGGCTGAAAAGCTGTCCACATTAGAATCAGTTGGTTTAAAGAACACATTCAATGTTTGGCTAGAGATAGATGTGTTGTAGACATACAGTATATCCTCAAAAGACCAATATTGCGCCTGCCTCCACTAACTTTCACCACCCGCCTACTTGTGGAATCCAGGTGAAGCCGCCCCTGCTGAACCTGTTGAGGAAGTCAAGGCCCCCACACCACCTCCTCCCCCAGGTAACACATCCATCACACTTGTATGTCTGTCTGTCTTTCTGTCTTGAACTTGTTATGAGTGGTCCAATCTTTTGACCTCCTTTGACCTCATTAACAACCCAGATGATCAAATAACACTGTAGAAATACTGTATATAATGATTATTTATGTTGCACTGTGTATTCTGTGTGTGTGTAGAATACTTGGGTAATATGTTGTAATATAGGTGTAATAAAAGCTTTTTTCGTTATCCATTCATCATCCATTCATTGTGTGTGTATTTGGTGAGATTGTTGTCTTCTCTGCACCCTTGCCAGAGCCCACCAGTGAGCCCCTTGAGCTGGGTGTGGAGGATGTCACCGACACCACGGTCATCATCAGCTGGAGACCTCCCGCCACCGTTGGAAAGGACGGTCTGGACGGTTACACCATTGAGATCGCCAAGGAAGGAAGTAAGTCCACATCGTACCACCATACCCACCCCCAGGCACGTCCAGTTCACAGTTAAGAGTGTTGAATGGTGTGTTGGAGACAGAAGTAAACAGGCCAACTCAGAGTCGAAATTACCAGGTCCTATTAGGAAAAAGTACTCTGGAACGCTACTCAAAGTCAGAGTTCCTACTTGTACACTATTTGTAAACGACCTCTGACTTTAGAGTTGTCTGGAACACAGCATATGGTTGAGTCTGCAAGAGCAAGGCATTAGACGTTCATGCATTTGGATTATTTTGAATGTTACAGACATGTTCATATTATATGCTGTATATATGAGTCCTTTCTAAAGAGACAATTTGGCAGGCAACCATCTATCTAGATCTTCACACATTTGAATAAGATTGACCAAAGCAAACACAGCAGTTACCAGAATGCTCAGTGACTGAATGAAATTCACCAAAAGCACCGTCTCACTGGTGACTATACACGGTTTTGAGAGACCTCAGCAGCTACTTAACAAAGTGATAGGTTTCAGCATGGCCCAGCATAGTTCGCATGATCTGAATTCGGAGTGTATGCTCAACCTTAGCTACTGCCAGCCCAAACGTTTAACAAGGACAGGTTCTTGCTCCTGCTTCCAATGATATCCTCATCTTTAAATACCGCCACACGATACCAGCGTTGGTCCCTAATTTAAACACAGGGAATTGTAAATTACGCTTTTATTGACTGGTCAAGTCTATCAGTGGCAGCTGTTCCCCATGCGTCACCCGTAGATTTATCCTCCACCTATTTATGTCCCTATAAGGTTACAAGGGTTTCAGCCTGGGCCTCAGTTTGAGTCTGGACGAGTGTCCAGTTTTCTCTGGGCCAAGAAGAAATGCTGTAGAAAGGAACATATGCTTATCTCAAGTTACTTGATTAACTCTGCATCAATCCTGGCAGGATGGACAGGAGAACTTTTATATAGTCACTCCGTCAGCAATCATCAGCCCTGACGCATTTTCTTCTGTCCTGTTCCCATAGAGAAACCCAACTCTATCAGTTTTTTTCTTCATTTTGATTATCAACATGAACTAAATTCATCCAAAGGCTTTACTTCTGATATAACTAAATGTTGTTATTTAAACGTCTTTAGTAAACATTTACATTACTAATTCAAATGTGTGTTTATCTAAAGTATCTTAAGTTATCCATATGAGTTTTTATCAGTATTGGGGCTCCTTGGCTGGGGTCAGCCATGATGGTGTTAGCACCTGTCTTAGCCAGTGTAGATACAGGAACACTTATGCTAATTGTGGTAGAGTGGTGGAACAGCAAAATATAACAATGTAAAATACTTTAACAAGGGATGTGAAGGGATTTGAAATTATCTTCAATGTCATTAATTACTGTTTAATGAAAGTCTGTTGCTGTGATATTATCATAATAATAATAAAAGGTATGTTCATGCTAAGTGTTAATTAATAGTGCATAGATGAGTTAATATATGTTTCTATTTGAGTACCATGACTGTGCTGATGACTTTATAAACTGAAAACTCAGACAGTCATGACTTTGGCTGTAATCCACTGTGTTGTTGTTGTTGGGCCTTGCTAGGTGTAAAGGTCCAGGCATTCTGCTAAACTTGTGTTATCCCCCCCCTTCCCCCCCCCCAGCTGACGATTGGAAGGCCGCAAACGAAGAGCTCACCATCTCCTGCCGCTATGTCATCAAGAACCAGACCACCGGCGACCGCCTGAACATCCGCGTTGTCGCCATGAACCCCGGCGGTCGCAGCCCCCCCGCTGTCCTCCCCGAATCGGTCCTGGTGAAGGAGGTCGGTGGTAAGTCATGACGTCACGTCGCCACCACACACTCACGGTCGCACTCACAGTCAGGAAACCAATGACCGGCTTAAAGCGCCCGGCCGGTCACTAGGCAACTGGTCACTGGCAACCGTGGCTTCCTGATCCTGACCACGTATCTCCATGCTGCACCTCTGTGTTCACTGCAGGGCCTCTTGCACACTGCACGCTGCTTACAAGGCCCTGTACACAACAGCCCCTGCCTACTGCTGGCATTCATGCCTACTGTAGAAATAGCCCCCCTGCTTAAGATCAGAGGCCGCCAGGGACGGCTCAGATGTCCCCTGGCCTCAGATGTCCCACGTCTCTGGTCTTCCCCTGGGCAAGGACTGGGTCCCCCATGACAACAAGAGGAGCCAGCGGAGAGAGCTTCTCCTTTACCGCTGTCCCTGCCAAGCTGACAGAGAGATAAATCCACCTGACACTCTGCTGGCCCGGTGTTCAGCTGTAGCGAGGTGTTCCCTTTCAGGCATGCAGGTCCTCACTGGAGTGAACGCCAGGGCCAAATGTGGAATGTCTGTCTGCAGGGCCCAAAGAGATCGCATCGTCAAGATGTATTGCCTGGATAATATCGGATGACTGAGGAAAATGGCATGTGTCATGTTCCAGTTATAAACCCCCCCCAAAAGTGATATTTTCAATATGAACTTGGTGATTGTTTGCACTAAGTTAAGTTGCAAAACTACAGCCATATATGTCAATGACAGCACACTTCAATGAAATTTAGTTGTTCAGTAACATCATCTGTGTTTAAAAAAAGGTCGCCTTTTTAACCTCTAAATCTTTTGACTGCAACATCTACTTCAACACTAAATGCTGGTTTTAAAATTATTAATGTTATCATGACTTCAAATGTAGGTGGCCTTTGTGAGACTGACCTGTGAAGCAGACAAACCAAGTGATTATCACGGTGGAACTCAGAGGATTCTATTACCAGTTGTTGCATAGATGCCATGTTAATTCATGCACTGTGTTTCATATCTTGACGTCAATGAGGATCTAAAGAAAGAATGAGATGGGATGAAATGTGATGGAAAGTTCATAGGAGCGTAACTTGAGTCCAATCGACCAAATTGGACGTGAGGCCGTGGTGCAGGAAACTTCTCCAACTCAACTCTCCAGAAACAGTGTATGTCTACATGCAAGGAGGCCTCTTATGAAATATTTCCTCACAGGATAACAGCAGTCTGACACATAAATCCTTGGAAAATCGCTGGGAAGCACTAAGCACTATCTATTAACACGGATTACATTGTGGACTTTTAGCATGGCTTCTGAGGCATTGGCAAAATCCAGCACTGGAGTGGTGTCAAGCTGGCCTCTCAGCGAGCGATGGTGACAAGTGTGAATGGCTGGGGGCGGGGATGGGGGGGGGGGGGGGGGGGGGGAATTCCCGTGTGTTCACGCAGTGCACCAGGGGCCCAAAGGGACAATCTCGGGTTTCCCCCCGAGCCTCCAGCACCTTCCATGCACCACTCTGTTTGTCTAAAAACATGCCGCGGATTTCTGCCCAGCTCTTCTTCTCTGGACGCTGAGGCTCTCGTCCTCCGCGTGGAGTCATGCCAGGTCACCTGGACAGCAGCTGAGCCCTGGGTCGTGCCGGAGCTGGGCCGGATGTAGCTCGGATGCGACATGGAGGTGGCTCGCTGCTGTTAGAAACTTAGAAACCTTTGGTGTTTCTTGGACTGTGGTCATGTTGGAAGAAATCTTAAATGTCCTGATGTGCCACCCTCTGAAGGAATTTGATTTTTTTGTGAAAATACTTTAAGGGTGTTTGACTGGCCTTCAATCTACCGGTTGACAAAAAAACAGGACTCCCTGTGAGAAAATGAATTTATTCAGAGACTGCACACCCTCTCAGAATAAACTCCTAAACTCCTCTAGGAGGACGACGATGTTCGAGATGTACAACGGCTGCAGCTATAATTGTTGCTTATCTGAAGCCAACTGTAATCTCGTTTTCATGGAAGTGGAAATTGAATTGAATCCTTCAGAGGGGCTGTCAAATTAGTGCTCCACAGTCTGCACTTTCAGAGTGGTGTATTTCTTAATGCCTGATACAGCTGGATAAAATAACTTTCCATGAACGGGACACCATTTGTTATATGTGTTTTTAAGCGGTTATTATTGTAATTAGTCGCTCATTGAGAGTTTGTCAAGTGATAATTCAGTTGATCACTGTTAACCCCTCTGAACCCAGTCAATCTTTCTGTCCCTCTTCACTTCCATGGCCAGCTGCTGGTGTGTGTGTGTGTGGGTGGGGCGGGGGGGGGGGGGTGTAGAGATACAGATATAGATAGAGATATACAGGATGCCTCATTCCACATGAAATGTAACCCAAGATCTCCATCATATGCTACTAGTTGGAGTGGTGGTGGTTGTGTGTGTGTGTGTGTGTGTGTGTGTGTGTGTGTGTGTGTGTGTGTAAGATACAGTGGGGCTATTTCGGGCCATGCCATGCCCAGCAGGTGTGCTCCCTTCAGGCACATTGGTGGGAATACTGCAGAGCCATTATATAAGCTTATGTGAACACTCATTTGAAGAGGTGAATTATGGCACTCGACATAACTTTGATGTTCATAGACTACTCCTTTAATCCCTAAATACCACAGAAGCCTCATGTTGGATTATCACGGAAATTCTCTGCTCTGTGGAACAACTTTGCCCTTGCTAGCACAGCTTGGGTTAGCTGTACTTGGGTGGTCCTGGTGGTTTTCCATACAGTATTAAGGTCAAGCTGAGGACCTGTTGAGTGGAGGGTGGAATTACCAGCTTGATGTGACGGCTGTGGTCACTGTGCGTGCACAGAGTGTTTGGATCATACGATAGCTCACTATCAAGTCAAGTGTAAAAAGTTGTTGGGACACTTGGGGGTAATGGTGCAGTTCACCTGATATGCTGGTGTTTCTTATTCTCTCGTTAACCTAAATAATTCCACAAACAGCCAAACACTTGCCATTTTTCTCTCTTTCCAGTATTACCAGATATGTAGCTGACATTGGCGCTGCTATCAGCTGTATAGTTTCAATATCTTGCTTGGATTTGCACACTTATTCATTCAGGCTCCTCAGACCTTTAGTATCTCAAAGTGATTGGCGTGAACTGTAATGCACAGATGATGAGATGGCTCTTTGTCTCCGCAGAGCGTCCCAAGATCCGCCTGCCCCGTTTCCTGAGGCAGAGGTACGTGAAGGGCGTCGGCGACAAGATCAACATCGTCATCCCCTTCGTTGTACGTGAGCCTCTCCTGAGCACTCTCCCACAACACGTCTGAAGTGCCCATGAATATTAACACTGACTGCCATAATACTTAAGCGCACAATTCAAGTTTTTAAAAAAAACCTCAACAACCACGGTAGCATTTTATGAAAATAAAAGAAACCAGATGTTCTTTCATTCATTTAATTTAATTCCATTCATTCAATGTTATGATGTTCTTTCATTGATTTTTACTATTAGTGTCCTTGAACTTTCATCCTTTTGCCTTGGCAATTTCTTCATATCTTGTTTTATTACCTCTAGCCTGTCATGACATTTAATAGTTATTACTGTAATACAGATCAGTTGATTTACTACAGTAGAGTATCAACAGTCATTCTTTTAGCTCAGGAGTTTTGAGTCAGAAACAATGTAGAGTCAGCTGCTGTCTGGCGAGACTTTCCTAAGAGCCAATGTCCCCCATGCAGGGCAAACCTGCACCTGCCGTGA
>NW_027468837.1:29119686-29122186 GCF_046254945.1 Alosa pseudoharengus
TTCCGCGTCTACGCTGAGAACAAGTGTGGCAGGAGCGAGGACGCCACCTGCACCAAGGACGCCGCCAAGATCCTGAAGACAGGTGAGACTCTGGTTCCGCGCTCGCTTTCCGAGGGCTCCCAGAGTCTCCCGGGAGATGATGGGGCGCAGGTCCAAAACAATAACAAAAACAATTCCCAGCCAGCCAAAAACAATTCCCAGCCGGGAAAAGTTTTGAAAAATAAGAAAAAGACCAGTAAGACAGATTCTTTGTCTTTATCGTTTTCATTTTGTAACTTATATACTTCATACATTTTACAAGTTGGATCTCTGAAACTGCAGTTCAATGCATAAATATGCATGTCAGGAGACAGAAATTCATCTATTCGTTAATTTGTTAATTTGTTCAATCCGTCATTCATTTGATACACAGTCAATTAAGTGTTTGTAATCTTAAGAGTAGAATATGCATGGAATGTAAAAGTTCCTTCCTTTGTCACATTGGTGAAAATAAGCCTGCTTGGAGATTTGTTCTGTGATGGCTGATCTTGCTGTGGATATAAGTCTACCGTCCCAGTCTGAGAATGTGTGTCCCCCTCACGCTCTCACATGAGTTTCTCTGCTTTTCTGCTCTCGCTTTGCAGGAATTGATTACAAGCCTCCCATATACAAGGAGCACGACTTCAGCGAGGCTCCCAAGTTCACCACCGAAATGCCCAACCGCAGCACCACTGTGGGATACACCGCCAAGCTACTGTGCTCTGTCAGAGGCTGCCCTAAGGTAACCATAACAACCGTCCGCACGCACAGGTGGATTCTGGGATAGGTGCTGGCCATGACTGAGCCACACCAGACTCAGGATCAAACTCAATCACCACAATAAAATAATCTCATGTTGATCTCAGTTAAGATGGACAGACACTGTGGGATTTCTGTCAGTCACATATGTTTCATGTTTCAATTGGTAGTGGTTGCTGTGGTAACACTATACATTCTAACTCCTCACACGACGAGACAGTTGACGAAAATTTCTGACATGCCAGAAATCTTTATTTATTTTGTACTGCGTTGTGGCACAGATAGATAGACTTTATTAGACTTTATTGCCACACAACAATGTCGATGATACATGTAATTGTTTACAGAATATAGGCTAGGTCAAGCCAAAAAGGGAGAAAAGAAAAGAAAAAAATAAACAATAAAATAATGTTAAATAATTACTAAACATAATCAACAATCAGACAGAATGAACAGGAACTATATGCTCAGAATGCTTTTGAAGAAAAAAACAGCTGGAGAAGGTATAGAATGTTGAAAAGGGAAGTCTTGGCTTGACCTCCATAAGTACAGAATCCCACCCCAGCTCCTAGTGAAGAGATGGGACAGTGACATGCCCATTCTCCAAACCGCTGGGCCAGAGGCTAAGAGGGTGAGATGAAGGCAGATGGATCTGGGTCCCTGTTAATAGTGGCTTAGGCCTGTCATTGGGGTCAAGAACCTTTGGAGAACGGGTGTGAGAGGCTGACAGTGGGGAGATGTTCTCTGACGTTCTCCAGGGCCTGTGCCTCAAGAATCTGGCACCTGGGTGGGGGGCAGGGGGTGTTGAAAGACCGCCCTGGGGTCACATGACTGGCATTCCTGCCCCCCAGGAACTGGAGAGGGGTTCATGGGGCCGACAGGGGGCAGCGGGACCTTTAGCACCCCGCCTTTGGAACCCCTGTGTGAGGGTGTGCATAACAGCGATCTGTTTGCCCCCTGCGTGGGAAATAACTTTGGTTACTACGTCTTACGCACATAACATGTCTTCCTGCATGCCATGTCCTCCCCCGTTCCTCGGACTTGATGGATAGACACACTCTCGAAATGTTGTACATTGAAGAAACTTCGTTAAAGCTTTTCTCTGCAAAAATCATACTACAATGATCTGATAGTTTCTTTTCTCTGTATCATTTATGATGGATAGTGGAGAGGTAGTTTAGAGTTAGGTACCAATTATTTTCAACAGACTCCTCCATCCAAAGAACCTCCAGTACAGTACACAAATACATTTTACAGCACAGTACAAATATACAGCACAGCACTTCAATTTACCAGTTCAAGTTGATTGTGATTGTGATTGATTATTGATGATTGGAGGTTCTATTATTGCTAAACATTAGACATGTCCCCAGGCCTGTCCAACCTGAGATTATGAAAAGCCAGATGATTATCAGCGGTAGCTCCAGGACTGTTGAAATGACCATTAAACGTTTTTCCTCCTCAGCCTCAGATTGTCTGGATGAAGAACCAGATGATCATCGGCGAAGACCCCAAGTTCCGTCAGATGAACAACCAGGGAATCGTCTCTCTGGAGATCCGCAAGCCTGGCAGCTTCGACGGTGGTGTTTACGCCTGCCGCGCCAAGAATGCCCTCGGAGAGGTCACCATCACCTGCAAGCTGGAGGTCAAACGTAGGTCATCCGTCCAAATGGACACAAACACACACACACACACACACACACACAAATGTACCCACACTGTC
>NW_027468837.1:29124686-29137186 GCF_046254945.1 Alosa pseudoharengus
TCAAGTAGAAAGTGTGTGTGTGTGCGTCTGGTGATCCGCACCTCAGAAAGTCCCGCAGCCCTTTTTTGTCATGGAAAAAGCAGCAACCAAAAGGAAGCGCATGTCCATCCCTCTCCACAATACCTTGACTCATAGCTAGCCTGTAGCGCACACACAGACCATGAACACAAAGGATCAGCTGTCTGTCCATTGGTTTCTATTTATTATCCCCCTATGGCTGTCCTTGAGCTTATACCACTGGTCATTTCCGCTCTCTGCTCCTGGGATGATTTTATTTTTGAAGGCTTGCAGGGGACAAAAGTCAACTTGTGAATGTTTGTTAATATAAATATTAAACCGTTGAACCCTAATGTATCTTTACTTTTTTGTTTGTTTGTTAGCTTTGTTATGTTTGGCTTGAACAGAAGGAACTTTAGAGTGATTCATCAACTTGATTAAAGTCAGTGCTGGCTGGAAGGCCAGGAAAGATGGGCTTATTTATTGTGTCCCTGTCATTTATGTACAGTAATGCAGTAATGTCTCGAGTGAGTGTGTGTGTGTTTGTGTGTGTGTGTGCAAGATAATGTGTGCGTGTCAGTGCGTCATTAAGGGGGCGATAGAGACACTATTAAGAGGTGTCTCTTTGGGAAGAAGGTCACTCGCACACTCGGCATTCTATGCGCTCTGGACCGCGGGCGCAAGCTGGACGAAGCCTCTGGGCCAGCAGAATGCTGGGAACTCTCAGTGCGCTAGGCCCCTGTGTCATAACCACAGCTTCCATGAGAGCCAGGCATAGTGACACATGCTCGTCATAACCACAGATATGGATAAGTATTAGTCGCACTGACACCAAAGCGCACACAAACCCTGGACAAAAATGATCTCTCGGACGTCTGAACACAGGTCCACTGACCCGCTGCTACCGGAGGAGGGCTCAACAACCTAGCATGATGAGATTCTAAATTCTTTAAGCTTGTACTTGGGGTGGCAGATCTCTTTATCCCTCACGGATCAAGGTGTAGTATAAACCCATAAACCCAAATGCACCATGGGCATCATAGATCACACTATATACAATTATGTACTTGGTTACATTGGGTAAGCTATCAGCAATGCTGTCAAAGTGTTGTCATGTGATGATATTAATTTAGGATTAGAGGCTCACTTGTCCGTGGGTAGGAAAAGGCACCGGCCTGTCCTGTAATTCTCTGTCTTAACAGAAGGTGGCAGCATATCCATAAGCAAAAGAAAGCCTCTTGGCATTTTTTCAGGCCAGCAGAGCTGATGATTGATCAGCACTGGTAGGCACTATTCCTCTAAACATAGATTACAGTCAGCACAATGGGACTGACTTGGAATCAGTTCTTATAGGCTGACACACTGCAGTGTGCATTGAGATCGCCCCCTGTTGTGCATTTCAGGAATGGCAGCAGATTCACTGCTACTGTGTAGCATTAATGCCCCCAGCTGGTTCACAGAGGTACTGAAGGCTAGATTAATGTGGATATGCTAATGTAATCACAGAAATTGAGGTGGGGGGTTGGAGTGGGGTTCAATATGACAACATGTCATCTAACATGAATGACAATGACCCACTCACACAACGTCATCGTGGAGTTTGTATCCGTATAACCCAGACTATGGTATTGGTGCTAGCGCCTGGCTGGAAGGAGACTATGTGCTATCATAGCTGGAAGCTTACTATTTTTCAATGACATGAATGACAATGACCCACTCACACAAAGCCATTGAGGAGTTTGTATCCGTATACCAGACAGACTTGAATGGCAGGAAGCTTCCTATTTTTACTTTGTTATTCAGGACTCGGGTACTCAGGTGGGATGCTTAGTTTGGAGACACTCTCCTGGGTGAATGAAGCACCATGTGAGGCAGACAGGTAGAATACAGGTAGCGACGTAAGCAGCATGGCTAACAGCACAACTCTCCCACCTGTCTCTCACTGCCCCGCCGTTAATGGAGGATGACCACAGGGGCCCCGTCGAGCCCAGAGACTGAGAATGTGTGTCCGCAGAAGGCCTCGGCCGTCCACATCAGTGAGGGAGAGAGAGAGAGAGAGTGAGAGAAAGAGAGAGAGAGAGAGACAGAGAGAGAGAGAGGCGTTAGGAAATGTCAATGCGAGCTCAGGGGATGAAGACTCCAGCAGACATGGATATTCATACAGGAAGGAGTGACCTTTACTTTGAAGGAAAGAGACTGAGAGAGAGGGCATATGCGTTTGTGTGTGTGTGTGTGTGTGTGTGTGTGTGTGTGTGAGAGAGAGAGAGTTTGTGTTTGTCTACATCTATGATGCTTGTGTGTGTGTGTGTGTGTATGTTTGTGTGTGTGTCTGTGTATGTGTCTTTTAGTGTGATAATGTGCATGTGTGTGTGTGTGTGCGTGTGTGTGTTTGTGCGTGCATCTGAGTATTCCCACAGCCTCAAGTGAAAGGTTACTATAAAGTTAAGCGCTGCAGATACTCAAAAAAAACAACACCAACTCTCCTGGTCTAAGTAAAACTACACCATTGTCATCTTTCATTAGAGATTGTTCTTATGGTTCTTGTGGTTCTACTCCCTTGCTCGGGGCTTTTGTTCCACTATGTTTCAGTGTTCCAACAGACTGCAGCCATGTTTGTGTGTGTGTGTGTGTGTGTGTGTGTGTGTGTGTGTGTGTGTGTGTGCAGTGATTTATGGAGACTGAGCCAAAGGAGCAGCACTCTCACTAAATTGGTGCGGCTCGCCGGCCCGGTTCTCCTGACAGATGAGGATAGGTTGGGGTGTGTGTGTGTGTGGGGGGGGGGGGGGGGTGGCAGTCTCGGGAGGATATTTGAGGAATTTTTAACGAGACGGACCAATCCGCTGGGCCAATCCTGCTATCTGCTCCCCTCTCTCCACTCTCTGCAGTCAAGGAGAGTGTGGAGCCTCTGCCAGAAATCATATTTATTGAGATGCAATCCGTCTAGCCGGTGCTTGTCCACTCAGTCGTCTTCAGGACTATCGCCCTGATGCTGATCCCGATTGCTCCTCTCCTCCCTTTTGTCTTGTAGCATCACAATAAGGTTTATAGCTGTTTGTCCAGCAGCCTCTCCCTTACAGACACTCACTCATCCGCTCACACACACACACACACACACACACACACACACACACACACACAAACACACACACACACACACACACACACAAACACACACACACAAACACACACACACACACAAACACAAACACACACACACAAACACACACACACACACAAACACAAACACACACTCTCTCATACACACCCACACACACACCTCTTTGTCTCTCTCTCTGACTCTCTGTCTCCCTTCTCCATAGTTTAGTGAGGCGACTCACAGTTTATCATTGTGGTGCATTATTTATGAGCCTGTAGTGGGGAGAGATCCCTGGCACTTTGACTTTCCCGTTCGAAGAGAAACAACTTGAGATGGCCAATCTGTCTGGATTGCTTTTAGCAGGTGAGGATGAGCGAAAGGCCCCGATAACATCTGCCAGGGCTGACCTCACTTACGTCCAGGACTGGTCCATACCTGGTTCGCTACTTTGGACAGTTCTTCAATGTGTTGCCTGTGCCTGTGTGCACAGCACAGGTCACTTCATGAATTACCTGGTGAACAGTTGTGCTACTTGGACTTAAGTTTATGTAATATGTGCTTGGAATTGTACTTTTGGCCACCCACCACTGGTCTAGTGCATGTTGGAGCCCTATTTCAGACAATGTGGTGTGTGTTTGAACACTCACTCACACGATGGTCTAGCAGTTTGAGTTTGAGCGTTCTTTCAGACGATGGTTTAAAACTACAGTACTTTCAGCCAGCAGCAAGACTGCACCTTTAAGGCCACTGCTCTCAGTTCTGTGTAGCGGCTGACACAGCACCCTGGGAAAGGGAACTCATGTGAATCATGAGGATCATGCTTGGACGGCTTGGCAACGCTGTTCCCATTGACTCTGTCCATCAAAACATGAGTATGGAGAGCCGAAGGCCCCAGAGAGAGAAAGAGGTCAGGGTGGATTTGACCTTTTCATGCATCGTGGGTGACACTCTTCAGCTGCAATGATCTAAATGTCCTGCCCTGGAGATCTTTTCCCCAAAGGATGTCCTGACACTGGCCCTAATCTGGGCCTAATCAGGCCCTGATCTGGCATGGGTCTATGGGATCAGCTGAGAGCATACCCCAGAGGCAGAGCTATTGACCAGGCCATTGACCATTGAATGATTAGTCATGCATCCCATATACCCATACGTAACGGAGGGCAGTGGGTCATCTATCTGTATGGAAACAGAGGAGGAGATCGTGGTGTGTGTATAGGGAGAGGGTCTAGACTAGAGCACCTTCTACTGGGAGGTGCAACACACTACAAGTTCATACATCCTCTCCCAAGTCAGCCCCATACCTGGCCCAGACATGAGCCACTAGTGTTCCATATGGAACGGCAAGTTGTGGAGTTCCCACTGCTTATAAACATGGCAACTACACATTTCTATTTCTATTCTATGTACTTGAACTGCAGAGCATGGGCCAGAATTAACCCTCATCATAGCCATGTCCATTCCAAACAGGGCAATGACATGGAATGTCAGGGTTTGGGTTATCCCCCCGCTGGGAACTATTATTCATTACACATTTAATTTTTTTTCACCAAATGATGTAAAATAATATGTTTTGGTTCAAATGAATAATGTTATACTATTTATTAGTAAAAAAAAAGCAGTGTATATATAATATACATATAAGGACATATAATAACATGACTTATTAATGTTTTTAAAAATGGAGCGTTTTAAACCTAAAAACATTAATAAGTCATGTTATTTAATTGTGTATTTCAGGTAATATAAATCAAATTGCAGTTTTGCTGTTTTGATTGAGCAAAGAAAAGAAAAAATTTACAAAAAATATTTATGAAAATGCATTGGGCATATACCGATTTAGAACCAAACTCTTTTTTCTCTATTTTCAATCAGAGTGCACTTAGAGCTTGTTAAATTTCAGTTGATGATTTTCCCATCCTTGTAGGAGGAGAGTCTGGACTGACTGTGGCTGAGTCAAATGTGGTTGAAGTAGCTGGTGAATGTTCTCCAACACTCAACACTCAACGCTTCAATGAAAGTCAATGGTGTTGAAAAAAACACTCTCAACCACAACAACAATAGATTTGATTTGCACTGATGTGATTTGATGTAAGGGTTTGGTTATTGTGTTCTGCTATTTGGACACACAGCTGCTGTAACTGGATGCTCAAATTCATTTAGCTGTGGCACCCTTTTGTGTATTTTATTATTCATTTGTTTTGTGCAAGCAAGCAAGCAAACAATTTAAAACAAAAATCACTCTAAACATACCATTACGTCTGTTTTTTACACATATACTGAACACCAGTAAAGGAACCAATAAGCAATACTGTTACCCTCACATGCACACACACACACACATGGACGCATGCACGGAGGCACACACACACGCACGCATGGACGCACACACACACACAACAAACACACACACGCGCACACACACACACACACACACACACACGCACGCACGCACACACACACACACACATGCACAAGCACACAGACACACACACACACACACGCACACGCAAACACACACAAGTATACACACACGTGCGCGAGCACGGACGGATGCATGCACGCACACACACACACGCACACACACACACACACACACACACACACACACAGACACACACACACTCACACACACACACACACCTTAGGCCAAGCACACAGCACTGGCCTTCCACTCCCCATTCACAGGGCCTTGCCTGTTTCCTGCAGCAGCCTCTAGTGCATCTGGAAGAGTCTGCTGGCTGGGTGAGCCTCAATATGAGTCAATGCTTCGGGCACTTCGCCTCTGACAATTAATTACAAGCAACAGCCCTGGCATCAGCCTCAGCCATTACAGATGCAGAATCACTCAGCAGCACTGTCTTGCAGTGTCCAGTAGCTTCTGGAAGACTGGGGAAGAGTCTCGCACACTTGAGGCTGAGGACACAAAACACATTCTCAGCCTTCAAAGTATACCTATTGGATATGTGAATCAATGAATAGTATAGCCTTATTTATTACAGGCACCTTTTTTAATTACTCAATCAGATGGATCCCATTGAGATACAATCTCATTTTCAAGACAGACCTGAGAGTACATAAATTAAACTTGAAACAAAAAACAAGAGCAAAAAGATATAAAATAAAAGTTAATAGTATTTAAACTAGATGTGCCGCAGATCGATACAAAATATGACCGCCGCCCAGTCCAGCACATTTTTTCCACAAAAATAAATCACGCTGAAAGGCCTATATGATTCTAACTGTCTCACTAAATTGCATTATCCACACTCAAATTTCACTGGTATCTGCTAGACAACAAGTACCAAAACATGATTAGTTCATAGATTTCACATGTAAAATTCATTTTATACAACCCCAGCCCCATCTTGCCTGTTCATAATTCTGAGAAATTCTTGTGTGCATGTGTGCGTGTACATGTTTATGTTTATGTGTGTGGGGGTGTGTGTGTGTGTGTGGGTGCTTGTGTGTGTGCCTGCGTATGTGCCTGTGTTTGTGCATGTGCATGCATGCGTACATATGTCTACTGTGTCAGTATGTATCATACGTATGATTACTGTGAATGTATGTGTGTGCGTGTGTATCTGTTTATGCACATGTGTGCACATGGAATGGGTTAAGATGACCCCTGGAGGCAAACATACGGAAAAAATTGGTCATCCTAGGCCCTACGGTTCTCAAGATATTCACAGAAAACTGTGTCTGCCCTACCCTCCTTTCGGGGGGTCCAGTCCAGCGGGGGGATCAAAACGAAAAATGATGGTTCCATGCTATCCATGTGGGGTTACATACCCACCAAGTTTCGTGTACCCCGGTCTTTCAGTGTCCCGGGAATCCTTGTTGGTGTACGGTCACTAAATGTACACATAAATTATTTTATTGTAAGGCCCCCCATGAACGAAAGTTCACAAAACTTGGCAAGCATTCAGAGGGTGTCATAATGATCCTACACTTTCAATTTCGTGCAGTTTTGACCATGTCAGCCAGAGATATTGTGATGAAAACACCTAATTGTTTGCTTTTTAATTTTTAACTAGGTGGCGCTATACATGAAATAAGTGGTAATGGGATGGGTTGACATGTCCCCTTAAGACCAACATACAAAAAAAAAGGTGGACCTCCTAGGCCCTACGGTTCTCGAGATATTTATAGAAAACTGTCTCCGGCCACCTACAGGCCAGTAGGTGTATAGTAACATAAATTCATTTATTGTGTGGCCCCCCATGAGCGGAATTCCACGAAACTTGGCATGCATTCAGAGGGTGTCATAATGATCCTACACTTCCAATTTCGTGCAGTTTTGACTATGTTAGGTCACAGATATCTGCGATTACAACACCTCATTTTTACTTTTTTGTGTTTAACTCATTGAATGCCAAGCTGTTTTCGGGAGCTTTGTCCTAGAGTGCCAGCAATCTAGACCATTGTTGATGTTTTTTGTACAGCCACAGCATGTTCTGTGTTATAGCTATGAACACATACAATAGCTCGATTAAAAGGTAAGACTTTAAGCTCTCGGTGGGTGCAAACCGTGTATTTCTACACACCTCTGTTCCTGAGAATCTGGCGAGACTGCCACCTAGTGATAGACCCACGAAAATGGCCTGGTTTTGACCTGACGTGCATGCGTCACTGATTCTACCCAAAGCGGCAACCGAGTTATGATAAAATGTCCAGATAAAATGTCCAGATTGTGCGTTTTCATGAGTTTCACGATCGTCATATATTTCATTTCCATTCATCACCGAGTTCCCAAAATCACATATAAGGTGTGTTAGAGTGTCTAGTTTCGTAATTTAAAAAAAAAAGCTAAAAACGTAATGTTACGTTTTTGGCACTCAACGCATGGGAAGGAAAAACGTAATATTACGTTTTTGGCACTCAATGAGTTAACTAGGTGGCGCTATACATGAAATGAGTGGTTATGGAATGGGTTGACATAGCCCCTTGAGATCAACATACAAAAAAAATGGTCCTCCTAAACCCTACGGTTCTCGAGATATTCACAGAAAACTGTGTCTGCCCTACCCTCCTTTCGGGGGGTCCAATCCAGCGGGGGGAATTGACGGAAATTTGGACATGCGAAAAAGAAAGAAAAAAAAAGAGAGGACCAACCAACCTTCTCACAGAGGATGCCATGCTGGGTACTGTATGCCCAGTAATAAAGAGTTATGGACCGAGTCCTGGCGTTTCAGTGTGGTCGGAGCTGCATGCGATAAATAATGTCCCTATAACAAAAAACTGACAAAAACTCTGTTTCAATAATCCTTGGGCAATTTAGCATTAGGAAATGTAGTCTATTGCTGTATAAAAAGTAAATTCTGCCTTAACTTACTTACACAAGAGCTTCATTTAATTTAGCCATACAGAGCTCTATTTTGCACACCAGCGCAATTGACTTTGTATACTCGCACTTTTGTCTTTCCTATTTTGCAGTCAGCGCATATTGGAATTTTCCCTCCACAGGTACATGTGCGCCCATGGGGGCGTTTCAGCGAAAAGAGGGGGCGTGTTCTGGCGCAAACGGTCCCAGTTGATATTTTGCAGTTTCAGAAAACTATTGCGCCACAGACCAGGAACCTCCTGGTCTAAATGTCAGTGGCGCGAATTCAGATGCTATTTTAAGGGTGCATGCATGGCCACAGGCCTGCAGAAATGAATGCTATGTACACCTATCTACAGACACCCTGTGCACAGATGGAAACATTCAAAGCCTTGATAATATTTGTCCGTTTCCCGGCTTTGTTCGTGCATTGGTCAACTAAAAATTTAGTAGTCTATATAGTACATCTACATACAATATCTTTACAACAACAACGCCTAATTACGACCTATTAATTTGGACAACTTTATACAGCCCTATAAAGGCTAAAGTTACCTTTAGCAATCCGCTATGGAACAAGCGTGCCTGTTGTTAAAGGGAATGTGAGATGACGCTCTGATTGGTTTATTGCACGTTACGCCCAAACCACATCCATGAATAATGTAGCTGCTACAGACCACCCCATTTTAGATTTGCATCGGGCGCAACAGTCAATATTCCGCCGGTAAAATAGAGACAGCGCCCAAGATCCGCCCACAAAGCGATTTGCGCGAAGTCAATTGCGTTAAAGTGCAAGATATATCCCACAGTATGCCAAGATATCTGCTCTTGAACTCTCTCCATAGCTAACCACTCAGGAGGGGAAATATGCAGGCTATTGGTGTCAGTAGTAGATCTGTAGCCTGGGAAAAACCCAGACGTACTTCCGGCAAATTCGAGATTCGCTCTGAAAGTCTGGCCAAGAACCCATTCTAGCCCATAGACCTCTCCAGAATAAGTCCCGCCTCCGTAACTTCTGTATTCATCCAACTTCCGGTCGTCAAATGTCTATGGGAAATAACATGGCGTTTCGAAAGATCGTACCTGTCAAACTCTGTAGGTGATAAAGTAGAAAAAGCTGGTGGGCCGATTGGCCTACACACTTCTGCCATCTAGTTTCCACTGGATTTTTTGATTGTCGGTGCCGTTTAAGTAGTAAACGATTATTAATGCTAACCGGGAGCTAGTTCCAATGTACGCGGGCGGAGGATGGCGTTAGATCTTGTTTACAACCAACCAGTCACAACCTAACGTGATGGTCATTTTCACGTGTGATTCATGCGTGGTTTCAGTGGTCTATAAATGTAAATCGTTTCCAAGGTTCAGCCTCTTTTCAACATGACTTAACTTTGGTTTGACTGTGCGAGTTTGTTGGCTGTTATTGAGATATTTGAAAAAGAAAGAAATTGCCGATGAAGACACTAAAGACATGACAAGATGAGATTTCTTTTCACGAATAACAGATAATGATAAGCAGACTAGGAATCAGAGGCTGAATCGTATTGAGTCGATAGCTTTATTTTGCATGACCTTGATCAGAACAGTAACGTTTTCAGAATGTATTAACAACCTATCAAACATGATGATTTCACGCAGGGTTAGTGCCGACTCCGTAGACAGGCTCTGGTGTCACAAACTTCATTTCGGTGAAGACAAACTATGAAACATTGCCGTTGCTATGCAACCTTGACTGGGGGAGTCGCAGCGTCTGAAGCGTGCGTTAGCTTATTTACAAGGGCGTAGGTTTGGTCTCAGCTTTGGTGGGGACACATTCACAACTCCTGTTGTCACAATACCAACATTATTGTTTCAATACCAATAGCAAGTGAAGAATCTCGATTTCGATACTATTGCGATTTTTTTACATTTTTATTTGGTTTGTGTGATTTGTGAGATCATTCACATCATGGAATTTGATTGACCCTCCACACACACACATAGAAAGTGATGGTTGTCATAGGCTATTTTGGAATTCATATAAACTATAAACTTATATTGTTAATTATTTATAGTATTTTATGATCTGCATGATTACTAATAGCTAAACATATTTAGTAATTTGAATACATCATATTGATATTTAAATGATTAGGCTACACTTGTCTTTAATATCATCACTTGTGGTGTGTAAATCTAATTGAGTGCTTGTCACTTTAAGAGGAACGTGAACACAATTAGCTTTCAGTCTCATGGTTTTAGGCTAGTGAAAAATAGTTTTGCAAGTGCAAGGATATGTGGATTCAATTAATCATGTTTGCAATGTCATTAGATAAAATAAATGTTCAAAAAACTAACAAGTCAAAGAATTTTTTTCTGGAATGAGATCATAGACGAAATAAGTGTCTCTCAATGTTCATTTCTATGAGTATGGAAATGCAACAGTTTATCTTTTATTTCTTTGCATTGTGCAGGCTTCATTCACAAATACATTAGCGTACATAAACAGAATATAGGAACAGGAAAGGATCCATTGTTTATTGCGACTGCAAGATTGGTAGCCCAATTAGCCTAACAGTCAGTGATGGTGACTTCTATTCTGTGCCTATATGCGACTGTCCGTGCGGCACACCCTTAGCCTATTCAACATGCCTCCTAACTTTGGTAGGAAGATTACAGAAGCTAGGTTTAGCTGTGACAATATCCTGGGTAATATCCTAACAGCTAATGCTATTTTACACAGTAAAATCCGCATTTGAAAGCCTGGTCACCAGTTGCCAGTTTGTATGGCTAGTTATTTTGCCTAGACTGAATAATGAAAAAGCTTCGTATTTTTGGGTGGCATAGCTAATCTACAAACTACAAAAAGGGGCAAACATGTATGCTGAAGGGCAAAGGGAATATCACAATGTTTTACTCTGGCCTTTTATGGGATAGGCTATGTATTGGCAGACAGCCCTAACTTACCATTGTCGTTGACACACACCCGCTCGCTTGACTGCCAGTAGCCTGTGCTTTAACACTCTCCGTGCGTGTAGCGTGCATGTCCGATAGCCCACCCCCCCCCCCTCTGTTTTTCAGCAAATCATATGACGTTTCTTGTAGCCTAATGTTGTGCTGGCTGTCGGAATCAGCAGCACAAATGAATTCGCTAAAATATTGGTGGGGACAATTTTGTCATCTTAAAATATTGATTAGGACTAGTCCTTAGCGTCCCACCCTAAATCTACGCCCATGCTTATTTAGCTTAGCTTAGATGGCAGAAGTGTGTAGGCCAATCAGCCCACCATTTTTTTCTACTTCGCCACCTACAGATGTTTTACCGGTATGATATTTCGAAACGCCATGTTATTTCCCATAGACATTCGACGCCCGGAAATTTGATGGATACGGAAGTTACGGAGGCGGGACTTATTCTGGAGAGGTCTATTTCCAATTTTCCTAGATCGAGGCACCAAATTAGAACCCTTGAGGCGGGCTTTACACGATGACGATAGCGCACCCTGTTGAAGAAGCCGGGTTTTAAAAAAAAAAAAAAAACCATCAACGATGGCTGCTGCCGCTTGTTTGAAGCTGGTATCACGTTGGTGTAAGACAGGGAGTTAGAAGTTTTTTTAACTGCTTCCTTATGTTGGAATATGCAACATTGTACAAACATGTAAGGGGTACCTATGTGATATCTGCAACAGTGGTAAGCTACTGAAAACGGTTTGATATTCTGTTCATTTATAGGCCTAGCTGGACACGTAGGCTAGCCGAAAACACATAAGCTACTTTTGAATTGGTGTGCTATGCGAGCATAACTAGAATGCTACACTGCAGTGTTAGCCTTGAAACAATTGCCAGCATAATTGCTTTGAACGTTTCAGTCTCTCGTCCCCCATTCCTGCTTTATATGTCCCGGTCAGCCAGAAAGGACGAATGAAACAAAATGCTCGTTTGAACGTGAGCGGTTTTGCTCAGAGCTGAAAATGCAATTGTGTTTGACAGAGGGCAGATGTAAATTCTAGTGACAAAATATTATTAAATATATTATTAATTAGCTTTTTAGTGTGGCACGACGTCTTTGTAAATTAGCCTATGTTTAATTAAAAAGTGGTTAATTCTTCC